>NW_028327173.1:192528063-192828063 GCF_987537825.1 Furipterus horrens | reverse complement strand
GAATAAAATTACTAAATGTGGTTGGGTAAAAAAAACTGATTCTAGCTTATTGGAAATGATTCATGTGATACATTTAATCTGTATCCAGTCCCCCTCCCATCCTCATATAATAATAGCAAATGTAGACTATAGCAGCTTCATATCTCAGCGTGTGTTGTAAGGTGATTGCTTGTATTTTAAAGACTTTCATGTCAAGAATGAGTCTCTTAGCAATTCTTTTCAGCTAACGGGAGGGCCTACCTCTGCTAATAATCTTCTATCTGAAATGCTGTAAGGGCTGCCAACCCAATTATGCATTATCGGAATATATGTTCATAAGATGTTAACATTACATGTTCATTTCCTTTGCTTCTGAGATTGGTTGTTTATTTTTAAATTGAAATTCAGCTTGTCTGTGAAGAGTTTTCAATAGTGACATTGTATTTCAAAACAGGTCTAAACTACAGAGAAATGAAAACCGAGATATCAGTGAGGTCATAGCGCTTGGTGTGCCTAATCCTCGGACTTCCAATGAAGTTCAGTATGACCAAAGGCTGTTCAACCAATCCAAGGTACAATATAAATAGCGTATCTTAAGTGTTGATATGAATACTGATCCTCAGGGAAAAGAAAATGAACATATAGATTTGGATCAACATAAGATATTCTGGTGTGATAACAAAAAAATTGGAAATTGCATGTTGTAAAAGACAAGATGAAACAGCTCTGATTTTGAGCTCTTACAGTTGGCTAAGATTTGAAACTAATAGAAAATGAAAGAAATTAGGTTATAAAACTTGGTTCTGGTATGTTTTTATTTCTAAAATAGAGCCAGTGTCCTACAAAACTGAGTTAATTTGTGTTGATCTTTGAAAAAAATTTAATGCTGTTGAAGCACATAAACTTGGATCTTTAAAAAGTTAAACTGTAAAACTAGATAAAACTAATAGTCAAGAAATCTAATTTCTAGTACCGGTTGTCATTAACTAGCTAGGACACATTAGGCCCAAAGAAGTACCTCTGTGTTTTAATTCACCCAGCGTCACTTACTCTGCATAAGTGAGTGAGATCCACGATATGTGCCTTTGCCCTCAAAGAACCCTGATCTACTGGAGAAGACGGATATATGTATATAAAAAGATAAGGCAGACTGTGTTAAGAATATAGAAGTATAGAGTTCTACTGGGGTGTAGAGGGGGAAAAGTTGATTACGACATGGAGGTTCTAAGATCTGAAGGTAATGCCCTGACCAGTGTGGCTCAGTTGGTTGGGCATCATCCCACAAAGGGGAAGGTCGTTGGTTTGATTCCCAGTCAGGACAACATGCCTAGGTTGCCGGTTCGGTCCCCAGTCGGGGCACGTACAAGAGGCAACTGACCAATGTTTCTCACATCATTGTTTCCCTCCCTCTATCTCTCCCATTCGCTCTCTAAAAAGAAATAAAATACTTCTAAGTTAAAAAAAAGAAATCTAAAGGTAGCATTTGAGTAAGCTCTTCTAGTTAATGTTACGGGGTGCTTCTTATATTCCTGGCATTGTTCTTTCACTGGTATTTTCTTACTTAACCCTTACAAAAACCCTATAAAGTTACATTATTATGACCTCTGTTTAAAGATGAGGAAATTGTGACACATCTTTAAAGGTTTAGCTAGTCACTGATGGAACTCAGATTTCAAACATGGGCTGTCTGATTCCAAAGCTTGTGTTCTTAAACACTATGCAATGGCATCTTACCAGTCTGAGCGAAGGGGATTAGGATTTGAAGTTCCACATAAGTAAATATTTGATAGTCATCCTTTATAAGCTTTAACCACTTAAATATGATGAAAATCTTTCTAAACATATGAAACAAATTGGTTGTTGACTTAAGATTTTCATTGAAAGCCTGTTATCTCATGTGATAATAGTGATGTTCTCAAGGCAGTTAAGGGGTGTATCGTTACTCTAAATGGCATTAAATGTTTTAGTTTTCACCTTTTTGCTTAAGATTTTCATTGAAAGCCTGTTATCTCATGTGATAATAGTGATGTTCTCAAGGCAGTTAAGGGGTGTATCGTTACTCTAAATGGCATTAAATGTTTTAGTTTTCACCTTTTTGCTACAATGTCTGTACAAGTTGAAACTGTCAGATGCCTGCTTATACTAGTATCCTTATTTTGACTACTTCCCTACAGTAGTCAAACTTGTTAATGAGTTTCTCATTTAATCTAAGGACCCTCAGGTGTTATGAACAGAAGTTTATGGACTTTTTTTTATGAAGACCTTTTTGAGTTCAGATTGCTGAAAATGTGAGCTATAAATGAATGTAATCAGATTCAACTTTTAATAAGTAGTAATACATATATTTTTAATGTCCTGTTTTTCCACAGGGTATGGACAGTGGTTTTGCAGGTGGAGAAGATGAAATTTACAATGTTTATGATCAAGCTTGGAGAGGTGGTAAAGATATGGCCCAGAATATTTACAGGCCCAGTAAAAATCTTGATAAGGACATGTATGGTGATGATCTAGAAGCCAGAATAAAGACCAACAGGTACCACACAAACTGCTGTTTTAATGTTTGCACCAGTGAAAACAAGGTAGTTCATAATCCTTTCTCTTTTTCCGTAGATTTGTTCCTGATAAGGAGTTTTCTGGTTCAGACCGTAGTAGACAAAGAGGTCGAGAAGGACCAGTTCAGTTTGAGGAAGATCCTTTTGGTTTGGACAAGTTTTTGGAAGAAGCCAAGCAGCATGGTGGCTCTAAAAGACCCTCAGATAGCAGCCGCCCCAAGGAACATGAGCATGAAGGCAAGAAGAGGAGGAAGGAGTAGGTACACCTCTTCACAGTGAATGGACTGTTATCCAAAACCCTAATGATTGAGTCATATGGGGGAACACTTTGTAAATGGGCCAGATAAAAACCAAATCTGGGTATCGTACCCCAGCACTACTTTTTATTACAGGAGAAGGGGGAGGGATGGAAAATTCTACTTTGAACTATTTAGTTTTTTTAAAAGAGTGGGTTGTGTTTGTGCTTCTCCCACTTTTTGGCATTTATAGGACATACTGCCCCACACATGAAATTAAGACCACTTCCTTTTGTTTGATGTTAGCACTTTGGGGGTAATACTTTGTGTAAGGATGACTGCTTATGAGTAAAGTTACCCAAACCACAGTGAGTAGAAGGATGTTCACATATTGGAGCTGTCCTGCCAAACGATGTTTGCCCCTGTTGTGCTCTTTTAATCTGGAGTGGGAAAGATAAGCGCTTGCTTGGTGCACCTATTTGTTTCAAATAAAAACATTTAGACAAAATTTTCAGTTTACTTTATTTAATAGGCAATAATTGTCTCAAAAACCTTTCTCTTCATCAGATGTTTGATCCCCTTGCAAAACTTTTGGTCTCTGAGCTTGAATATGGAGCTGAAAAAAATCAAATAAGCACTGTAAAGAGGCAATGTCTGCAAAAACATTAAAAACTTAAAATTGCTCCCCTGACCAGTGTGGCTCAGTTGGTTGGGCATCATCCTACAAAGCAAAAATTTGCTGGTTCAATTCCTGGTCAGGGCACATGCCTGGATTGTGGGTTCAGTTCCGGTCAGGGCACATACTAGAGGCAACCAATCGATCTTTCTCCCTCCCTTACCTCTCTCTAAAAATAAATAAAATCTTTTTCTTTTTTTTTTTTTTAACTGAAACTTGCCACCTTAAGATTGCACTTTTATTAGGGAGTCAGTACCAATAGGAGGATGTTCTTTGTTCATAAGACTCCCTGAATTTCTATTAAAAATCATAAATCAGACCCAAGGTCACATAGTAAGTGGAAAAGCCAGGATTTCAACTCCTGACTTGTAACTGCTGTTTCCACTATTCAGTGTTACATATGCTTGCTAACCATTACAGGGTCTTCCTTTACTTCCCTCCCCAGACCTTTTAGAACTGGGCATTCTACCACCACCACCATTCTTTTTTTTTTTTTTTTTAAATAATTTATTTGTTTGTTAATTTATTTGTTTTATTTTTTAGAGAGAGGGAAAGGAGAAAGAGAGGGAGAGAAACATCACTGTGTGGTTGCCTCTCACTCGCGCCCCCAACTGGGGACCTGACGTGCAACCAAGTCATGTGCCCTGACTGGGAATCGAACCAGCGACACTTGGCTCGCAGGCCGACGCTCAATCCACTGAGCCACAGCAGCCAGGCCACCACCACCATTCTTAAACAAATCTCCCAAAATCCCTGTCACTCCACACTTTTGACCTATTTAATTGATTTACAGAAAGTTCATGACATGAACAGAAAAATATTTACCTTTACTCCATCAATAACATGACTGTCTTGGTGTAGTGCATTCTGAAGTTCTTCTTCTGAAGAAAACTGAATCCAACCCATACCTCTGTGAAAGCCAGTCTCTTTGTCCTAAAAATTGAAAATTGAGGAAAACAATCATGAACTTGAGAAAGTTGCCATAAGCTCCATATCAAGCTACCAGCTTTCTCATTTGCCAAAATGGGATAAGACATTTTAATGAATGTCAAAAACCTTAATACGGTCTCTCTTTCCTAATTACCCAAAGCTTAATCCCTACGTAATGTTCATCATAATCTCTGCTTTTGTGCTGCCCTTGGAGAAATACAAGAAGGAGCTTTCTGTGCCATTCTAGATACAAAGCCCACTAACAGCAATAGTGAAGGGAAATTTTGATCGCATAAAGAAGTACTCTTCCTGTTTCTAACCTCATTTTAGAAAGGACATTTAAGCTTCAGAACCTTGTTATATTTCTGATAATTCTGAGACCAATCACTGCCACTACCATTACCATACACTTTTTTTTTTAATTATTTATTTGTTTATTTATGTATTTATTTTTAGAGAGAGGGGAAAGGAGAAAGAGGGGGAGAGAAACATCACTGTGTGGTTGCCTCTCACTCGCACCCACAACTGGGGACCTGACGTGCAACCAAGTCATGTGCCCTGACTGGGAATCGAACCAGCGACACTTGGCTCGCAGGCCGATGCTCAATCCACTGAGCCACAGCAGCCAGGGCACCATACACTTCTAATGAAAAACAGGAAAAAAGAAAAAAAATACATTACCCTTAATTATCTAGTTCCAGAATTCTGGTCAATTTCAACAATTTTGCTACTTCCCTTTGTTCAAAAAGCAGAGTGCTTATCATTCAACCTATACATCAGTACACATGGAAAAGAGATTCTAGTGTGCTTGGATGTAGCCTCCCCCAACCTGCCATCATCCCTACTATAAAGGACAGACACCAAGATGTCTATTCACTCTGCATAATCAGTCTGTTACAAAGTCTTATTTTGCTCTGCCCCCCAAAAACCAAACTCCTATAAACTGCCCCCACACTTCAAAAGTAACCTATGTGTTAACCTAAAACACATGAAAAATTTCTAGTTATGTCCCAGTGATTCACTCCTTATTCAGATAAACAGGACAGTTTCTAAAGCACGCTCCTTTACCTCTCTAAGGCCTTAAAATTTGTGTTAAAACTTAGATACTATATATCTAAAACGGGAACCTGGTTTTCTAAATTTAGTACAAAGAATTTAGCCAGAAAGGAATTTTTTCCTGTTACATTTTATTTAGGTTTAGCGAGAATCAAAGCTGCCTTTTATTTAAATCTTAAGATCTGTTAACTGCAGGTCCTCGATTATTTTGTTTATTCTTTTAAGAGGGAAATAGCAACCAAAAAATAGCTTTAACTTTTTTGGAGAAACATCAAGAAATACAAATTTCATACTCTGTAAAACTGTAGTTTTGAAGCTTACAGATTTTCATGTCTATAATACACATGCCTCATTCTTTTAAATCAACAGTATAAAATTCCATTGTATCAATGAACTAATATATATTTAACCCATCCTCCCAATGTACATTGAGGTTTTTTCCTGTTATGATACTACTAATCGATGCTGCTTTGAATATTTTGACCATACACTTCTGTAGAATAAGTTCCTAGAAATAGAACTGCTAAGTCAAAGCAAATGCAATTCTTAATTTTGATAGATTTTGCCAAACTATCCTCCCAAAATGAAGATGCCAGTTAAACTTAACAATTTGGGTGCCAGTTTTCCTACACCTTCACTAGCACTAGATATATAATCTGTTAGATTTTGGAAGGCAAATAACATTAAAGTAAGAATTGAGTACTTAATTTAGGCTGATATTATACCATAGCCTTTTCAATGACATGAGAAAAAAGAAAAGGGGTTCTTTTAGTGAAGCATGTGTAATGTAACTCCATACTCATATCACAGCCTGCCAAAAAGAGTAATTCTGGAAAGCCACAGAAAAATGCAACCCAGGATAAAGCAGAACAAATTATAGATTGACTTCTAAACCCTCAAGAGAAAGCAAAGGAAATATAAAAATTTTTAAAAAAAAACATACAACTTAATGAAGAAAAAGGTTAAAATAGCTATTCTTCATCAATTAGCTTTATGACAAACTATCCTCTACTATCCCAAGTCATTATTATACTATAGTAAGCAGAATTCTAAGATGGCCCCATGATCTCATGTGTCCCATCATGTTACCCGTGTATAATCTCCCCCTTGAGTGTGTGTGGGGGGTTAGGGGAACCTGATATCTTCTAACCAAAAGAATATATGGCAAAAGTGATGGGATGCTGCTCCCTTGATCAGATTATATAGCAACGGTGATGGGGTGTCACTGCCATGACTATGTTATAAGACTGTCTTAGCAGACTGGAGAAAGAAACTCACTTGCTAACTTTAAGGAAGCACACTGCCAGCTGGGAAATAGCCTACAAAGAAGCCAGGTTAACAAGAAACTGCAGACAGTCCCTAGGATCTGAGAGCAGCCTCCAGCTGAAAGCCAGAAGAAAGCAAATATCTCATCTCAGTCTTACAGTTGAAAGATGAGTTCTGCCAACAACCTGCAGGAGCTTGGAAATCAATCCTCCCCAGTTGTGCCTCTGATGAGACCAAAGCCCCAGCTGACAGGGACTGCAGCTATGCAGATCCTGAGCAGAGGACACAGCTAGGCTGTGCCCAGACTCCCGATTTACAGAATATGTGAGATAATATATGGATGCTGTTTTGAACTACTAAGTTCATGGTAATGTATTATGCAGCAATAAAAAACTAGCATAAATGCCTAGAGTAAGTGTGTTTTATTTTTAATCAGTATCACCCATAATTTTATCAACAAAGACTGAACAACTTCACTCCATTAGACATTCAGATAAGTTGATATGCTCTGACAAAAAAAAAAAAAAAAAAGTCAGGAATTAAAGGATAATATTAATACTTAAAAAATAATACTCACGAAAGGTAGAATGCACTTTCGTACATGGCCAAACTGTGCGAAGTGTTCTCTCAGCTCCTCTGTATAAGAAGAGAAAATGTATTACAACTAGTTAATGCTTTTTGTATCCTCCATCCTACATTGTAGATAGAAACCAAAAGGGGTCCTAGAATCCCAAAACTTCTTGCGAACAGGAGCTACTTTGCATTTCCCGAAGCCTTAAGATTTAGGAGGCAGCTAAGATATTGACTATAAAGCTATAATGTACCAGATTTGGGGAGGCGATGGAACAGGGATACGGACAGAGAAAAATTGCTGAGTTGACTGCAGTCTTCACACCCCAGGTACTGTACTATGTACAATGGATTATAATCCCTATGAGAAGATCACACAGAAGACAATTACAATACAGAGTGTTGCTAGCTACATCAGAGATTCTAAATAATACCTCAATTTATCTGCCTTTCAGTCAAGTTTACTAGGTGAAATAGTTGGTTTTCTAAAATTTGCTGAGTTGACCCTACCTACCCTTTCTGCCTTATTTCCCATTGCTGTAACACAAATGAAATGCTGTATGCGTCCTGTGGATTCCCATCTTGGCATGTCATTCTGTCTCCCTGACATGTCAGTACTCCTATCTCCTCCTGCCTAAACTGTAACTATCCTTCAAGACCGAGGCCAAATACATCCACCGAATATTATTTTACTGGGCTTCTACTGCAGTACAAGACAACATACTTGCCCTATGAGGGCTCGAAGATGAACAGTGGGTAATGTTCAAGATCAAAAAACAAGATCTCTTTCTCTTCTGAACTACAGTACTTGTACTTTCTGACTTGCATTCATATTACTTGCTTCCTCCACCTAGTTCATTTGCTTAAATCCATTGGTTCAATGACTGCCCACATTAGTTGTTTGTAAGTCTCCTTGCCTCCACCACTACAGTGTAAGCGCCCCGAGTGCTGAGTCCACTGTGTCCACGGAGACTGAATACAGTCAGGCAATATTTGCTAAGTGGATAAATGGCTCGTAATCCTCCCAAAACCCACAGGGACTAAATTTCTGAAGATCTCTAATAGCTGGTCAAACTAGTTGTCAAGATCAGAATCTCATAGAACATGTTACTGGAGGATAAACAAAATAGTGTTAAATATACATGTTTTAAACCAGGCGTTAAAGTTTTAGAAAACATTCACTTCTAAAACAGTAGCTCTGGAAGGTAACCCTTTCCCAAGTTATCTACAATTTTTACAGAAAAACAGCTACAAGCACCAGGAACAATGCCTACCACAAAGCAGGTACTCCTTAAATATTTGCTTAATAAATGAATCAATGAAGGAACTTAGAGAAACTGTTTCAAAGTTGAATGTTATAGACTTTTGGAAGGTTTCAAACCATCCCATTATGGTGTGGAATCCTGCATTTGCAAGATGCTGGAGAAATCCCTGAACCTTTCCACGGTTTCACAGGACCCAAACAAGACATTTCACTGGGCTTGGTCTTCACCCATAACACGTTGATTGAGAAAGTGGGACACAAACCGATCTACTTCCCATTCTACTATATATCTTGCAAAACTAAGAGAAGCATAACCCCTGTGCTATTGTTTAAGGGAGCTGGTCTGATACATGGATTATCTTCAAAAGTGACTGTAAGCAAACGTAAAAATTTAAATTGTACAAATGTACATTGTAATACTGCTTACTAAAATTTTGAGATAACAGCTGACAAAAATCAAAGTTGGTGAGAGATTTCAGTACTGATGACTCCTGGCCCTCTATCCCCAGTCTATGCCTCTCCCATGAGGTTCAATTTTAGTAATCAAGAAAACTATCATTTATTGAGTGCTTACCGTGTACCTCACACAAGTCTAAGCAGTTTACATATAAACTCATTTCATCAACAATCTTATGAAGAAGATATTACTGACTCTTTTATAGATGGAACTGAAGCGCAGTGGAGACCCCTTTACCCAAATTCCCTTCCGTTAGTTCCGTTACACAACTATTCAATGGCCGAGCTGGACGGAATTCCCGCCCACGCAGTGTGGCTTCCCGTGCACTTCTCAAGCACTGACACACAACCTCCTCTGTCCATCTGCCTGACCTTGGAGGTTTTTCAATCAGCACATTTAAACTTGACGCATCTACTTTCGACCTACTTCTACATCCTAAGCACGAAATTCACCAACGCTAAGAACCTGGAAGTCTTTCCGTGCTGTGCTCTACCCGCTCTCAAGCTATCACGAAAAGCCGTCGATTTTGTTTTATCAACTTAAATGGATCTGACCTCTCTTCTACTACTACCCTAGTTCAGGGCCTCATCTTTGAACTAAATTACTGAAATTGCCTTTTGGTTCGTCTCCTTGCCTCTCATCTTGCCACTTGGAATTCATCCCCCACACCGTAGTAAACCTTCAAGTTTCAGAGTAATAAGCCTTTCCACCAAATCACCTCAAAAGGCAGGAGGCTGTGCACACTTGCTGCAAAAGCTCGAGGGACATCCCTAATCGGTTAATTACAAGCAAACATTCTGCTCCTTGGCGAGCTCAGAAGCAAACTCAGCCAGCCTCCTATTCCAGCCACCCCGCTGATTAAAGAGATCCGCAGAAAGCAGGGCTCTTGAGGATCGCTAAGACCTAAAAATTCTGCCCCTTCTACATCTCTCTCACTCACTTGAGGCAGCGGTCCAGGGAATTTTTCTGACAAAAGCAATGGGCCGGACAGCATTCGCCCGCAGAGCCGTAGCCGTCCTCACTGCCGAAGCCGCCATCTTTCGATTGAGGTACTTCCATGACCTGCGCTAGTGACCCCGGAAAAACATGCCAGATCCGGAGCACGACAATCGACAATCTGCTTCCGGGGCAGAGGACGCCGGCCGGCGAGATGGCGAAGATGGCGGCGACGCTGGGCTCTGTAGGTACGCTGGCAACGGAGCCGGGGGAGGACGCCTTTCGGAAGCTTTTCCGCTTCTACCGGCAGAGCCGCCCCGGGACCGCAGACCTGGGAGGGGTCATCGACTTCTCGGCGGCCCCCGCAGCCCGCGGCACGGCGCCCGGTGCCCACAAGGTACAGAGATAGGAGCGGCGTGCATCTCCTCGTCGTCTTGGTTTCTTGGAGGGCATTCAGTGTCCTCCTCACATTTTACCACTTGCAGACTGGTTGTTATTAAGCGGTCCCAGCTTCCGTGGGCACGGAAGTGGACTGCCCACAAAACACCACCCTTTGGTGGATAAGAGCTCCGCTCCACGCGGCCATTCGTTGCTGCGCTCTCGGTCAAAAATGCCAAGGAATTGGTATTTATTCCTCCTATTAATTTGCGTTTCTACTTATATTTGTGTAAGTAACTGTAAGTCATATTCATAGACGTTAAGGTAGCGCTGTGCAGCTGGAAAGAGCCAAATAACCTAGTCATCCCAGACCTGGGAGGGATCGGTGTTGTTCAACTGTTGTCCGTAAAACTGGTGCCTGCCTTGCCTGAGCCTTCTGGAAAGAAGGCCTTGAAAGATTCTGGGATAATCTCTACAAGTTGAAAGTAAAGGGCTGCGGAATCCAAGCATCACCCATTACGTATTTCTACTTTTCCCCATGGACATTTAAGAAAAGTACCGTGGGGGCGGGGGCACGAGGAACACAGGGAGAATCACAGCTATGGAGTATTGTATACTTTCTTCACAATTGCTTCAGCCCTAAGGCTGCCTGATCCCTTAATTTGCCTTTGGTATTGTACACATATGGCTGAGTGGGGCATTCTTTCCAAGCTTAGTAATAGTTCTCAATAAAATTGGAATGCCATAATACCATCATATTTGTCTAGAACTCAGCTTCTTAAGAAACTTCCTTGTTAGCCGAAATGGGCTTAGGAGTTGTCAGTATAGCCCTGGCTGGTGTGGTTCGGTGGATTGAGTGCCAGCCTGCAGATGGAAAAAGGTTGCCAATTTGATTGCCAGTCAGGGCACATGCCTGGGTTGTGGGCCAGTACCCAGCTGATGGTATGAGAGAAGCAACCGGTTGCTGTTTCTCTCTCACACATCATGTTTCTCTTCCTCCTTTTCCCTCTCTCTTAAAGTAAATAAAAATTTTAATTAAAAAAAAAACTTAAAAAATGAGTTGTCAATATAACATACAGAAAGTCTGCACCCTAAGAATAATACAGCTGATTTTGGGGGAGAGCTTCGCAGATCCCCATTCAGCTACTTTTTTGCCCGTACTTGACCATAATAATACTTCAATACTTTCAGAATGTAAGTCACCTGAGAAGGTGACATTGTGTCTAACACATGCCTAAAACAGTACTCAGTAAATACACTATTGAGTACATCAAAACTTGGGTATCCCCCCCCCAAAAAAAACTATATTGAAAGTAGCAAATTAGATAAGAAAGTTACTATTAAAAGACACCTAATGAGAGCAGTGGGAAATGTGAGGGAGGCAACAGAAAAACTATTTAAAAGCCCAGTGTTTGATTCAATTTAGCATATGATAGGTCCACAAACTTACTTTGAGAGTGCTGCTGCTGAATTACAGTGCACTATTAAACTATGGTCTGTTAAAGAAACTATCACAAATTACTTAAAACATTTTATCAGCCTCTAGGTACTGGAACAGTTAGTTTGGTCAGGACCCTCAGAGCATTCCAGATAGCCATGTTATTATACAGACTAGTTATGTATCAGCCACATGTTGGTATTTTGGCTGGAAATCTCCACACTTGGTGAAGTTACTAGAATAAGAGATCATATCTCTTTGAAAGAGAACATTTGCTGTATGCTAAAGCAAGCCAGACCCTAAGTTTATTACTTTTGAAAGAATAAAGCTGTTTGTTTTTTTCCCTAATGTCCTTTAATGACTGCATAATGGATCTCTTAACCAATTTAATGAGCCATTCATAAGATGCTCTACATGCAAATAAAACTTGATGAGCCCCTGAAAAACTTAATTCCTAATTAATTAACAGAGGTAAAAAGTTATGAGTGTCAACTTGAAGTTTTATCTAAAAAAGAGCAAATGTTATACTTTTAGCAAACGGTTCCAAGTGTTTTATTGATAAATTTTTTCTGTATGTTTATAGTGTTCTCTTTCCATTCTCTTAACTCTCCCCAGCCTGGTGTTCCTCATAGCTTTGTTTAAACATCAACTGTGTGCCTCAGGACCATCATTATTAGCCCTGACAGAAGTAAATAGCATTGTGACTCAAAGTATTGTAGTACACCAAACACCTTTGGTGATCAGAGTCCAATAAGACATAACAAAGGTATGGTATCATAAGAAAAGGTAGTCTTGAAAGCCAAAATCATCCTGATTCTCATTACTACCTATCTTAATTTTAAATAGTTTTCTAGTGTTTATTAGCATATAGATGAGGAAACTGGGGCACTAAGAAATTAAGTGATTTATGTAAGTCTTAAATAAGTAAGTGGTGGAACTGAGTTTTAGATTCCAGACTTAGGACTTCTAACTTTGCCCCATACCAGAAATGTCTTTAAAGGTTTGAGGTCCTCAGAGCTGAACTATAAAATAACTTTAGCCCTCTGACTTGTTTCCTTTCTGCCAGGTGGTCAGATCTCAGTTAAGTGTGTCCTCAGTCAGTGACCACGATGCACACAGAGCAGGACTTCAGCCAGTCAGCAAGTGGCGAGCTTATGGACTCAAAGACTATCCTGGTGAGTACAGCTGACCTCAAAGATGAAATCAGTCATTTGTCTAATTTCAGAAGAGGAGCTTATAAGCTAATAAGTAGACAAAGAAACAAGTAAACACACAGAAGTGTTCCACTTCCTAATCTCTCCTAAATTCTGCTTCATCTGACTTTCACTTATTTAGCAGTCCCAAAGAATAGAACAGGAGTCAGCAGTGCTGCTTGTATTACAGAAAGTGGCACACCGGGTATGAATCAAAAACTAGGACATCAACTCTGGGCTCCCTGCTGCAGCCCTCTGAACACCCACCTCCTCTGGCAAAAGAACCACTTTGAGCAATAGAATAATTAATTCATAATGGTTACTCCAGACACAAAATCCCTATATTTTCAAATGGCATAACAACATAAAAATTGTTGCTATCATCAAGGCTGAATATTTTTTAAAAGAATTATAGTTAATGAGATCAAAAGTACTAATAGACTAACCTAGAATTTTCGTATTTTAGTGATGTTGGGTAGCTCATTTTACCAATAGATTAAGGTAATAATGAAGAGTGGGTGATGTTGCCCTGGCTGATGTGGCTCAGTGGATTGAGCACCAGCCTGCAAACCAAAATGTGTCCAGTTTGATTCCCCATCATGGGTCGCAGGCCAGGTCCCCAGTTGGGGGCAGGTGAGAGGCAAGCAAACATTGATGTTTCTCTCCTTCTTTTTCTTCCTCCCTTTGCCTCTCTCTAAAAATAAATAAATGAAAAATTTTTAAAAAGAATGGGTAATGTTATTGTTCAATATTATTAATATAATTTAATATTTTAAATAGTATTAATATTTTTAAAAGATTTATTATTAATGAATTATTCAGAAAATATGGAAATGCCTTGTTTGGCCAAATAATCTTGTATCTGTCATCTTGTTTCTTTCTAGAGGACATAAAGTTGACATTGCACTTGTGATTTTAAATATAGATTAAAGCAGGAAATACCCCTTAAAAATATTAATTTTTTTGTTATGCTAAGGGCCAGGTCGATATTACAGCTCTGAATACAGTATGACCATTAAAGTATGTAATAACATGGAAGGGTATAACAGCTTTAAGATTTTAGTTCTGTATAAAAGAACTAAAGACTGGCCTTAGGACTGAAATCACAAAGGAAACAGTCGAATGATGGGCTTTCTACCTCAGAACATTGCTCTCCATGAGTTTAGGTGCATGCATCACCCTCAGTCTTTTAATCATGTTTTTGTTCTTGAAGGCTGCCCTTTACCTTTCAGACAGACCTAGCTCCTGTTTTCAAAGCCATGTTTCCCTTAACAGATTGTTCAGACTACATAGTTATCAACCCCACTTGGGTTTCCTTTATCCAAATTGGCGTACTTGCTTTGGAGTTTTTCTAGGATTTTACACATCATTTGATTTGGTACCTCACTGTGTCCCTAAAGACTTGATGGTCTTCCCAGCCATTGTAAGCTGCAGTAAATAGAAGTACAGTATAATGTCCAAAACCTGGGAGGTGACAGTCTCTTCTTACTCTGACTTGACTAGAGGGATTTTGTTTACTTACGGATTCTGCTTATGAAGGAACCTGGGTACACCACAGCCTGTTCTTAGGAGAGTGAGCAGAAAGCTGATGGGTCTGAAAACCAGAAACTAAATCTGGGGAAGGGTAGAGTTGAGAGGGAACATGATAATTCAAATATTTGAAAAGTCGTACACAAGAAGGGATGGGAAACAGTGCACACTAGTGGTTAAAGCCTAGGTTCTGACACCAAGTGACCTGGATTCATATCCCAGCTCTACCATCTACTGCTGTATGACCCTGGGCAAGTTTCTTAACTCTTGGCCTCAGATGAGGATTATGAGGACTAAATGTGAGTATGCATGTAAAGTGCTTAGGTCAGTGACTGGCCCATAATAAAAGCTCAATAAATGTCATCTGTAAAGCTAGAGATATTTATCAGGAAGAATTAAAAACAAATTTGGGTTTGCTCTATGTATCAGAACCTAAGGTCAATGCATGAAAATTTACAAGAGGTACATTTTAACTCAGTGACAGGAAGACAACATTTGTCTGAAATGGGCTGCCTAAAAGGGTATGAAATTTCCTGTCACTGGTCAATTTTGCACTAGATCAGGGGTATTCTTCCTTTGATCTCGTATTTTGGGGATGCTATAATCTTTTCTTTTTAAAATAGTGCTGAAACCATATGGTAGATTATCGGGTGTTTTCATAATCTTTTTTTTTTCCTTTGGAAATACTGATGGTCCTCTCACTCTCCTAAATTACTTGGAGAATTTTACTGATACATGAAATGCAAAAGTGATGTCCACACTTATAAGCAAATGTTCTCATTTTTATCCTCCAGTTTTAGAGGAAAAGGAGTTTCTTCAGTTCAGCCAGTCCCTTCACCTTTTTGATCCTACCTTCTTTCACCTTTTCCAGCTTTCAAGACCCTGCTCTCTTCCTTTCCTCACTTCTTTTTTTAACCAGCTCTTCTCTGCTGGCTTTTTCTTCACAATCTATAAGCATGCTTTGGTCTTTTAAAACCCTAAAAGCTGTAAACTCTGCCCTTAATTTCTTTGTTCCTCTAGCTACTCCTCAGTGTTTGCTTCTTTTCACAGCCAGGCTCTTAAAAGACATCTGGTCAGAGGAGGAGGGTGGGGATGCTGGGTGGAAAAGGTGAAGGAATTAAGAAAAAAAAAATCTCACAGACACAGAAAACACCGTAGAAGGAAAGCGGGGTGGGGGGAGGTAGAAGAAGGTATGGGGGGGGGGGTAAATGGTGACTGAAGAAGACTTGGAGTGGTAAACACATCATATAATGTACAGATGATGTATTTATAGAATTGTACACCTGAAACCTATATAATTTTATTAACCAACATCACCCAGTAAATTCAGTTAAAAACTAAAAATAAAAGGCATTATCCTTATTACTGTCTCTATGCCCTTTTTTCAAGTACTTCATGAAGGACAGTTTTTCAACTCTTTATCTCTAATTCTTAAGAAAGTACATAGTATATATTTGTTGAATGTGTGGTTAATTAGTCCTTACCATGCACAGAATTCCACTTAAATATTGTTATTTGTCTTTTACAAAGGATAAAAATGAGGTTAGATTACTTTCAAGGTCACAAGGATCTTCTCAGCACACACGCTGTAGGTAAACGTGTTGTGCCATTCCGGGCAGATGTACATACCATATTCCTTCCCTACTATTTTAATCAGGAGACAGAAATCACACCATTTATTTTAACTATGATTATTTAAAGATTCTTTAGCCAGAAAATAGAAAATGGAAAAGGCAAAAAGGGAATGCTGAGATACCAAAAATGGTAACTGCAAGAAGCAGCCATCACCTCTATAAATGATGACACCTGGTGAAAATTTAGGCATATTCAGTTCTAAAGTTCACTTTGGGGTAACACAATTGATAAATTGTGGAATGTTTATTTCTCTTTGGAATTACCCCAAAAGCCAGAGATATTTGCATAGTGGTGCATGTCTAGTGTTCATCAAACTTGTTACTAACTTGAAGGAACTCCTCTTCCTCTACAATTGGAGAACAGGAATGTAAACATTTACATATAGGTGTGGAAGCCCCTGGAAGCATAAGCAGAAGGAGATGGAGAGTAAGTAGTAAAGTAGAGTGTATAAGGACATCAGCAGAAATGTTATCTGAATAACTGATGGAGAATTTCTTCCTCCTTTCTTTCCCACCCATCTTTTGTATAGGATTTATTTTCATCCCAAATCCCTTCCTCCCAGGTTACCAGTGGCACTGGGTGAAGCAGTGCCTTAAGTTGTATTCCCAGAAACCTAATGTATGTAACCTGGACAAACACATGACTAAAGAAGAGACCCAAGATCTATGGGAACACAGCAAAGAGTTTCTAAGGTAGGTTTTATCAATCACAACAAAATTGTTAGTATTCAGCTCAGGTCATCACAGATCTTTAAAGGAACTATTCTGTAATGATGAAGTGAAAGGAACTGGCTTGTTTGTTTTTCCCTCATTTCTACTCAAATGCAGCACAATTATATTCCTTCCCCCTGGAACATTTGAACAGATGCTTTGACAGTTAACAGTAAATTGAGATCCATTTCAGAGATTTCCTTAACATAGGTAAGATGTCAGGTATATTTTCATGAATCATCAGATGACCGATTTTCATTTAGTTTCAGCCCTTTTTTCTACTTAAAGCAAGTTCCTTTGAAGACTTGTGGTATCCTGGCAAAAACGGAAAGGTCTTTATCTCTACTGTCTTAGATGAAGTCAATTTCATCAGCTGCTTTGTGGCAGGTCAGTTGTTCTTCATGAGAACTAATGTTTCTACCTTACTGTTGTTTCAGCATCCACACAAGTGGATCACTTGTGTGCCAGGAATGATGCTGAGCATTGGCAATACAAAGTAGGCCACTGTCCCTGTACTTAGGAGTGCATAGTCTATGGCAGTAATTCATTGTCAACAGGAATAACTATCATAGAGCTCAGCAAGGAAAATGCTTTGGGGGCCAGAGGAAGAAACAGTTGTTTCAAGCAGGAAGGAGGTGTCAAAAAAGAAAAAGATTTTTTTTAATTGAGTTCATTGTCCTCTTTTCTTTCCCCTCTGTCCATTTGAACTGGGTATCCAAAAATGATTAGGAGTTTGGTCAATCAGAGAAGCAAAATGCTGTTTTGGGTAGAGGAAGCAGCCTGAGCAAAGAGGTAGTACTTAAAACAGTGAGTTCTGTGGGATAGGAGTACAAGATTTGTGCATTTGTGTGTTTGTGCAACAGTTACTGAGTTTCTGCTGTGTCAGATACTGTTGTTTGAGTGTGGGAGGTTCAAAGACAGTAAGACACAGTTCCTGCCGTCTAGAAATGTGTAGGTTAGTCAAGGACAGAGACATAACCATGTAACTAAATACAATTTGGCAGGTACAGCAATAGAATTTATAAGATATTTTGGGTATGGTCATTCAGGTGGCTAGATTGGAGGTAGATTGTGAGAAATGCTTCCTGGAAATTGTGGATAGAACTGGTATGAGGTGAAGCAGGAAAGGTAGGTTAGGGCCAGACTATAAAGGGTTAAGTGCTGTGTAGAGCACTAGTTCTAGAGTCAGGTTGCCTGGGTTCAAATTCCAGCTCTGCCACTTAAAAGCTGTGTGACCTTGAGCAAGTTTCTTAACCTGTCAGTGCCTCATAGTAGTTCTTTCCTCATTTGATAGTGTGAGGATTAAATAAGAGAGTATGTGAGAAATCCTTAGCCTCTTAAAACCGTTATATCAGCTTTGTAAGTTCTATTTGGACTTGGTTGCTCTAATGGTGCAATTTGAGTGAAATTAGTCAGAGAGCTTAGAGTTGATTATTAAACCAGCCTGTGTTTTCAAGTAATTTTTTTCCTTCTGACAAACGACTCAGCAGAAATTTCAGTTGTCATCTTCTAAGATAGGTCAGACCAATCTCTTATCAAAAATAAAAAATGTGATAGTCGTACCTTCTGTTGTCAAGGGTTGGAAGAACTTGGTATGCTCAGACATTGCTGGCAGCGTTGAAAATTGATTAGGGCCCGAGTTCTTCTTGGGTCACTGCCTGATATATATTTGTTTTCTCATCTGGGAAACAAAGAAATCAGACTGGATAAGTATTCAGTGTGGTTAAATTGAGGTCAGTTAGAGTACATGCCAGCTTTCCCCACATTTCCAGAGCATACCAGAAAGAGAGAGGGTCTGTTGTTCAAAAAGATTCCCCTGCAGATTGTAATTATCAACTATATCACCCATATAATGAACCACAGAACTAGAGGACCTCTAAGGATCCTTTCAGTTTCAACTTTCTACATTTCTATGGTCAGGGAAGAAGAAATTTTAAATAAAAAAAAAAATACTTGAACTTAGAAGCAAAAATAAGTGTGTTCACAAAATTAGGACGCCTCAAGTCAATGTTTTGTTCAAAGTTTACTGTCAATGAATAGTATAGCTAGAAATTCTTGCACAGAATATAATAGTATAAACATCTACATTGTAGCATCATCTGGAATTGGGGGAAAAAATGAGAAACAACCTAAGTGTCAGTAGAACACAGCCAACCCTATAGCAAATATAGTAGGGTCTGCTATAGTGGGGTTGTTATGAATGAAATCATTTCTCAGCATCTCCCTCACAGCCCCCTTAGTCTAAGCCACCATCACTTACTACAGTAGCCTAACTATTACAGAGAGAAAGGGGGTTCTTTTACATGTCGCCTTGGTGTAAAACCCAACAACTCATGTTGAGGAAAACAGGTCTTAATTTACAATATTCCAACCTGGGGAGGGCTGTGAGCACTTCAGCTCAGAGCCCTGTTCTCCCACGGGACCCAGCACTTTCCCTGCTTCCCAAAGGCTATAAGTCAAAAACATGCCCAGAAGAAGTTCCCCATCCCTTATCTGACAGCTTTCTCCTTCAGGATCTGGGGTACGATGTCATCAGCCTCCATATACAGTCCAGGAAAACATGTGCCATGTTGCACTGGATCACGTATGGTTCTCCCTTTGCCCTTTTAAAGCCACATGGTATCCTTCTCTGCCCTCCTTGCAAACTGCGTGAATCTCCTCTCCTCTTCTCTTCCTGTCTTTCCTTCCTCTCCTCTTCTCCAAATGGCTGCTGTCCTCTCCTTAAATCCCTGACTGGCCTGTGACGCAGTAGGCGTGGTAACTGGTTCTGACCATTCACGGAACCTTCCACAGGTCTTGTTTATTCACTGCTCATTATTCCTTGGAGCTGTGGAAGAACCCAAGCCATTAACTAAGACCCTAGCTACCAGCCATAGATATGCAAAAGCATCTTGAAAGCTGTTTCCCTTCCCCCATCCTCCAAACCACGGGCTCCAGGGTTTTCTTTGGGACCCCAGTCTGTAACATAACCACTTTCCCTGTGTCTGTTCTTGTGCCTCCTCAGTCTGTTTTCAGAGTATAGAATCCTTGTCACCTTTTATTGCTTCTCATAAGCAGTCCTGCGGTTCAGTTCTGATATGGACCATGCACGTCAGAATGGTCATCACAAGTAAAGGGCGTGGTCCCCAAGCAAACTCCCCTCACTTCAGGCACCAGTCACAAGTTTGGGACATCCCCAAGTTGCCTGCACTTCTGACCAAATGGTACAAATTTAGGGAAGTTACCCACAAAGCTGGAAACATGCTTACAGTTACAGAAGGGTCCTGATGCATCGCTTCCATATCCTCTTGCCCTGGAATCAGGACGGGTCACCCTCCCAGGAAGCTCTCCCAGGCCTTAATGTTCAGAGTTTTTATTGGGGTTTTACGACTTAAGCATGTTTGATTGAATCATTGGTTACATAATTGAACTCAATTTCTGATCCCCCACCTAGCCCCTGAGGAGTGGCTAATTAATATCATATCACTCTACTCAAAAGACTCAA
The DNA here is from genome assembly GCF_987537825.1 of Furipterus horrens. NCBI lineage: Eukaryota > Metazoa > Chordata > Mammalia > Chiroptera > Furipteridae > Furipterus > Furipterus horrens. The sequence goes on along the minus strand of NW_028327173.1, from coordinate 192,807,773 downwards.
TCCTCTAATCAGATGGTTGGTCTTTCTAACTTGACAAGCCTACATGATGAGTCATTTTAGCATGAACCGTAAATAACAAAGACATTCCTATTGTCCTAGGGTTTAAAAGCTTTCTCCCAAAAACCAGGGTCAAAGGCCAGTCAAATTCTTTGCTACACAACACTTAGAATAAAATCAGAAGTTTTTACCAAGGTCTGCAAGGCCTAGATGATCTGGCCCCAGGCCACCTCTCCAACCTCATTTCCTACCATTTCTTTTCATTTATTTTCCAATCATACTGGTCTCCATGCTATTCCTTAAACACATCAGGCATCCTTAGATTTTTTTTTTTAATATTTTTTATTTATTTTGAGAGGTGAGGGAAGGGAGAGAAAAAGAGGAGAGAAACATCAATGTGTGAAATAACAGTTGCCTCTCATACACCCCTAAAGGGGACCTGACCCGCCACCCAGGCATGTGCCTTGACCAGAAAGCAAACTGGTGACCTTTCAGTCTGGAGCAACACGGAACCCACTGAGCCACACCAGTCAGGGTCATGCTCAGATTCTCTGTGCAAACTGTTCCTTCTGCCTGGAAAGCTTTTCTTTTAGATAACCAATGACTTGCTTCCTTTAGGTCTTTGTTCTAGTATCATCTTATTAGAAATGATTCCCTTACCATTCAATTAATAGTCCTCTTTTCCCGCCCTCTTTATTCCCTTGCCCTATGTTTTTATTTTTCAGTGAAAAAGGTGCTTACTAAATATTTGTGGAATTAGTTAATGGATACTTTTGTGTACCTTTTTAATTTTGTGAATGTATTATTAAATCAAAAATAACTTTAAGGAATAGGACAAGACTGAATACAAATTTAAATAAAGCAACTTTGTTCTGTAAGCTTATGAAATGCCTTGTATTCATTTTTGTATAAGTAAAAATAATTTTATTTGATATTCGTAATGTGGAAGCAGAAATCATCTTTTCCCCTTTCTGCTCCTTGAAGACTTTGTTATGGTGCTATTAATAACATTTATTATAGTGAATCCAGTCATCTGGAAAACAAAAGAAAGCCACTGGCCCTAGGAAGCATCAGCTCTAGGCAAAAAAATAAAAATAAAAAGTCAAACAACCAAGAAAAGTGCTATTAGAAGCCAGGACAGGAAAATGTTTCTAGACTAAAGAAGAGCCAACCATGTTCATAGGCCTAGGATTTGAGACTCACCACTTAAGTGAAACTAAGAAACTAGTTTTGGTAGAGAGGTGGTAGCAAAAGTCAGATTGCAGTGAGGGGTGGGGGGTGAGGATGGCAAATATTTAGTCCTTTTAGGAAGGTTTGATTGTAAAGAGAAGGAGTGATAGATAGATACAGGGCTGAGGGAAACAGGACATAGACAGGAGGCTTGAGTGAGAGAGAGGTCAAGTTGGGAGGTTGGCCTTAGTGCAAAGAAGTGGGACCACTGCTGCAACAAGGAGGGGAGGGTGGGTAAAGACTTTGAAAAGTTCAGAATTGTAGGGGAGGAAAATTGAAATCATTCACTGGATCATTTGATCAGGCTTCTATTCTCATTGTACTAGAAGGGAATGAGAGCAGGACCGAGAACTTGATAGGAATGAAGACGATTCAGAACAGAAGGTAGAAGATTAGATAAAACTAAATATTTGCAAAATAGCAAAAGGAAGTTAGCTGTTAAGATAGAATTTGATGTCTACTTGCAGTGAGTGATGGAGAGTCAGTTTGAGAAAAGACAAAACTGGAAGCACTCAAGTACCAAAAAGAAAATGGACTTCTATGGACAGGAGATGAAACTTTGAGATGGAAAGTTGTGCTTATGCACACTAATATTCAGAATTGTGAAAAACACAATTCCCAAGCCTTTAAAAATGATTAAGAAAAAGAAACAAATACCTGCAATAGCATTTTGAAGTTTTGTTTTGTTTTTTATCATGAACAGCTTTAGATTTTTTTCTATCCTGAGTACTTTAGCTTTCACAGTGATTCACTAACATCCCTTGAGGCCAGAAAGGAAATACTAATGCTTAATTATGACACTCAAACTGCCCACTGCATGGAGTTCATTTCCACCCTGTTAGGGTTTGGTTGAAAGCAGTGCCATAGAGCATGATTGCTGAGAGAATGCCAGCACTCACATAAATACTTACCCATGACAGAAGGTGAGCAAACTGCTGTGTGGGCACATGCACCAGGGGAGAAGGTGGCTAGCCCACCCATCCATCATCCTCTGCTAGTGCCTGGAGGAGCAGCAGGACAAGGAGCATATGGTGTTCCTCTCTGCAGTGAGAACCGACAATTGGGGTCACACTTGCTTGAAAATATTTTTTTTATATAATTGAGTTAAGATTTAAATAAAGTTAGGTGGCAACGTGTTCCTTGCATTCCTAAGGGTGGATATGGCAACTCTGTTGGCATTGAGCCTCCTTGGTCTCTTTGAACAAGTCAGGTTTAAAAAGAGAACAGCCCACCCACACCTTTCATTAATTTCTCAGTGTTTTCTGCTTGGAAATGATCTGGGAGCTTGTTAAATTTGGTTTTGGCCTTATCTATTCACAATGTCGAGGGGTGAATTTTTTGGACTCTGTTACCCAGGAGGCCCATGGGTCCCTAAGATAGTACTCAGACAAGAAATGTCTAGTGTTGGCCAGTTCTGCTGTCGCATCTGAAAGGCAAGTGTTAAAACAATTATTGCTACTTTCCTTCCAGAAATTCTAAAAGCAAGAAGTGAAATCAAGTTCTTAGCAGAGGGTATGAAGTGAGGGATGGAATCTTATACCTATGTGGGTCTAACACATTATACAAAAATATATTTTAAATTCCCCTTAAAATGGCACGGACACTCAATGATCACAACTTTCACTAAGCAAGTCCTTAAGTTTTGTTTCTCCTTTTTGTTATGGTATCTGGGTTTAATGCTTTTGAAAGTAAGGCTCTGGCTTCTTTTATATCCTTGGACCAATCCCCCTTTATAAGGCAAAGCCCAGAGCCTTATAGTGATGCAGTTTGTTTCTAAAAAGGAACTGTATTTAAAAAGACATATAGGGTGGTTTCACTCATGTTTGATTGCTATTATATTTTGATAATTTTGTTGTGAATACCATAAACCTATCTTAATTATAATTATGCCTAACCTCTTCTTGAAGAACATTAGAGTGAATCTTTTGATGGAAAAGCAACTTGTTGGTGCCGTATCAAATATCTAAAATAACATCACTTTCTGAATTACTTCCAGAGCTACATTATTGTTATCTTTATTTGTTCAGATTGGTCTGATTGTTTTTTAAAGGATACTTACAGCATTTTTAGTTTTTGGTTTTTTTTAAGCCAGGTATTATATGATTTTTTTTTTTTTTTTTTTAGAGAGAGAGAAGGGAGGGGAGGGAGAAACATCAGTCGGTTGCCTCTCGCACGCCCCCAGCTGGACCTGGCCTCCAACCCAGGCATGTTTCCTGCCTGGGAATCAAACCGGCAACCTTTCGGTTTGCAGCCCAGGGCTCAGTCCACTGAGCCACACCAGCCAGGGCCAGATCAGTCTGATTTTGAGGTAGTAGAATGGCTTCTAGGAAGACATGGAAATGTTTTGTTTTGATTTGTTTTGTTTTAATTTTGTCTAGAATAGTGTTCTCTAAGTGTGGTCCCAGCCAGTGGCATCAGCATCACTTAGGAACTTAGAAATGCATGCACATTCTTAGGCACCTAGATCTACTGAATCAATTTATAGGTGCAGGCCCAGCATGTGAATTTTAACAAGCTCTGTAGATGATTCTGAAGAGCATTAAAGTTTGAAAACCACTTGGCAGAAACTAAGTGGGGAACACACAAGTTCTCTAAAAGCTTTCTGTCCAACTCTTCTGTTTGCTATCTAGGTACTCAGGACACTATTTTGAGTTCTAGATTCCATTTATATAATACTGACTTTAGCATCTTTCTTTTCTCACTCATTAAAAACACTAGCTCTAATATCCATGAAATCATTGTTCTTCAGCAGCATTTTCTCCTGAGATTTTTTTTTTTTTTTTTTTTTTTTTTTGCTGTTTTATTTTTCAATTGTTTACATTCAGTATTTCTTGTATTAGTTTCAGGTATATGAGATTATCTTTAAATAAGGAATTAGGTACTACATAATATCTTGGAAAGAGGAATAAATAGAATGGATCACCTCTATAGAGTCATTATGTACTGGAACTATGTTTTTATTACTGTTAACTACAAGATTCACATGAGTCCAGAAATAAGAAATACTTAGTTTTCTCTCAGTGCTGCTAAAATAGAAAATTTTTTTTATGAGGGCTATATCAGAGAGTCCTTTTATTTGTACCTTTAACTGAAGAAACGTTGGTAGAACTCAGGTTGTGTTACTATGTTGCCCTTTGTTTGTTCGTTTGTTTTAAGTTTTTACACACAAAGTTTAAATAATGCATGGTGGTTATACATAGTAACTGTTCACATCAGCTAATTGCAGTCACTGGCCAAGCCTACATATCTTTTCCCCTAAATTGGTCTCCAAGTTCCGTGATTCATTCACCAGGAGGACTCACGGGGCTCAGCAAACAGTTGTACTTATGGAAAAAGATTATTACAGTGAAAGAATACAAAGCAAAGGGAGCAAAGTCCAGGGAAAACCAGGCTTGAGTTTCCAGGGTGCTCTCCCAGTGAAGTCACACAGAATGCACTCATTACCCCCAGCAACAAATTGTGATGTGTTAAGTGTTGTCTACTGGGGAAGCTCAGTGCCCAGTTTTTACTATCACTGGTCACATAGGCAGTCTGCCTAACACATGCCAAAATTTCAGACTCCCTTTCAGAAAGAAAGTAGGTGTTCAACATTACTGTTAGTGCCAGCATTTGAGGTGCAGTGAGCTACAGTTCTGGGAATGCTGTGACCCTCGAAAATCCAACTTCCAGCAGCCTGCCAAGGGCCAACTTGTAAGCAGCCCTTTCAGAAGATAGCTGTCAGATCTGCTGTGCCTCTTTTCTGTGTGGCTGTCCTAAATAAATTAGTGTGTGTTTTGTTTCTTTCTTAATTCTAGTGGCCCACAGTCTTGTGCTGTTCGATTTAATAGTGGACTTTATACTGCCTTGAATTTTCCCATCATTTCTTCTTATGCATACCTGTCATCTCCTGTGAGAATACAGACTCCTTAAAATAGTCTTAATCTTTTTTAAACAGCAATGATTCTTGAACAGAAAACTTTTGGGGTAAATTATGTAAATTACACAGAAAAAAAATTAAGAAAATAAAATGCTAGGTTAGGCCTAGCATTCTTGTATTTTTAGATACTTAGAAGTAAATGGACCCAACAAGCTTCCTCTTTAGAAAAAGTTAATCCCATAGATTTGATCAGACAAGCTATTAACTGCAGAAAAGGCAACTCTGTTTTACAGAAACTTCCTGTGGTTTGAACAAGGGGTGTCAGAAGCCAAATTACAATGGTCCTTAGTAGTTAACTAAGCCTCAATTAACTAAGCTATCTAAGAAATCATGTTAATCCAGTTATTGATGATATACTGTTTTGCCAAACTTGCCTCAACCTGCAGTTCTGGGAAGCCATCATCATTATAGACATTGCGATAGCTGTGATTAATCATACACCACTTTTAGCAAACCTAAACCTAATTAAACATGTTGTGTTAGCCAAATTTCAATTACCCATAGTGCTCTTGGTTGCATTTTTCATGGACCAGTGAAGACATTTCTGTTGTCATTCTTATTTTATCATCATTGAGATGCTGGACACTTGCCATTTAAAACTGATTCCGTGAAGCAGAGGATTTAGAACCAACGACAAGAAATTAGAAATGCTTTCATGTTTATTTAGTATTATTATATTCTTGGTCAGCTTATCTATTCTAATTTCCCCTATCAAGATCTTGGCTAACAGCATACACCATGGAATACCACATTTAGACTCTGAGGTCTATACAAATAACTGTTGCTGCCATTGAAGATAGATAAAATCCTCCTTTGTCTCTAATGTTTACAGATATAAAGAATTGAATAAGCGGAGACCCCGAAGCTTACTAGAGAAACTGCGATGGGTGACTCTAGGCTACCATTATAACTGGGACAGTAAGGTATTCAAATTTTCTTGCTAATTCCATTGTTTTCCATTTTTGTGCTACTTGGGCCCACATAGTGGGATTTCTTCCTGGTCAGGCTTACAACATCATATTACCCATTTGCAGAAGGATCTCTTTTATTTATTCCCTCCTTGATACAGTATCCCAGGAGGCATGAATAATTTATCAAGAGAAAATTTCTTCTTCAGATGCCCTAAGATTATATTATTTTATCAGAAGTCATCAGTACTTTCTCTTAGTAGGTTTCAGGGATATTGAGTTTTCTTTACTACCTTCAAGAGCAGTTGCCAATTATGATCTTTATTTCCATTATTTAGTGTTTGTTGAGCATTTATTTTCTACATAGTATCTGCCTGGAATAAAAGAAGATCCATATACTTCTGCTGTTCTCATCAATTCACAGAAGGACTTTCAGTGTCTTAAGTACCTCTGCCTGCTATGTAAGGTCAGAGCAAGAGAGAAATGGGAAAGAATGTCCTAAAGTTAACAAAGTTCCATGGGGTGTTGTTTTGTTTTTTTTGTTTTTTGCTTTGTTTTGTTTTTTGAGGTACAGTTTCTTTCCTGACCTCTATGTTTCAGAGAATGCCTCCTCTTATCACTGACAGTGCAGTGCCTCTTGTCTCAATGAGATATTTGCCACCAAGTAAAAGGACTAATTCTGAGAGTTAACTGAATAAAACAGGGTGGAATAGACCATTTTGCTTCTAACCAGTTACTGTCTAAAAGCTCTAGTTTCAGTCAACCCAGCTTATTGACATGCATATGAACTGATCAAAATAATGATGAGTTGCCAAAAATATTCATGATATAATTCTTCTTTTCAGTGATACTGGTTTAATGAAAAACTAGATATCTGTATTTGGGAAAATAGTCATGTGATTTTCTTCATATTAGACAACGTTGCCTTCAAAAAGGATAGTACCTACCTCTAAGGTAGTTGTGATAATTAAATGAGTAATGCTTATGTAGTGATTACAGCAGTGCCTGGCTGTTCTAAGCAGTTAAATACATTAACACAAATGTTAGATGACTGTTTTTTATGATCTTTTTATTGTTGACATTGTTATTCTCCAAGGACCTCAAAGTGAGCCCTGTTTACTAAGAAAAATATGCAGTTGAAATTATCAAAAACTGAGTAATCAGAGAACAATGAAAGAGAATTAAGAAAGAATAGAGCATGGACAGCTTGGAGAGGGTTCAAAGCCCAAAAAAGTAATTATTTCATTATAGTAGAAATGATATAGTGCTAGAATAGCAACTCTGAGTAGTTTGATCTTCTGCAAGGATTAAAACTTAAAATGGCACGTTCTCTAACTACACCCTTGGTTTTGAGATGTTCTATAGGAACTCTTTTTTATTTGCAGTTCAGGAAACAAAGAAAACAGGGAGATTCCAACTGAAGAGGGTTGGCCATGAAGGCTTTTCACAAACATCTTCCTAAACCTGAAATTAAAGCTCACTTCTGGTCACAGTAAACACATTCTCTCCAGAGTCATGACTGTTGGCTGCAGCTAGAATATTTCAGGACACTGGTAGGGATGTGAGACAAAAGTGGATTCTATAATCAGATTAGTGGTTGATTGAGCAAAAGGAGAAGAGAGAGGAGAGCATCAAGGCTGAGGAAGAGTGTCAGGCTGCTGTGGACACATTGCCAGAATACCTCTCCAACTCACCTACATAGGAGATTGCTTCCTGTCATTCTCCTGAAGATAGAGATTTTGTAGAGAGTGAGTGTTCTGGCCTTTGATTTTTCTAATGTTTATTGATTGATTGATTTTAGAGAGATAGGAAAGGGGGGGGGCATTTGTGCCCTGACCAGGGATTGAACCTGCAACCTTGGCGTATCAGGTATGCTCTAAGCAACTGAGCTACCGGGCCAGAGCCTCTTTTTTTTTTTTTTTTTTTTAGGAGAAGAGGGGTATTTGTGATCCTTAGATGCTAAAAATAAACAATGTTCAGGGAAGTAAGTGCTAAAAATTACTTCCATGTTAAGGCCCTGCCATGAGCCATGGTGTAAGTCAGTTTCAGTTCAGGTGTTTTAAGCATGTCATCCCATCAGATTGACCAGTGAAACCAGCACTATACCATGTTGCAGTCTGAGAGGTCCAAAACCAAGTAGCAGTAGTATTCAAGTTACCTATTGAAAAATAAATAAATAAACTTTGTATTTAGGATAGTTTTAGATTTACGGCAAAGTTGAAATATAGTATAGAGAGTTCCTGTATACCCTGTGCCCATTTCTCCTTATGTTAACATCTCCCTCTGTTATTAACATGGTACCTTTGTCTCAATTAGTGAACCAATAATAATACATTATTATTATAATGAAGCCCATACGTCATTCAAATTTTCTTAGTTTTTAACTGTCCTTCTGTTCCAGGATACCACATTACAAGTAGTCTTTATGTCATCTTTAGGCACCTCTTGGCAGTAACTTTTTTTTTTAGAAGTTGGGTCATCTTTTCTTTGCTTAACCCTCACCCGAGGATATATTTATTGATTTTTAGAGAGAGAGAAACGTCGATGTGACAGAGAAACATCAACCAGTTGCCTCCTGCACATGCCCCAGCTGGGGATTGAACCTGTAACCTCCTAGGTTTGTGCCCTGACTGGGGATTGAACCCATAACCTTTTGGTATATGGGATGATGCTCCAACCAGCCAAGCCACTTAGCCAGTGTTGCAGTAACAGTGTTTTGTTTTGTTTTTTACCCTAAGAGAACTATCCTGTTTGGGATTAAAGTATCCTAGAGTGGTTATAGTAATTACTTAATGTGTAGACTCACTGCAGGGTGAATTTTCTAATTTATCACTGCATAGCAGCATCTCCCATATCATAGGTGCTCGGTATTTTGAATGGCTCATTATTAGATTCTGGGATGCCTGAAAAAATGGATGGATAAATCATGCCATGCTAATATTACATATATGTTACATGATTTTTAAGTGGTAATTAACCTTATATCACAGTTTCCTATTTTCCTGAGATCATTGTTTATTTTTCTTATTTTTCCTACCTTTATCAAAGAAATACTCAGCAGATCATTATACACCTTTCCCTTCTGACCTGGCTTTCCTCTCAGAGCAAGTAGCTGCTGCCTGTGGATTTCAGGGTTTCCAAGCCGAAGCAGGTATCCTGAATTACTACCGATTAGATTCTACGCTGGGAATTCACGTAGATAAATCTGAACTCGATCACTCCAGACCCCTGCTGTCATTCAGGTAAGTTAGTTCTAGGGATTTGGGGTTCCTTTTCATCACCTCATTCCATTTATAAAGCATTTTAAAACTAAACTAAAATAAAAACTTTAAACTTAAAAAAAAAAAAGGCTGTATTTATAATCTTTCACTTCTGGGCATTTTAACAGTGTATCATAAGTAAAATTAGCCGATTCCTTTAAGAGTAATAACCAAATTACAGTTAATAATTCTGTTTAAGATGCATGGAGTCTGCCTTTTGTAATGAGAGGTACAGTCAGTGTAGAATAGGCAGGCGGAGGGCCATACAGCAAAGTAAGCATCTCTTTTGGAATAGAGAAAAGCAAAGCACACAAGCCTGAGAGTTCACTCTTCTTGTCGCCCTAAACATAAGTTTAAATTTGTGCCAAGTATTGCACCTGTATCTGCCAAAGAAAGTGCCTGACAGAATCTTTTATTATTACCTTGTCTTTAAAATGAACAGGAATGGATAAATACATTAAAGGACTTAAATATAGTAGTCCCCCCTTATCCACAGGGGTTGCATTCTAAGACCCCCAGGGGATACCTGAAACCAGAGATAATACCAAATACTAGCTATACTGTGTTTTTTCCTATGCATACATAACCTGTGATAAAGCTGATTTTATAAATTAGGCTCAGTAAGAGACTAACAACAGTAACTAATAAAATAGAACAATTATAACAATATATTGTACTAAAAGTTAGGTGAATGTGGTCACTAGTTTCAGGGGGTCCCTTGCTGAAGTCTTTATGTAGGCTCATTGCTTTGTGGTACAACATACTGCAGTCAGTCAGAACACATTTTCTGTTCATGTCTTCCACTCACGAATCTGATGCCCTTTCCACCTTAACTAAGCAGTGACCATGCACTGTGGCTGTAACTTGTATTTTGAGGTGTGACAACAAAACTAGCACAAATGTCTTTTTCCCTCTTCACAAGTTCATGGGTAGAAGATCCGTTCTGACTGTGGATCTTAGCAACCTTAGTACACTTTGTTTTTTTCTTTCCTTATTAAGTCAAGAACTTTCACCTTTTTACTTAAAGGAACCACTGTACAGCTTCTCTTTGGCATAGCTGAGTTGCCAGCAGCACTACTTTTATGCTTTGGGGCCCTTGTTAAGTTTAAGGGTTAGTTGAAACAAGCACCACAACACCATGACAGTCGATCTGAGAACCGAGAGTTACTACTAAGTGACTAATGGGTGGAGCGTGTATACAGCATGGACTCCCTGGACAAAGGGATTGATCATGTCCAGGCTGGACGGAGCAGAACGTTGGAAGACCTCATCACACTACTCAGAACAGCGTGCAATTTAAAACATGAATTGTTTATTGAATAGTTTATTTCTGAAATTGTTTCTGTTTAATAGTTTTGGACCACAGTTGACCATGTGTAACAAACTGCAGAAAGCAAAACTGGATAAAGGGGGACTAGTGTAATTATTTTATTGGAAGACTTAAATCTTAAAGATGCATCAGTAAAACTTATATGGGTAATGTTAAAACTAAATTCTTATTTTGCTTATTTAACTGCTTCAAATTTTATGTTGTTGCAGTCCTTGTGGGCTCTGACAAGTTCAAGTAGCAGATCATGGGTTAGTCACTCACAGACATAAGCCAAAAGATAAGAATTGTAGCACTGTTTAAAAGGAAAGATTTAGGAGCAATAAGTATTGAGCTGAAATTAGAAAATAATGCAATTAGCAGTAACATTAACAACCATGGTTAGTTAACAGCAACTTACTGTTGTGTTTTGTTTTACTTATTTTTTTGTAGCTTCGGACAGTCTGCCATCTTTCTCCTTGGTGGCCTCAAAAGAGATGAAGCCCCCACAGCCATGTTTATGCACAGCGGTGACATCATGGTAATGTCAGGTTTCAGCCGCCTGTTGAACCATGCAGTTCCAAAGGTCCTTCCAAGTTCAAAGGGGGAAAGCCTGCCTTGCTGCCTGGAAACACCTCCCCCAGCTGTCCTTCCGAGAGATTCGGTGGTAGAGTGCTGTTCTGTGGAGGACTGGCAGGTATGTGCCAGCTACTTGAAAACTGCCCGTGTTAACATGACTGTCCGACAGGTGCTGGCCACAGACCAGGACTTCCCTTTGGAGCCCGTGGAGGAGAATAAAAGAGACATCACCACTGAAGGTTTTTGCCATCTGGATGGCGAGAATAGCCAAGTAAAACGAGCCAGGTTAAACCCTGACAGCTGAGACTTGGAGAGCCCATTTTTTTTATTTAGTCAGATCTTAACAGTAAATGACCGTGCTGTTTTGTATTGCCATTGACTTTACTACCAAGACAAGCCAGAAACAGAGACGGGGAAAAACTCATCATTGAGCACACTGTTGCCTTGGAACCCATTCTGAAGAGTGAACTGACTTATCACAGACATTGATGCCTAACCAGGACACAGTAATGTATGTGGGAAACCCAAGGAGGTGTGACATTCTACAGCAGCCTTCTCAGCCTCTGCCAGTACCCTGAGGGAAGTAGGAGTGAGTTTCCATGTGTATGGAGTCTTTAAATACCTCAGATTTTATTAATGGGAAATGTAATAACCCTCACGCCACCCCATCTAGTGATTTTGTGATAAAATTGTGGTTCCATGAACCAACCATTAGTCTCACTTATTTATTCTTCCAGGTAATATCAAATCTTTTGATCATGTCTCCCATCTTTTCTGGCCTTCCCAGAATCCTATAACCATTAAGACCATGGAAATGGAAATCTCACCCCCTAGAAAAGAAATTAATCACAGCCATCTCTCTTTCATAAAAGGTAAATATTTATAAACCCAATGAAAGGTAACGGTAGTTTCTCCAGATGTCTTTTAGGTCTCCAAACGGTTGGATTTTTAGTGCAGTTTTAATTGTTGGACTGAAAAAGTCACAGGGATGTCCTGTAACGTGTTCTCTCTGTGAATAAACTTACTCGATTTTAAATTAAAGATCTGTATCTGTCTTTGAGGGTTAATGTATCTGGGAATAACTTTTTTTCCTATTTCTGCTTACTGTTGCTTTTGAAGGCCTCTGGCTGTTTCTACCCTACACCATCCCACTCTGCTCTACATATTCTTTGTGGCTGTCTCAGAGGAGAGAATATTCTTTGATATCCCAGTCATTGCTGCCTTTTTTTTATTTTAGAAGGCTTAGAAAATACATGAAGCATCAAGTTTTAATCTTTGTACCCTCACCAACTCAACTTGCTATACCCTGAGTTAAGTTACTGTACTTTTCTCTGGATCTCAATTTTCTTATTCATAAAGTGAAGATAATATTTACTCCCACCTTCCTAGAGGGGAATTGATATTTTGAATGATAGTGAGAATTTAGTGCTCCTTTCTAGAAACATCATGTGCCAATATTTTATTTGTTTGGATTCTTAGAAACATCCCAGCTTATATGGATGACTGGCTGGAAGCCACTGTGATAACCGCAGCTTGTCATGTGATTTGCTGAATTTTCTTTTCTCCTCTGTCCTGCCTTTTTTTTCTTACAAGCATTGAATATTAAGTTCATATTGTAATCCTTGGTAGGTTATTTTTATTGATTGATTTGAGAGAGCAAGAGAAACATTGGTCTATTATTCCACTTAATGTATGCATTCACTGGCTGATGCACTGACCGGGATCAGACCCACAACCTGGGTGTATCGGGACAATAATCTAACCAGCTGAGCCACCTGACCAGGGCATACAAGGTTTTTTTGTTACAAAATAAAAAATTAATAAAGTAATCCTACGTGTAACTAGTTTCTAAAATCAGTACATTATAGCCCTGGCCAGTGTGGCTCGGTTGGAACATCATCCCATAACCAAAAGGTTTGCGGTTTTGATTCCCAGTCAGGGCACATATCTAGGATGTAGGTTCAGTCCCCAGTACAATAACATACAGGAGGCAGCCGGTCGATGCTTCTCTCTCGCATTGATGTTTCTCTCTCAAAAAAGCAATGAAAAAATGCCCTCAGGTGAGGATAAAAAAAACAAAAATAAAATAAAATCAGTACATTATAGACAATTTTTATATAATTTAAATTACCACTGGAAAAGTCCCTTAAATTTTCCATAATGCAGATTATATGTGACCCACTGGTAAAACCAACAGCTTATCCTTCAGAACTGTAGTGGATTGCTTTTGATTCAATTGAATATCATATAAAGGTGTTGACTTGTGTTTAGGGGCAATGTTGTACAAAAAACACATATTTATACTGTAAACTCATTCCCATGAAGTGAGATAGGTATGTCATGAGAAGCATGTGGAAACTGAGGCCAGCCAAAAGACTAGCAGATTCCTCTCCCAGCCCATGCTCCCTTTGCTTTCTCTACCAAACATGTTCTAAAGTCAGGTCAGCGAACTATGACCCACCTGTTTTTGTACTGCCCAAAGACTAACAATAGTTTCTACATTTCTAAATGGGGGGGGGGGGTCAAAACAATATTTTGTGACACATGAAAGTTACATGAAATTCTAATTTGTGTCCATAAAGTTTTATTAGAACAGCCATGCTAATTCATTTACGGATTATCTGTGGTTGCTTTCATGCTAGAATGACAGTTGAGTCATTGCAACAGAGACCAGGCAGCCTACAAAGCCTAAAAGATAACAGTATGGCCTCTTGGAGAAAACCTTTGCCAACACCTAGAAAGGAAGCTAGACCTCCTAGAAAGGAATCTGAGGCCAGGAAGGGACCATGGTAATACATTCTTTTTTTTCCTTATTATTCTATACCAAAAATGCCCTAGTATATTTGTTATGATCTAGTCTATATGTGATAGCAAGAGTGGGGACACAACTGTTGGGAATGGGTAAATCGGTGCTCTGATACTCTGCTCGTGGGAATATAAATTGCTATAAACTCTTAAGGCACAATTTGAAAGTATGTTCACATGTAATTTCTATATCCCAGTTTGACCAGGGCGGTCTGAAGTATGTCCCCTTTTCCTCTCAGAAGTGATCTGGTTTGATGATACCTTATATGGTCATCCCAATTATGGTTTGTTTGTTTTTTTAAGATTTTTAGAGAAAGGGAAAAGGAGGGAGAAAGAGATGGAGAAAGAAAAAAAATCGGTGTGAGAAACATTGGTCGCCTCTCATACGCCCCCAACTGGGGACCTGGCCCACAGCCCAGGCACGTGCCTTGACCAGGAATCAAACCAGCGACCTTTTGGTTCTCAGGCCAGCGCTTGACCCACTGAGCCACACCAGCCAGGGTTTCATTCTAATTATGTTTTAAAATGTGTACCATTTGGCCCAGTAAATTTTACTTCTAGGAGTTTGAGTCTAAGGAAGTAATTAGAGCTGTCCACAGAACTTTTGTGTAAGTTTGTTGTAATAGTGAAAATTTGAAATAAGCTCAATATCCAGCAACAAGGAGTTGGCTGGTTAAATTGGTGTATTCATTGAATAAATGGTTATTGAGCCCTGTTCTCTGTAAGAGGCACTGTTCATTGACTGCACAAATTAACAGCTCAGTGGGTATGACATGAGCATGCAGTGGAACACTAGCCATTAAAAGTCATGTTTTTCAAACTAAGCAAACAACCAGAATAGGAACAGAATCATAGGTATGGGGATTATTTGGAGGGTTATCAGCTGGGAGGGGGAAGGGAGAGAAAGGGGAGAAATGGTGCAGGGATTAAGAAGCATAATTGGTAGGAACAAAATAGACGGGGGATGTAAAGAATAGTATAGGAAAGGGAGAAGCCAAAGAACTTACAGGCATGTCTCATGGAAATGAACTAAGTGGGGGCACTGCTGGAGGGAAGCAAAGGGAAAATAAAAATCGGGACAACTGTAACAGCATAATCCATAAAATATACTTTTTAAAAAGTCATGGTTTTGAAGAACAGGTAGAAATATGACACTTTACACAATATTGAATGAGAAAATCCAATTATGAAACTATGCCTCATAACCTAATTTTGTATAAAAGGTTTACATACTTAAAAAAAAAAACTGGAAAGATGTATATACCAAAATTTGAATGGTGGTGGGATTATAGTTGGTATGTGTTGTGCTTTTTTACATTTCTGATTTTTTTTACATTGAAAATCTTTTTAAATCTTTTTTTTTTTTTTTTTTAAGAGTAAGTGTTTGTTGTGGTTTTGTTTAAGAAATACTCTGACCTGGAATTCTGCCTGTACCTGAAATTTGTTAGAATGCAAATCCAGGAATATAAAGATTGTCTAACAAAAGGGGCTGGTTTGATACAATTATTTCATATGATAAAATACTATATAGCCACTATCAATCATGTTTTAAGATACATTTAAAAATTGGAAGAAATGCCCAATATGTTAAATGAGAAGAAACACCTTAAAACCAGCACGCACAGCATTGTACCAATGTTTTGTATGTAGTTTGCACATGCACAGAAAAGGCTAGAGGGTCATAATATTATTAGATATTCCAAGTTTTCTATAGTGAGCATAAATTGCTCTTCAAAAAAGGCCTTTGTAATGTGTTTGAAAGGGGGCCAGTTAAGACAGCATCTTTGTCAAGTGTCTGCTCACCTTTCCAAACCTGTGCCCTCATCAGTTCCATTCCAGTCCGAGGCCCTTTCAGTCCCTCTGATCTTCGATTGCTTTACAATCTGACTGGCTAAGATGGACCCTCTCACTACCCTGCTTAACTATTTCAGAGCCTCATGCCTGTGTCCAGCACCCTCCATCAGGTATTTCCTAGAAGGACCCCAGGCCCTCAGTGAGACATGGAGGTCCTGAACAGGACTGACTCAGCAGAACTTGGCTCGCCACGTTCTAATTTTCCCCAATTCCTTTTTCACCTAGATAAGCCGGTCTTATCCTTTTTCTCTTTTCCCTTAATCTAAAAGTTTCATTTATCAGAATAGGAAGAAAAAAAAAAACCCTAATACCCAAGGTGGTTTCAACTAAGGTAAATTAGAATGGTAATGAGGCAGAAAAGGAGCCCAGGGAATTAATTGATCTCAGCGTGACTGGGGCTAAAGGAGCTAGGCAGGAAAGACGCCTCACATACTCTGTTTCAACGGTTACAGTGGGGAAAAAAAGCAATGCAAATCTATTTTCTTGGCCTGGGTAGTAAATATTTTATTAAGATTTTATTTCTTTATTTTTAGATAGAGGGGAGGAAGGGAGCAAGAGAGAGAGAGAAACATCCACTAGTAGTTGCCTCTCGCACACCTTGAACTGGGGACCTGGCCTGCAACCCAGGCATGTGCCCTGACCAGGAATCGACCTAGTGACCTTTTGGTTTGTAGGCCAGCACTCAATCCAGTGAGCCACACCAGCCAGGGCATAAATATTTATTGGCATTCCTTTTGATTAACTGTCTTATCCAAATTTAAGCCCTCATGGAGAAGAGTTTGTTGGGTCTCCATTTGTTTTGTTGGTAAAAACAGAGTTCTTAATAAGATAAAATGATACTATAGTGGAAAGGGAAATAGAGAGGTTATCAAGAAGGCTAAATTTTAATGCCAGCTCTAGTACTTACCTGTGCACCTTGAATAAGTCACTCAGCTGACCCTCAGTTAACCTTTTTGAGCCACAGTTAGCATTTTTAAGCCCCAGTTTGCTCATTTGTAAGGAGGTTTTACCAAGTAAATCCTGTGTTACCTACCAGCTCTGCAATGCTATATTTATAAAATGTGACATTAATCTCAGTTTGCATAAACAACAAGCAAAGCCATTTCATGGGCAAGATTTTTGGTAAGGAAATCAAGCATCAACCAAAGGGAAACAATAGGAACGTCTCAAGAAAACATAGCCAGTAAAACATGCTAACCTCACTAGTAGAGAAATACAAATCAAAGCAATGAGATATAAATTTGTACCCATTCATTGGCAAAATTGAAGAGATTATCATCTCTTGACTCCTCTCACACACCCTGCTTCTAATCCCACAGTAAATGTTGGTTCTACCTTTAAAGTAGCCAGAAAATAGCCACTTCTATTCACCTCGCTGTTACTGCACTGGCCCACGCCGCTAGGATCCTTCAACTGGATGATTGCAATTGCCTCCTAACCGACTCCTTCCATGCTTGTCCCCACCGCCAACCCCCATAGTTAACTCAGCATAGCAGCTGGAGGGAGGCTGTTAACCCTCAAGAAAACGTTCTAATGACTCCTCAAAGTGAGTTAAAGCCGAAGTCCTTTCAGTTGCCTGCAAGTCCTTACTCAATCTGACCCCCATTTCCTCTTGGTTCTCTCACCAGCTCTGTTCAGGCCACACTTCCTCCTTGCTGCACCTTCGAGCAGACCAAGCACATTCCCGCCCCACGCCTCTGCTCTGGACTCTTGCTTCCTTTGCCTAGAACACGCACAATTTGCACTGTCACTTCCTTCAAAGAGGATCAAATATTGACTATTCCAAATCTCATTCCCACTGGCACTGCTAATTTTCTGTTCAATACTGGTTTTTTTTTTTCATAATTATGACAAAATTCTACATAATTGACAAAATAAGAAAATAGTGCTTTTTAAGAAAATACAATAAATGAGAATTATTTTTTCCCTTTACTAGACCATAAGTGCCACAAGGAAGAGACGTGCCTGAGTTTCCTGGAACAGTGCCTGGCACAAGTGATTGCTCAGTATATTGGTTGGTCAGAAAGTTTGGTTTTTTCAGTAAGATGGCTCTAGTAGCGCTTTCACTTCATTAGAAACAATTTGTTAGATTGTATTGTGGCAGCTGTCATATCAGCCTGCATTTTTTTTAAAAATCAGAATTGGTGAATTTTTATGTAGCCATTTTGATGTTGAAAATATGCAACATTTTTGGCACATTATGCTTTATTTCAAGAAAGGTAAAAACGCAACTGACACACAAAAAGGTGTGCAGTATGTGGAGAAGGTGCTGTGGCTGATCAAACGTGTCAAAAGTGGTCTGCAAAGTTTCATGCTAGAGATTTCTCGCTGGGCGATGCTCCACGGTCGGGTAGACCCGTTGAAATTGATAGTGATCAAATCGAGACATTAACTGAAAACAATCAACCTTATACAACGTGGGAGATAGCCGACATACTCAAAATATCCAAATCAATAAAGTTATTGGTGAAAATGAAAAATGTGTCGTTTATTTTACAGGAAAAACTAAATGAATTTTTGGCCAACCCAGTATATTTGTTGAATGAGTGGATGTATAGTGTTGGTGGGATGTGTGAAAATGGGCGTCCATTCACTTCTGTGGGAATGTAAATTTCTAAAGCCGTTATCGGTATTTAGCTAGATTTTGACCCAGCAGTTCTAGGTGTCTTCCCTATAGAAATGCCTTTACAGGGACACAATGATATGAATTAAAATGTTTATTATAATGTTCATTATAGTGGAAAACTGGAAACAACCCAACTGTTAATCAGTAGGGAAAGAGTTATTTGAATTATGGTTCATTCACACCATGGACTATGAATGCTATGCAGCCCTTTACAAGAATGCACCGGGACATGGAAAGGGCTGCAGGATACACTGGTCATTGAAAAAAATGAAACTGCAAAATTATGTGTACAGTGTAAAAACTGTAAAACTATTGTGTATATCTAAGAAAACTAATGTAAAAACTAAAGACTTTTCTGAATATGCACATACACATTTGTAAATACATGAGGGAAAAGATAGAGCTGAATGTTAATAGTGGAGAGGAAAGAAATCGGGAGGTGGTAGAAGGGACTTTTTACTCTATGCTTTTGTGTTGTCTGACTTATTAGAACACATTTATGCATTATTTACATAAATTTTTTAAATTATGCATGGCAAACCCTATAAAGAATTGTATATAGTAATAAAATGTGGAGGAAATTCATCTTTCTCCAAACTCTGGAAGTTTCCTGTTACAAGTATGATCTGGTGCTGTGTTAAGTGATGCAGAAAGCAGCCAGGTCAGCTGCTGCTACAGCAGCTTTAGTTCTGGTCTTCAGATTGGATTCCCAGGGTAGGGGAGCTGCCCAGGGAACGTGTGTTCATACCAACCAATACATACAGGCAGGAGAACTGACCTCCATCATAGGTTTGCATATCCGAAGCTCAGGTAGCCTGCTGTGCCCAGAAACCTTATCCTACCCCTGTCATAAGATACCAGTGGTGGGCTTTGCTTGCGGGGGCAATAAGCAGTCAGCCTTAAGGAAGAACCAATTTGTGAAGGCCATAGTCCACTGAAGAATTACTGTATTCTTCTAGGGGCACGGCTGGGCAGATAGCGTTGAATTTCACACGGCCCAAAGATTTATTTCTGTTAGCTCTGTGGTGAGAGCAAGAGAGAAGAGAGGCAAAATCTGTTTTTGGCCCCCTGGCCAGTGTTCACGCATGTGTACTGTGTCCTGCGTGCACTGCATATTCCTTTTTCTTAGGTGGTAACTGTCTATTCCCCAAAGTGAGATGAGGCCTGCAAGTGTGCCCAGCCAGTGGCTAGCTTCTTCCTTCTGTCCCCAGCAGCACTAAGTAAGCGCTTCCTGGGAGCCGCTAGATACAAGCCCGAAAGATTCTGCTTCTTTTTTAAGAGATGCCCAACAACACAGCTCCAGTCTCAACAGCTGGGAAAGAGCGAATGACCTGTCGTCTCTTCTGGGATTCTGCTAAGGCAAGGTTTTTCTCTTATCTCTGAAGACAATCACGTGTGTCATTAACCAACTACCCCTGCCTTAGAGGGGTCCCAGGATGGAAGAATTGCCTAGGAGGGTAAAAGAAATGTCAGCTTCAGGCAACAGCCCTTGTTATTTATTCACCCAGCAGGTATTGAGCATCTGTGAAGTGTGAGTCAGTGCTGCATGAATGTGACAGGCATTGTTTCTGTCTGCAGGGCAGGTGCTACAGTGAGTAGGTGAAACACCTACGTAAACAGGCAGTAAACTATGCTGTGATGGGCCAAGTACAAGGTATAGTGGGAGGGGCATGTGACCCAGAGCAGGTAGGGAAAGGCTTCCTGTAGGAAGTGATATAAAAGCTAACCAGGGATGACTGAGAGTTAGCGTTACTCCTTAGCTTCGCCCTCCTTCTGTTTGGGTAAACATCATTTATTACCGCCGTTCTTTTATTGGTATCACAGGAATAAAAACCTGGAAATTTTTGAGGACGTTTTTGAAAAAGATTTTATCTATTTACAGAGAGGGGAAGGGAGGGAGAAAGAGAGAGAGAAACACATCAATGTGTGGTTGCCTCTTGCATGCCCCCAACTGGGGACCTGACCTGCAACCCAGGCATGTGCCCTGACTGGGAATCGAACCGGCAAACCTTGGGTTCATAGGCTGGCACTCAATCCATTGAGCCACACCAGCCAGGGCTGAGGACTTTTTCAAACCTTAATAGTTTATGATTCTGTAGGATTCATATTAAGAGATTCATTTATTTCATTCAAAGTCTTAGTCATGTCTCCTATTATATCTTTTATTCACTCTGTTATCTGTATCCTCCAAAGCAGCGGTCCCCAACATTTCTGGCACCAAGGGACTGGCTTCGTGGAAGATAGTTTTTCCACGGTGGGGAAGGGAGGCAGAGCTCAGGTGGTAATGAGAGGGAAGTTTTGATTGCTTGTCTGCTGCTCACCTCGTGCTGTGCATCCTGGTTCCTAACAGGCCTCGGACCACTACCGGTCCTTGGCACAGGGGCTGGGGACTCCTGCTCCAAAGAATAAGCTTCCCCAAGGGCTGACATTTTTCTTCTTGTTCTCTGATATTTCCCTGACACCTAGAATACTGGTTAGTACATAGTAACTGCTCAATAAACAATGTTGGATAATTGAAACAAGTTTTTCTTGTCATACTCTTAATGTGGCATTGCATATCACAAAAGTCCTTTGCAAATAAATGCAGAAAGGTAACAGCATCATTTTGCAAATATGATACATATGTCGAAGTAGCCTTTTCTGGGGAATTCACTGTTCATCCTGATTGCAAATGTGGCAAGAAAAGGCATGTTCAGCATTATCAACCCAACTCTATCCAAGGACTCCTCCTGCTGTAACTGGGGATCATTCCATTCCAAGACACATCCTTATCAAATTACAAAACAACAACCAAGGGCAGGAAGTGCACTCAACCTCCCTGTAAACTGGAATCAGGAGAGACGTCAGGACCACAGCAACCACTTGGTTTCCCTTCCCTCCCTTTCTCTCCCTCTCTTGTCTGGGCTTCCCTCAGCCTATCCATTCCTCTGACTGGACCCTCTTTGCTGTTTCTCTTACACAGGGCTGCCCCCAAGTGGCACTTGTAGTCCCCAGCCTTCCAGGTTGGTTGTGTATAGGTAATTAATCCAAATACAGATTGCTGGAAGAGAATCAGATGGTATTCTTCACGTCAGTTGTCCACCCCCTGGTCCAGTGAGCTGTGACCAGGGAGTTAGGGATACTGTCCTCTTCAAAACCAACGGTAGGACAATGGGTAGAAGGAAAGGAAATGATTAGCATCCCTGTTGACATATACTATACAAATTTCCTTCTAGAATGAAGTGCCAGAGAATGTTAACCCCAGATCACTGAACCAGGAGATAGTAAGAGTGGGGCCTATCCATGGTTCTCCTCATCCCCCTTCACCAGAGGCTACTCCCGGCCCCTCCCCCAAACAAAATTCATCTGTGTCCCAGCGACATCCCCCCCCCCCATCACCACTTGGGCATTGTCGAAGGGGTGGCGATGAGGGTGAGGCATCTGGTGCCCCTACGGTCCCATTGCTTCGGAGACCAAAGGCAATTGAGGCGCTTTCAGCCAGAAAAATATAATTTAAGGGCTTGGCATCTTGCTGGGAGCAGAGAGCTGTGTTGCCATGGCAATGCCTCGCTTCATTTAACAGCAGCGCATCCCTGAGTTTGGTCACATCCACACTCAGGCGCATGCAGCACCCTGCCAGCAGCCCCCACGGCATGCACGCGTGCCTCTGGCAGGAATCCCTCCGCGGGAGCAAAGCTTGCTCCCTGCGCCCTCCTACTTGACACAGACACCCACACTCACGCCCTTTCCTGCGGCTCCAAGGGCACCCTCAGACAGCACAGCACTCCCAGGAGTGCTGTTTGAGTGCAAACCTGTGAGAGGCCCACAGCGAGGCCCACGGAGGTCTGTCTGTGTGCTTCCCAGCGTTCCCAAAACACAGCCACATCTCCATCTTCCTTTACCAACCTCCTTGTAGGTCATCTCCAGGCATTTAATGACGCCCAGCAGGACAGGGCGAGAGGAGAAGAGCAGTGGTGACCCTGGTGCACAGATGCTTCTCTGTTTTCTTGCGAGGACAGGGCTTGGGCCAAAACCCTGCAGGTACGTACCCAGAGGCCCTCAGCACCTACTGATGGTCTTTCTGCGCCTGCCCCTCTCTAACTGGCGCAGTGGCGGACAGGATGGGTTAGTGTAGGGAGACATGAAGGCTCAGGGATCTTTACTGAAACATTATTTATAACAATGAAAAATCAGAAATAGCCTAAGTGTCCATTTGCAAAGAGGTCGGTTGCTAGATGCATGGAGGCCAAGGTTCTCACGGCACATCAGAGCGTTTCTTTTCTTCCTAACTTCCCAGTGCCCCTGCCTACAATCCAGCAAGTCTGTCTCAGGCTGTGTGAGGGGCTCATGGGAGTCGGGGTTTGGGTGCCCTCTGGTTCCCCTTCTCATCCACCAGGGACCAGCAGCCCCTCAAAAATATGCAGTGGGGTGCCACTTCTGAGCTCAGGCCTCCCTCTAGTGACCAGTCGGGGGAAAACAGCCAGAGACTCCCAGCCACTCTCCCACATGGACAACTCTTCCAGAACCTACTTTCCAGGACACAAATCTGATCCTGTTGTTCTTTGCTTAGAAATTTTAAAGGCAAAGCCAGACAACATTTCCAGGGTCACCCAGCCAGTTTCTGCCACACACGCACAGCCACCACCTCCTCCATCACCTCTGCTTCCCCCCACAACACACCTGTGCTCAAGTCCTGCCAAACAGCTTGCTCTTCGCCAACACCATACATTAAGTTCATGCTGCTCTTCTGCTGGCAATAAACTGCCCACATTTTCCAACAAACTCTTGGTCCTTCATAAAGACCCACTTCATGCTTTGTTGTGGCTTTCCTGGCCCCGGGCCTCTCCCAGGGTTTCCCTGACCACTTCTGTGCAGAACGATAGCTACACTAATTGTGCACTTGATGCTAGTCCCTCAGCTGAGGATTCTAGAGGCATTGTCTCATTTAGACCTCATGATAACCCTAAAGGCCAGGTGCCTATCATTCCCATTTTACAGATGAGGAAACAGAGGGGATGGATAAGTCATGTGCCCACAGTCTCATGGACAGCAAATGAAAGAGCACTGCGGTTGCAGGTGCTCTGTTTTTTTTGTTTGTTTGTTTTTCGAGAGAGAAAGCAGTGGGGGGCAGAAAAGGAGAAAGAGAGGGAAAGAAACATTGATCAGTTGCCTCTTGTGCATGCCCTGACCAGGGATGGAACCCTCAACCCAGGCATGTGCCCTGACCTGGAATTGATTCAATAACCTTTCACTTTGAAGGACAATGCCCAAACGAACTGAGCCACACCAGTCAGGGTCACAAGTGCTCTCTCTTGAGCTCCAAGCCACCACCCCAACTGTGGCTCCTGTTTCTTGCCTAAGAGCTCCTCCAGGGAGAATCCTATTCTCTTGTCTCTGAACCCCCAGCATGGAACACAATGACCCCATGACTTGTCACTGGACACCCCTCACAGGGGCGGCAGGAAGGGTTGGCTTTGCATGCTACACTTTTTCTCAGATACTCTGGCTCTGGACCCTGATTCTAAATCTCCCTTCTTAGGCCAAAAATCTTGCTCCTGACTACACAGCTAGTCACACATTCTTAACACATGAGAACAGAAGCTGTGGGCATACTTTGCAGTGTAAAGATTAACTAAGAGTAAGAAATAGGGCATTAACTTTGTGCTGGTGGCCAAAACAACTGATCCTCAACACCCTCCCCCATCTCTAACTCACCCCAAACTGGTCAGGACTGCCAATGTTTGTGCTGACACACCCAGCTGCACCCACAGAACGATCTCTCCCCAAAAGGGCTGCCTTTCTCAACCCAGGCCCACAGTCCCTTCTGTCCTTCCTCCCCTGGGGGGACTAGCCACCAGCCCTTCTTCCTCCTTCTTTTCTCCCTGCCTTCCTGCCATATTCCTCTACTCTGTCCTCTCTAACCTAGGCAACTGAACCCCTTTTTCGTCCACCTGGAGTACTTAAGCTACTAGGCTGCATTCCTTCCTTCCTTCTTTTCTTCAAAATGGAAATACAGAATGTTATTTTTTTCTTCCTATTTATGAAAGTAATATGTCTTGTAAAATAATGCAAGTACATAAATATTTAGAGTGTGAATCATCCCACAAGATGACCACTGTTTTCAATTTGGGTTGTTGCATTCCAGATGTGTGTGTGTGTAATTAATTTCAAGGCAGAAAATGAATTCCTAAGAAAGCACAAATCTGACTCCAACAGCACTGATGTTGAAAGTCTCTTTTCCTGGAGGTTTAGGAAAAGAAGAATGAAGAGGTTAGAGATCCCAAAATTTTCTAAATATCCCATCTCAGCACCTCTGTCTTCTTTCCCAGGTTTGTCTCCCTCTAGCAGCTAGCTATCCACAGCCCTTTCCTCCTCCCCCTCTGCCCCATCCCTTGTTCCTTTTCTTAGGACTCCCCTACTCTGATCCAGATTCCTCCTCCCTCCTCCTACATCTTTACTGTCCTTACCAGTGTCAGAGTATCTGACTGATAACCCCAAGCACAGCCTACAAAGGTGTTTCATTTGGCCTACACTGTATTCCCACCTCCCCAGAAGGCCCCTTCCAGCTCATAATCCCCCCGCAAAGAAACCACTGCTCTTACCTCTAACACCAAAGATTGTTTTTGCTGGCTTTTAGAAAATTAAGGTATAGCATATGACAGTGAGGTGCACTGCTCTGAAGTGTACAGTTTGAAGACTGTTACTAGCATGCGCCCTGCGTAAGCACCACCCAAATCAAACCATACAACGTCTCTGGCAGCTCCGAGCTCCCTCCTGCTCTTTCCATCAATACGGAGGCGGCCACTCTTCTCGTTCCTGTCTCCATGGGCTGGTTTTGCTACAGGCTCTTTTAGTTTTCCGCCAGCCCTTTAGCTGCCCCCTCACCTGCTCCACGCTGGTGTCCTGCCCCTGCTGAAGCCCCCTTCGCTTTCCCAGGACAGGGTCCCCACAGCCGTGCACCCTCTCTCCCGCCCTCACGCGCCCTTGGCCTCGGTGACCGTCCCCCCGACACACACCCCTCGAGTTCCAGGCGGCCCTTCCTCTCCTGACGCCACGGGTTTGTTGGGCGCGGGTCTTCTTCGTCACCCTCCTCCCCCGCCACCCAAATAGTGCAACAACCTTAGTACAAGCAGCGACTTGCTGGGCAAACCCAGGCTGGAGACAAACCACCTGCGGCTTCCTACCAAACTGCCACCGTGAGACATTTCTGTTTGCGGGGAGGCGTAAGTTGGATAGTGGAACTGGAATTGGCCGCGGCGGCGAGGGGCGTTGGGGAGGGGGGGCGGGCATCGCGAATTCAAACGGCTCTGGGCCGCCGCTGCCCCGCCGCCCCGCCCTGTCCCGGCCCCAGTCTCCCCGACGCCCTGTCAAAGGTGGGCGCGCGTTTCCAAAGGCTGCTCTGGGCTCGGAAGAGCCCTGGTTAAATCCCGCCGCGGAGGCCACCAGAGCTGCAACTGAAGGGTGTCCCGGAAGCCCCGGGCCGGCGGGGGCTGCTGCGAGCCTCGCGCTCCCGGGAACCCAGAGCGGGTGTCGGCGCCAGATCCGCACCCTGAGAGCGGGTCCCCGAAGCGCTTGCTCACGCCGCCAGGACGCCCTCTGCGCAGGCGCTTTCTCGTTTTCATGGCAAGTTGGGGGCTTCATTTAACTAGAGTCCTTGAGATTGCCAGGTGAGCTTTTATCATGTCTGACTTTTTCTGTTAATCCAGATTTCTGCAGTATTTTGCTCTGGTAGACTGTTTTATGAGTATTCACTGCCTCTCCTTGGAGAGGATTATATTGTATTTCCTTGCCTTGTTGACATGGGGCTTGACCATGCAATTTGACAATAAAATGTGGAACTGATGTTAATGAGCAGTTAACCTTTGTTATATGCCACTGGAGGGTTGAAGTCATTCAAGATAACATATCCTGACCTATCTGACCAAGACTTGCGCAGACTAACCAAAAATCCTAACTGATGCTGAGGCTGATAGCACAACTTGTAATAATCTCATTTTTTCTGTTTATCAAAATAATATATTTTCTCATTGTTTGAAATGTAAATGCTATAAATTTAAACCCATAAAATAATTATATACTAATAAAATGCTCTCCTTATATAATACATAAAGTTACAGACATATAATAATTATTATGAGGTATATATGGAAACTTAGATGTGTGCTTTTTTGCATCTCATTTTCTAAGCACCCATTGCTGACCTACCCCTTTCCAACAGATGTATTTTCTTGAGATAGATCAATGGCCTCAATCAGGCTACTGGGTCAAGTTCTGCTGACCTAGAAGACATTCTGCCTCATTAAGATAGTTGTGTATGTCTCGGCTGAAATCCATTATGAGTGATATATATATATTTTAATTTAGGGAGAGCATGAACGCAGTCCCCCACTACCACAAATTATGCAGTCGAGTTTTCCACATTTGGGGAAATCGCAGGGCCCAGCACATCCCAAGTGCAATGGATAAGTCTCGCTCAACCTCCTTTGTGATCACCGTCTCCCCCCTGCCAGTTAGGTATTGAAATATTTTTAAACTATTGCAGTAATAGCCCTGGCTAGTGTGGCTCGGTTGGTTGGAGTGTCATCCTATGCACCAAAAGGATGGCATCTTGATCTTGGCCTTCCCAGCCTCCAGAACTGTGAGAAATAAATTTCTGTTGTCTAAGCCACCCACTCTGTGGTATTTTGTTACAGCAGCCCAAACAGACTAAGACACTTTTCTATCATGAGTTCTCTACATTAAGCCCCCTTTGTTTCAAGTACTTGGGATGATTTCCCTTTTCCTGATAGGACCCTGAATGATTTACTATACCATTCTTAGGGACGTAACATGGACTAGGATATATCCGTCTCCAGTCTCTGGGAATACAGTGTTTTGCTTGAGAAATTTACTATCAAATTAGGCTGACCTGAGTTTGAATCCTGATCCTGTCCACTTTTCCACTTTCTTGTTCAGTCATCATAATGTGACGTTGGTCTCGCTAAGCCTCAGATTCTGCAATGGGGATAAAAGTCTTAGTCCTTTCTATAGAGAAAATAATGCTTGAAAAATATTTAGCATAGGGCCTGGCGCAGAGAAAGTGTTTAGTAAGTATTAGCTAATATAATACGTGGAAGAATAGGGTAGGGTGAGAGCTGGCATGGTCAGCTATAATTACCTGAGTGGTCTCATATTTTACTTACAGCAGTAAATGAATAGGTGTGGCTGTCTACCAATAAATATTTATGGATACCAACATTTGAATTTCATATAATTTTCACCGGTCGCAAAACATTATTCCTCTTTTGATTTAACCATTTAAAAATGTAAAAAAAAAAAAAAAATTCTTAGCTCTCAGGAACAGAGAGTAGGCAGAATCTGGACTGCAGTCCATACTTTTCTGTTGGCTTTTACTCAAGTTCCTGTGCTCTTTTAGTTGTTGGTAATTTCTTTCTTTCCTTCTATGCCGAGTGACACCAAATAAATCACTTAGCTTCAATGGGCCGCAGGGCTTGATTTTAATTAAATAATTTATGTTTGAGATGCATATACTATGAAATGATTACCATAATCATTTTAGTTAACGTCCATCTGTACCAGTAACCCTGGAGTAGTAGGACGTGAGTGTTTTTGAAAACCAGCCCGTTAGTGAGGATGGGACAGGAGAGTACTGTTGTTTTGTGTTGTTATTGTTTGTCATTTCTTATTTGTTTAGGCTTCCAGTAAAATTTGATTTAAACAAAAAGTTCCCATCTTACAATTTAGTTTCGGAAATTACTAATTGATCCAGTGGTTCCAACCCTTTTTCCTACTTCCTTAGCCTTTATTGGCACAAAATAAATCCATCAGTTAACATTTCAAAGGTACTGCTGAAATGTTGCACAAGTTTCTTTCCTCCCTGACCACTCCATATTAGACAATCAATGCATTTCTTTATGTCTGGTTCCTCTCTTCTAATTACAAGTTCCCGCTCACGTATAAAGAAGTATTTGTTGAGTTCCTTCTGTGTGCAGGGCCCTGTACTGGCTGTGCTGCAGTGAGCACCACAGACGTCATCCCTCCAGCGGGAGAAGTGCAAGGCACGTGTGCAGGGGCCAAGTGCT
The DNA here is from genome assembly GCF_987537825.1 of Furipterus horrens. NCBI lineage: Eukaryota > Metazoa > Chordata > Mammalia > Chiroptera > Furipteridae > Furipterus > Furipterus horrens. Next base: position 192,779,231 of record NW_028327173.1, on the reverse strand, counting down.
GTGCAGGTGACGTATATGTGGGACTTCAAGGAAAGTGGGGGGGAGGGAGGGTTAGAGCCAAATCAATCCCAGCTTCCCTGTTCCCAGAATTGTCCAACAGTTACTGCCAAGTCCCTGCTATCTTGCCTTCCTGACTTCCTTCCGCTACTTTCTCTAAACACATCCTTTAGTTTCCAGGCCTAGCGCCTGTGCCCTCCCATCCTTCCACCGCTGACTCATCCCAGCACACAGTGGAGAAGGGAAAGAGCTTGGAAATCACGCCCTTCTCCCCTGCAGGTCCTCTGCCTGTCCCCTTCCCTCTCTCCTTCCTCAGATTTGCTTCCTGTCCTGCCCCTAGCCACCATCAGCTCACCATCATTATCAGGGGACACTGTGTGGGGACCTAGTGACCCACAGGACAATGGGCTGGCATCCACACAGTGTCCTTATCTCTGTGGGGAAACCGTGTTCAGGCTGACCCTCATCTGTTCAAGTGAACTTTTCTAAAGAGAAAACTTGCTGCCAGCAATTGTCAGGAAATACACACAAATTATAAGAACAGTCTGTGGAACTTCAGCCTAAAATAACCAGAACTCCTGCCTTTTTATTTGAGGGGGGGCCATAGTGGCAGGAGGGTTAGAGTGATATCTAATTCTACCCTCTACTTTTTCAGTGACAACTTATTTTTTCCTCCAGGGTCACTGCTTTTCTTCCTTATTTTTTTCTCTACCCACTTCTTTTCCACACTCAGTCAAGAAAAGTCCTTAAGAAGTTGAATTTTTATTGCTTTTCTGAGTAATTTCTCAGGGGATAAGGTTTACCCCTCTCAGCTTTTCCATCTGCTGTTGGAACCTGTTCTTCTATCCAGGCTATATGGCCCCTTCCCACCTACTCACTCCCTAACACACTTAACCTGACTTTTTGTTGTGTCCCTTCTTCCTCACCAAATACAGTGATCACTTAGGGGTAGCTTTTTAGCCTACGCCTCCCCTTTTCTGAGAATTTTACATACACACACACCCTGGGTGGGCCCTCAGCAACCTTGTTTGAGCATATGACCTTTCCCCCATGGTGTTAATTGGGCCAGGGATGTACACAACTAACATAAGACTGGGTCAAGCCTATTTCCTCTCCTTGGCTTTGGAACTGGTCTCTTATATACAGGAAATACAAACAGGAGGGCTTTGCCATGTGAATGTTGAATGGAGGCTGATGAGTGAATAATTGCCTAGGGGCGAGACAGCTTTCTAGTCCCAAATTCCTGACCTTTGAGCGTACCTACACATAGTTAAGTTTCTTAATATTCACTATGAATGTCATATAAGTCTGTTTGAGTGAAGATGTATTTGACTGCAAGTAAGAGAGAACCTAAATGATAGGGACTTAAACCATCAGAATCTGTTGTTGTTTCCTTAAGAAGTCTGGAGGCAGGCAGAGCCAGGGTGTGTTCAGTTCAGCTGTGTCATCAAAGACCCATTCTCTCCATCTTTCATCTATGCCTCTCAGCATATTGACTTTTCACTCTGTGCTTGTTGCCTTATGGTCTCAGTATGGTTACCATGGCTCTAGACATCATGTCCTCACATCATTACATCAAGCAAAAAGGAAGGGAGCAGATGGGAAAGAAAAATATTGTTAATAAAGAAAAATCCCTCTTTCTCAGTCTCCACAGTAGACTTCCTCTTATATCTTATTGGCTAGAACTGTGTCCATACTTACTCTGCCTGCAAGAGAGTTTGGGAAATTGAGTATCTAGCAAAAAGGGATTGGATTGCCATGATTAGCTTAAACCAATTATGATTCATGGGGCTATTGAAAAAAACATTTTACTCCTCCCCACCTTGAATTGTCTGGGCACTCTTGTTGAAACTCAGTTGATCATCACTATTAAAGCTTATTTCTGGATCATAAATTTTATTCTCTTGATCTATAGGCCTATCCTTTTGCTAGCATACTGTCTTGATGACTGCAAATATAGTAAGTTTTCAAATCAGGAAGTGTGAGCCCTCGAACTTTGTTCTTCTTCATCAACATTGTTTTAAATATTTTGGGTCCCTTGCATTTCCTACAAATATTAGGATTAACTTGTTAATGTCTTCAAAAAAAGCAGCAGAGATTTCGGTAGAGGTTACCTGAGTCTATAACTCAATTTGGGAAGCGTTTCCATCTTGACAATATTCAGTCTTTCCACCCCTGAATATAGGGTATCTTTCCATTATTTAGATCATAATCTTTTTCAACATGTATAGTTTTCAGTGTGTAAATCTTACACCTCTGTTGTTAATTTTTCCTAAGCATTTTAGTCTTTTTTATGCTATTGTTAATGGAATTGTTTTCTTAATTCCATTTTCAGAATGTTCATTGTCTCTCAACTGTATAGAAATACAGCTGATGTTTGTATAGTAATCTTGTATCTTGCAACCTACTTGTTTACTAGTTCAAATAATTAGTGGATTCTTTGGTATTCTGTATGTATAAGATCATGTTATCTGCAAATAGCGATTATTTTAATTCTTCCTTTCTAATATGGATGCCTTTGATTTCATTTTCTTGCTTAATTGCCCTGGCTAGAAGTTCCAGTACAAGTTGAATAGAACTGGTAAAAGTGAACATCTTTGTCTTGTCCTGGTCTTAGAAAGAAAGCAATTTCACCATTTAGAATGATACTAACTATGTTAACTCTGGGTTTTTTGTAAATGCCCTTTATCAGGTTGAGAAGTTCTGTTCTATTCCTAGCTTGTTATTCCTGTCCCATTCCTAGTGTTTTTATCATGAAATGTTAGATTTTCAAATGCTTTTTTTTATCTATTAAAATGACCATGTGGTTTTTGTCCTTTATTAACATGGTGTATTAAGTTAGTTTTCTGGATGTTAAAACAACCTTGTAGTTCTGCATTGTCATTAGATTTTAATTTTTATAATTATAAATAAATTACCTTTAAAACTGAAAAGTAGGAAAGCACTGAATCATCCAGAACCTGAACATAGAATTCTTGGGTCTGATGCTTTGGGATACAAATGCATGAACAGAAAAGGTGCATATATAAGCCCCCCAAACTAACTGAGCATGTTTCACTAGTTCCTGCTTAGTGGGTGAGAAAGCAAACACAAATGGGTATACAAATACCTTGAATATAAAATGGCACATATTGAGTGCTCTGTTTCATTATGGGGCTACTCTAGGACTCTGCTCCAGAACTAGCAAGTGGCTGTGTTGTGGACCTTCACTCCAGGCTGCTTTGTATCTTGATTGCTCATGCTGTTCATTTTGCCCAAAATGTTCTTACCTTCTTTCTCTAATTACTTTTTTTCCTGCTTATCATTCCTGGAAGGACATACATCAAAATATATACTTAGTGGTTTTCATTTGGGACAACATAGGTGGACCTAGAAGGTATTATGCTAAGTAAAATAAGTCAGACAGAGAAAGACAAATACCATAGGATTTTCACTTATATGGAATATAAAAACCAAACTAAGTGAACAAACAGAACAGAAGCAGATTCATAGACACAGAGAACAAGCTGATGGTTGCCAGTTGGGAGTGGGGTTGGAGGGCTGGGTAAAGGTGAAGGGATTAAGAAACACAACACAATCACAGGGATGTCAAGTACAGCACAGGGAATAGAGTCAATAATATCATAATAACTATGTACAGTGGGGATTAGACTTATCAGGTTGGTCACTTTGTAAATTATATGAATGTCTAACCACTATGCTGTACACCTGAAAGTAATATAATATTGAACATCAACTTTAATTGCAAAATAAAAATGTTTTAAAATATATATATATATTATTAGTGGTTTTAATTTCTTCCCTTTTGGCGCCTATATCATATTCTAACATTCTTGTGTGTATATATATATTGCTTTTAGAATAGAAAAAATAAACATTACTTTAAAAAAGATTCCACTTGGGGGCCCACTGGAGCTGCACCTGGAGTGGCCAACAAGCTAGGTGCCAGAAGGCGGGAAGCCAGAGCCTGTGACTTGAGACAAACCAGTGCACCCATGTCCCTCAGGCACGGGTGGTCCCTCCTTTGCACTCTTCCACTGTCCTGAGCAATAGCTCAGGGTTTCTGTTGAGATGGCTGACTACCTACCAAATGGTTCATTGGCCACCCTCCTTGTGTTTTCTCCCAAAGGTATTTTCTCATTCTTTACAATATGGATAGGCAGAGAATTCTTCAAATCTTTAAGTTCTGCTTCCTTTTTGTTAACAGTTCAATTTTTAAATCATTTCTTCCTTCCTGCATTTTACTATAAGCAATCAAGAGGAAGCAGGCCACTTCTTCAATACTTGGCTTAGATATTTCCTCAGCCAAATACCTAATTTCATCCCTCACAAGTTTTACCTTCCACAGAACACTAGGCCACGAACACAGTTCATCCAAGGGCTTGCCACTTTATAACAAGAATGGCCTTTCCTTCATTATCCAGTAGCATATTATTCATCTCTGTCTTAGACCTCATCAAAATAGTCCATATTTCTACCAACATTCTGTTCAGGAAGACTTGGGCTTTCTCTAAGAAGGCTGAGACCTTCTCTGCAGTTCCCCTCTTTACTCTCTGGGTTCTCCCCAGATTCACGCTTAATGGTCCTTTAATGATAATGTAGGCTTTTTCTAGCTTGCGCCTCGAAACTTGCGAGCCTCTCCTCATTACCCAGTTTCACAGCTGCCTCCACATTTTAGATATTTGTTATAGTATGCCTCACTTTTTGGTATCAGTTTTCTGTCTCAGTCTATTCAGGTTGCTATAACAAAATACCTCAGACTGAGTGTCTTATAAACAACAGAAATTTATTTCTCAGTTCTGGAGACTGGGAAGACCAAGATTAAGGCACCAGTAGTTTTAGTGTCTGGTATGAACATGTGTTTTTTTTCTTTTTGTTGGTTTTTTTTTTTTTTATGTTTTAAAGTTTATTTATTCTTAGAGAGAGGGGAAGGGAGGGGGAAAGAGGGAGAAAAACATAAATGTGTCATTGCCTCTCACACGCCCCTAACTGGGGACCTGACTTGCAATCCAGGCGTGTGCCCTTGACTGGGAATCGAACTGGAGACCCTTTGGTTCACAGGCTGGTACTGAACCCACTGAGCTACACCAGCCAGGGCTGGTACAAAAATGTATTTTTACTGTAACTTCACATGACCAAAAGGACAAGGGATTTCTCTGGGGTCTCTTTTCTAAGAGCACTAATCCCATTCATGATGGCTCCATCCTCATGACCCAATAACCCCTCAAAGGCCCCATCTCCTAATACAATAACCTTGCTGGTTAGGATTTTAACATATGAATTTTGAGAGGACACAAACATTTATTCTATGGTACTCTAGTCTTCCATTTATACAAAATTCTAGACAATGCAAACTAGTCTATTGACAGAAAGTTGGGGGAGAGAGGGTGGTGAAGGAGGGAAGGATTCCAAAAGGGCACAGGGATTCTTTTGAGGCTGATAAATATGTTCATTATTTTGATTGCGAAGATGATTTCACAGGTATTTACATGTAACAACTTATCAAATCTTACACCTAAATGCATGCAGCTTACTAGATGTCAATTATTACCTCAATAATGTAAAGAAAGATTCTGCTGAAGGACTGTAAGAGTTAGGATGCTTTAAAAACTTAAAAAATTTCAATTGGCATAAACAGTTAAAATTTGTTGACTCGGTGTAACTGAAATGTCTAGAGGTAGGCCTCAGGCATAGTGTGAGCAGAGCATCACCTCCATATGCCTGTGTTCACTTCTTGATGTTAGCATCAACCTTACTTGGGTTTTCCTTGTGGCAGCAAAGTGGCTGCAGTGGTTGTAGGCTTCACATCCATATAGCATGTCTTCTAGGAGAACAGATAGGTTTCCTGTCCCCAACCATTGAACCAAAATCTTAATCTTACCATGTTTGACTCAACTAAGCTCCTGCATTTGTCCCTGAACAAATGACTGTGGCAAGGGCTAGGCATAGTTAACCCAACTCTAAATATATCAGTGGAGGAAGCGTGGAATGGATGATGGAGAACCACCAGCTGGAATGAGATATAGGTTGGTGGATTAGTATAGGATGGTCAGCATGGGGAAAGGCAGGTTTGGGTTGAAATACAAGGTGACTTTAAAGTTATCACATATGTTTTAAAAGGCGTTATTGATATAAAACAGAAGTGCACTATACTTGGAAATACTAGGCTGTCAGGATCTTAAAGCTGATACAAGAAAGTCCCTTTTCCCTCTCAACTGTTTGGGTACTCCTGTTGCATCCCCACTGCCTGTTCTAATTCCTTTGCTTTTCAGGGCTTCTACTGAAAGTATTTGTGTGTGGTCCTTAAGATACCCTGGGAGACTTCCAGTCAAGATGGTGGCACAGACAGATGTGGCTCACCTCTTTGTACAACCACATCAAAATTACAACTAAAATATAGAACAACCATCACTTAGAACTGTCAGGAATCGAGTTGAATGGAAGTCTGACAACTATGAAACCAAGTTGAATAGAAGTCTGACAGCTACAAAATTAAAGAAACCACATCCATCTAGACTGGTAGGAGGGGCACAAACATGGAATGGGCTGGTCCCACACCCATGTGCAGTGGATAAAATTTTAGGAAGGATATCTCAGGAGCAAGGAGTCCCAGCTCCACACCAGGCTCCCCAGCCCGGGGTTCCAGTGCCAGGAAGATAAGTCCCCAAAATTTCTGGCTGCAAACCCAAGTGAGGATTGAGCCGGTGAAATTCTGGAGTCTCAAGCAGTTCCTCTTAAAGAACCCGCACAAGGACTCACCTACTCAGACTCACTCCCTCTGAGCTCCAGCACTGGGGTAGCTGCTTGAAAGGCACCAGTGGTACACAGGGAGAAACTGAAGTGGCCGGCATCAAGGCAAGCAGAGGCCATTGTCTCTTTTCTAAACCCTCCCCACACAGAGCCAGCAAGCTGGTGCCATATCTGAGAGCCCATCGACCTGATTAACACTATTTGACCTGCCTTGGAGATCCCCTGAGCCTCTCTGCCCCACCTACCGTATTTTTCACTCCATAATATGCACTTATTTTCCCCCCAAAAGTGGGGGGAAAATGTCTGTGCATTTTATGTAGCAAATATTGCATCACAGACCGTGATGTGTATTACCTGACCTGTCAGCGGTGGCGACAGCTGTTAGAAGAGGAAGCGATGGGCCCACGCAAAACCCCTGGGGACACTTAAATGTCCCACTTTACCGCTGAATCTCAGGGCATCCGGTCAGTATGAAGATAGCGAAGAAAGTGATTATCAGTGACTGTGAGCAACTGAGCTTCATAAATTCTGACACTAGCGATGATGAGTTCTTGGGGTTCCGAGAAAACTAGAAGAGTACTTGAACCTTAAAGTCTCTCCTCATTTGTCATTGACTGATGTCTTAATACCGCTGTTGACTGCTGTTCACTTTACATGGTTGAAATATTATTCTGTTATATTTTATTAAATACTTTAGTACACCATTTCGTTCAGGATATTTTTTTTCTTGTTTTCCTCCTCTAAACCTAGGTGTGTCTTATGGTCAACTGTGTCTTATAGTGCAAAAAATACGGCAATTTACAAGGCTACCCAAGCTGCTTTTCCATACGAATAGCTGGTCCTGGCTCAGGCTTCACAACTTCCTAAATCCTATCAAACAAGCAACAGCTGGTTTCAGTGAGCCCCAGACCCAACACAAGGAGCAGCCAGCCTAGATTCACAGTTTGGCTTCACCTGGGAATTTCCAAGCCCAGCACAAGTAGCAGCCATCTCAGACTGCTTTATAGCTCAAGCAGGGTTCCCGGGGCAAAACATAGGTAAGGGCTGACTTTGGTCTGCACCATCCGGGAAACTCTAGGACCAGTGCACCTAGTGGACAGCTGCAGACTATGTGGGAATACCACCACCCTCCACCTGCACAGCTGATCCTCCACGAGGGTAGTCAGTGGTCATAGCCAGTCCTTGCAGCTGACTGACCTGGGTAAATCCCTCCCATTGATCCACCAACAGCAACCAAGGCTCAACACAAGAGGAGGGTGTACTCAACCCATATGAAGGGTGCACCTCGACTATCCAGCTTGGGTAATAGGGGAGGCTGTGCCACTGGATCCTACAGGACACCTACTACATTAGGCCACACTACCAAGATACAGAGTCAAAGCAGCCCTATCTAATACATAGAAACAGAGAGGCTGCCAAAACAAGGAGACAAAGAAATATGGCCCAATGAAAGAACAGATCAAAACTCCAGGAAAGAAGATAAACAAAATGGAGATAAGCAATCTATCAGATACAGAGTTCAAAACACTGGTTATAAGGATGGTTAAGGAATTTAGTGAGGACCTCAGCAGCATAAAAATGATCCAGCCATAAACGAAAGGATACACTAATTGAAATAAAAATTTATAAGGGAACAATAGTAGAGTGGATGAAGCTGAGAATCAAAACAATGATTTGGAACATAAGGAAGGAAAACAGCCCTGGCTGGTGTGACTCAGTGGTTTGAGAACCAGCCTGTGAACCGAGGGGTCACCAGTTCGCAGGTTTAAAAAAGAAAAGAAAACAACCAATCAGAGCAACAAGAAGAAAAAAGAATCCAAAAAAAAGAAATGAGGATGATATAAACAGCCTCTGGAACAACTTCAAGAGGTCTAACAGTCGCATCATAGGTGTGCCAAAAGGAGCAAGAAATTGGAAATCTATTTGAAAAAATAGTGAAAGGAAATGTCTCTAATTTGGTGAGGGAAATAGACATGCAATCCAGGAAGCACAGAGAGTCCCAAACGAGATGGATGCAAAGAGGTCCACTCCAAGGCACATCACAATTAAAATGTCAAAGGTTAAAGATAAAGAGAGAATCTTAAAAGCGGCAAGAGAAAAGAAGTTACCTACAGGGGAGTTCTCATAAAACTGTGAGCTGATTTCTGAAAATAAACGTTGCAGTCTAGAAAAGATTGGCAAGAAATATTCAAAGTCATGAAAAGTGGGGACCTACAGCCAAGATTGCTCCAGCAAAGCTATCATTTAGAATTGAAGGACAGATAAAGTGCTTTCAAACAAAAACAGAGACAGAATCATGAATATGGAGAATATTTTGATGGGTGCCAGATGGGAGGGAGGGGAATGGGTGAAGAGGTCAGTGGATTAAGAAGTACAAATACGTAGTTACAGAATAGCCAGGGGGATGAATGTACAGTACTGTATAGGAAACGGAGTAGCCAAAGAACTTATACCTATGACCCATGGACATAAACAATGATGGGGAGATTGCCTGAGGGAGTGGGGGTTGCTGAGTGGAGGGGAGCAATGGGTGAGAAATCAGGACAATTGTAATAGCAAAATCAATAAAATATAATAAAAAAAACCAAAGATACTCTGAGAGCAAATAATAGAATAGTACTCATAGACACAATAGGGGAACTCAAAAGTTAAAGATTTTAGCTTCAGTTATAGTTGATAGGCTTAAGTGATTAATGCATGTGGAAAACTGTTGTTCCAGGAATTGGAATTCATAACCTATATGACTCTGGGAGGTCAACAAGCAATTCAACCTTTGTGCCCAAGGGGATCTACAGTGATCGAGATGGTATCTGAGCCTCAGTGTTCCAGGGAGGGAATTTCCATGATGCAGACAAAGAACTGTTGATCAGGCTCTGACTGGTATGATTCAGTGGTCAGGTTGTCATCCTGCAAAGTGAAAGGTCACCAGTTCGATTCCTAGTCAGGGCACAAGCCTGGGTTGCGGGCCAGGTCCCTGTTGGGAGCATGTGAGAAGGAACCAATCAATGTTTCTCTCCTTCTCTTTCTCCCTCCCTTCCCCTATCTCTAAAAATCAGTAAATTAATTTAAAAAAAAAGAATTATTGATCAGTAGATAAAGAAATATTAGGAAAAATAGCCACTCAATTGCAACTCTTATCTGATTAGCCTTTTTCCAAACCCCTTATCTACCCTTTTCTTCTCCTTATAAAAAGGTTGGCTTGAGATGAGATGTTACAACGTTTTTTAGGTTATATAACGTGCCATCTTCTCAGATTGCTGACTCTGAATAAAGTGCCCATATTCAATCCTTGTCTCTACTTATTGGTTCTGGTAGTGACAGGCAGCATGAACACCGACCTTTCCAGTTTCAGATACAGGTGTAAATGGCTCTCCTAGACTTTGGGCTCCAAATAGTATTAGCTTTGTGGGGGTGGTACAGAATAGGGAAAAAAATGTGAGAAAAATTCTGGAAATATTGAGGATGGGAGAAGAGCTCAAAAAGGCCATTTTAAAGGAAATTACATTATTTTGTCCAAGAACATGTAGCATTGCCAAGTAAATGTAAAGAGAGTGATGGGGAAGACAGCAAAAGGTTTTATAATGAAGTGGGAAAAAAATGGCAGCCTCACCTTAAACCTATTCTGTTTAAATATGTAAATCCCATCACTCCATAGAATGCATATACCACATTGCCTAGGAACAAATGAGCCCTTTCTTATTTATCATTTTTAAAACTATTTCTTATTGAGGTATACTTTACATATAGTATTATTCAATTTATGTAATTTAAAACTGAATACATAACATATTCAGAGCTGGTGTGCTTGTCTGTGAGATGTTTGTCATTATTAATACTCTCTTAAAAGAGTAAATTTTCATTCTGTAGAGATGACATTTTTATTTTTCTTATACAACTACATACAGAGAGGATATTTATTAATTGCTCTTGGATGATGATTTGATGAAGATGATAAGATATCAACTTAAACTAATCAGTTTAAGTAAACATAAATTTGGGGTAAATTTTTGAGGAGGAGGGAGAGTCTTAAACTAGTAATTCTTATAACATCTTTCAAAAATATTGAGAATCTCTTAGGCATTCCTACCTCTTGCTCCGTGTTATCATTGTAATATATTCAACATAAGCAGTACAATGGACATCTGTTTATTCCTGCCCAGCACCCCTTTTTTTGGTAACAACACCCATCTCTTCCACTTGGGAAATCATTGGTCTCCCATTCTCAGAGCCCGTGGCTCAGAACTGGGGGAGTGGGTGGGCACAAGAATCAGGCCTGGCCAATCAATTCAATAGCTGCCTAAGGCATGTGACCTGAGCTGGACCAATGGAAGCTTAGCTAGGACTCTCCCTGGGACTCTAGAAAGAGGCACTCCTTCAGCTGAAGTTTTAAAGCTGGTTGATTGCAAGCTTGCCAGACATGAGCCATATTTACCATCGCATGGTGACCTCTTAGCTAAGAATGAATCCAACTTATTGGGACACCAAACCAAGGATGGTGACAGATTTTCGATGACATAGTTTGAGCACCTAGATCCAGTTAGATCCACCCCTAGTCTTTTTGGTTATGGAAGCCAATTAATCTTTATGCTTAATCCGATTTGAATTCAGTTTCAAAACTTGCAACTCAGAGTCTAATACCATCACCATCATAATTGTCATCTGCAGCACCACTCCTTCTCCTCCTTCCTGGAGTCAGAAGTAAAAGTCCACTTCCTGAAGCAGAGCCTCAGATGATTGCAACAGTCAACCCTGTGAGTACCCACAGGAAGTCCAGAGTAGCAATGTGTGGCATGACAATTGTGTAGGAGGCATCAAGGTACTTCTAGGGCAGAGGAAACAAAAGGGCAGAGACCTACCATTGAGAGACAGGCTCTAGCTGCCTATTCCTGGAACACTCATTTGTTTTATCTCCAAGCTCCAATTGCAAATGTCTTGTTAGACACAGATTAAAATCACTCTAGTGGATACTCAACAGGCACCCTGAATCAATTAGAAACATCATTCGTATTAAAGCTTTGTAGCTGCATGCAATCATTCCTTTAAAACAGCCCGGGCCTTGCAATGATATTGCAATTCTAAACTCTGGCCCCCCGGGCACACTCAGTTTTGTAGATGCAAATATTGCCACTGAAAATGGTCCAAAAATATGATCTAAGATTTTTCCAGCAAAAGTAGGGCCACAAACCCAGGGAGAGAAGAGGTAGACTCTTTCATTCATTGTATTAGATTAGAAGTCGTCGGCAGCCGTCCGTCTCGAGAGACGATGGTGTAGCTTCTTAAGAGTCTATCTGCACCGCCGAGAATGGCTGTGCAGTCCGACTCGGGAGTGACATGGTATCTGTCTCCTCCCGTGTTGAATTGACATCTTGTGATGACGCTGAAGCTACAGAGCCTGGGCAGGGTGATATGGAGGGTCTGCTGTTGCCCATGCAGCAGACCCCCCCTCTCTTCGCAGCTGAAGGGTCCAAGGGAAAGACAGAGTCGATACAGCTTGGGTTCAGGTGCGCAGCAGGAGTTGCCGGTGTTGACTACAACGTCAAACCGCCTTAGGGACTCCGGCTCCGGATTTTCTGTCGGGGTTTACTCCCTTAGCCTTTCCCCTGAAGAGGTATGCCGCAAGGCAGCGGAGGTTTTTTGGAGTCAGAGTTTTCCTTCTCTGATGTACCCTGACTGGAAGATCGAACCAGCGACACTTAGCTCGCAGGCCGACGCTCAATCCACTGAGCTAAACCAGCCAGGGCAAGATTAGAAGTAATGAAAAGGGAAATAACAGATCCCCTTCTTGTAAATCAAGGCTGTAGCTCCATGAGAACAGAGATCATTTTTTGTTTTGGTTTGCGTATCATTGTATTTGTGGTACATAACATGATGCCCAGAATGAATGAAGCATAAAAGAGGTGGAAAGGGAAGACCAAATGATGCTCTCAGAGTCAGGATGAGGTAATAACTCTGGGTTTTGTATAGAAGCAGACTGTCTCTAAATCTGTTGCCTTAACAGATAATGTGAACCTTGGTCATTTTTGTCTGTCCAACGTCTGTTCCCTTCTTCTATGAGGTCCATAATTTCCTTTTGGGAAAATGCTCTCCTCATTTTGTGTCCTCTTTTTGGGAGGGTGAATCTTGGTAAGGACCTCCCACATGGAAGGTGGAGAAATTACATCTTTGTTTTGTTTGTCCCACCTCTCCTCTGTCCCCTGATTTGCAACGATGTGACCTAAATTTAGTCAATCTGATGATGTCTCCCAGGACTTTGACTCTTGGACAAGTGGCTCAAGGAGGTAAGGAATGGCTGGAGTTCATTTCTTTTGGTGGTGAGCTCACCAGACAGTTTCTGCCACAAACCGTTGCTGAGGTCCTTACTGCCTAGCCCGCTGGAGCTTCTCTGGCTCCTGTTTTTGCTAAGCCTGGTCCCTCTACAACCAATCAGGTCTCTGAGCTGGTAATAACCTTCCAATGAATTTCTTTTTGTGTGAGTCAGCCAGCACTGCATGCAACCAAGACCCCTATCTGATAGTGCAGGTGGGCTGCTTCTCCAGCTAAGTGATATTAACTCTAAACTGGGCCAACCAGACTTCTCTTTTCTGGGACTCTTTAAGTCTGACCTAGAAAATGTGAAAGTTATAGGTTACTGAGAGCTAAGCCTCAGAAGTAAGTTGATGCTAGGAGAAAGGTTTGAGATTTTTTTCTGGGTTCCAACACTTACCTACCTTGAGGAGAGTTTCAATAAATTTGCCTTTCTTGATTAAGTTTTCTATTATTAGCTTATGTTGTCTTCAACCAAAAGAATCTTAATTAGCACAAGCTCCATGTGAGAGAGGGCTCCTTGAAGTCAGGGCCAGATTTTCCTTTTTTCATCTATTTATTTATTCATCATGTATTGGGCATTTACTATGTGCCAGGCACTGTGCTATATGCTGCAAACCCAAAAATGAATTTGACAATTCCCTGAATTCAAGGAGCCTGCTCTCTGTCTAGCTGGGGTATAAATGTATTCATTCAGTGATTCCTTCATTTAACAAATAATTCATTTATTCAACTAATAATATCCAACACTTACTGAGTATTATGTGATGGGCCCGGGCACTAAATGCTTTTCTCACTTAATTTTCATAACTCTATTAGGTATGTCTTATTTTATAGATGAAGGAACTGAATCACAGAGAGGTTAGTCAGCTTTGCCAAAGTCACAGGCTTCTACGTGCTGGAGCTGGGTCTCCAATTCTGTCCAACTACAGAGCTGTGGTTTCTCACCACTCTGTAACCTCCCTTTCAAAAGAAAATCCCAAAACAATGTGACATATACAGGTGTGCATATAGTTCACAGAGAAAAAAGTGGCTAATTTTGTGGGGAGTTTGGAGTTCAAGGAAGGTTTCACAGTTGAGGTGGTTTAAACAATTTTGGAAGAAGAGAAGAGTTGTAACCTTGGTTCCTAGCACAGAACTTTGCATATGAACTCTGTACAGTGATGATCAGGCTGCTTGTGCATCTGGAAGGGGTTGTTTTTCTGCTTACATGGAGGCTGAGGTGTTTCCTACTGCCTTCTGAGGCATCCCCTTTGTGATTTAGCAATGGCATGCAAGGTCATCAGATCATTTGTGTAGTGTAGCACTGATGCTCACAAAAAAAGTATTAACTTCATAAGGTGGGTGAAGAAACAAGGCTGATGTTGCATGACTCCTCAAGACCACACATCGTGAGTAAGTGGCAGAACCAGACAAGGACCTGGTATCCTGTCCTCCGGAGGGAGGGATTGGCTAACAAGATTCCTCTAATCCCGTCAGGCTCCTGTACTTAGTCTCCAATTTAAGGCTTTGCTCTTTACAGCCTCTACACCTGAGCTTCTGAAGGTTCCCTCTCCCAGGAGCATCCTCCCCTTCCTTCTCATTTCCAGCTTTCTAAATCCTGATCACCCTTCAAGATTAAGCACGTCCCACATCTTCCTCTCAAGTCTTCTCCAAATTCATTCAGCCCAATACCTAAATTTTAATTAAAATCACTTAGCCATGTCGCCAACCAGATTTATGCCCTGAATGCTTCTTATGTAGGAAGTCTAGACTCATCACTGACTTTTATTATTGTTTGCTATGTACACATCTTGTCTCTCACTAGAACGTGAGGCACAAACCATATGCTTCTTTTTTTAGCTTCCTACATCTATCGCAAACTTAGGTTCTTTGGGATCATGTTATTTGTTGGCTCAAAGAGGATATGTGCTCCACCCACCTGCTGTTAGATTGTCCAGTTCCCAAATCACCCAAAATTGCTAACTTGTCAGATCCCCTTTCTAAAGTTACTGGTGAGGGGGAAGAACGCAGGGGCTCTCACAGGCACACTCAGCAATTAATAGTAACCGACACTTAATAATGTTTACCAATTGCCAGGTTGTGTACAAAATACACATGTATTAACTCATTAAATCCTCGAGACATCTATTAGCCACTCTCAACAGATGAAGACATGTAGAGGTCACTCTGCTAATAAGTGGTGCAGCCAGGATTCAAACCTGGCCTGACTTCAGTCCATACTCTTAACTATGACACTAAATTCTTGATGGGTAAGCAAAAGTCTCTTGCTATAATGTATATCCATTTCCTTTCTTTCTACCCCTGTGGGAAGATAGAATTAAAGGGGTGAGAAAATAATACAGCATTTATTATGCTTCTAGTGTGGGCCAGGTATTATGATAGGTGCACAATGCTTTATTAAAATAATTCTTGCAATGAGTCTATGAAGCAGGAAGTATTAACTCCATTTTAAAGAATGTGACTCCCAAAGTTGTTAAATATTCAAGGTTCAGCTTCTGGTTATCTGCGGAGTTGGAAGGGGACCAGGTTTCCTGACTTTCAAGGAAGTGCTCTTTAAAGGAAATTGAACAGAAAACACTGATAGGGACAGGGTGAAGGGCAGAGACATCTGAGTTATTACTTAAGAAACTGTGTTAGTGTGTTGTAAAATATATGGTTGTCTAACCACTATGCTGTACACCTGAAACGAATACAAAATGATATCAAATGTAAACTGTAACTGAAAAATAATATTTTAAAATATGAAAAAAGATGTTGGCAGGAGGGGAAAAAAAGAGAAATATATTAACGTATACAGAATAATGGTGAGACAATGTCAGAGAGACTAGTCCATGAACGCCCATAGAGGACTTACTTAAGTAAATCAAGGAGTCCTGTTTTGGCCTGGGATTAAAACCGAGAACCTACACCGAGGCAAGGGAGAGGGGGCGCCACTTGTCTAGGAGAACCAAGGAACCCGCTTTAGAGACGGGCTCCGCCCCCTTTTTTTCCCTCACACTCTAATTGGTTACTTTTTCCGGACCCCCCCTCCTCAGTGTGGACCATTAGGCATCCAAGCCTTTCCCACGACCGGGCTTGGGCCTCCAATCGTTTGCGAGATCCACGGGTCCCTGCATAAGCCCCCTGGACACCGACTAGACGCGTTACTCTCGCCCGTGACTGGCCAGGCAGCAGCAGGAGGCCCGCCTCCTCCTCCTCCAGATTGGTCAATGGTCCTTAAACTCACTACCCTCCTACCCGCCCCCGTCCGGTCTTCCCGTGGGAGGCCGGTCCTCTGCCGGAGTAGGCCCCGCCCCCATGTGACGCCCGGGAATTGGCGACAGCGTGCAGCCATTTCCGGTTTCGGGGAGGTGGGTGGGGTGCGGAGCGGCACTTGGAGCCGCCGCTGCTGCCGGAGCCGCCGCCTACGGAGTCTGTCTTGCGCCTGGTGCTGCCTGGACCATGCGGCCGGAGCCCGGAGGCTGCTGCTGCCGCCGTCGCCTGCCGCAGGCGAACGGCTGCGTGGTGAACGGGGAAGTGCGGAACGGGTACGTGAGGAGCAGCGCCGCCGCCTCTGCCGCCGCAGCCGGCCAGGTACGGTGGGACTGGGCGGCTGGGGCCGTGGGCCGGACCCCGTGAGCTGGCGCCCAGGCAGAGCCGGCGGGGGAGGCGCCCGGGCAGGGGGAGGTCGCGATGACTGTCCGAAGACGGTCGTCCGGCTCGACTCAGGTGTGCCAGCAGCGGTGCCCGGGCGCTGACCGGGCCTGCCGAGAGCCGGAGCCTCAAGGACGGCAAAGGGGCTCCCCCATCTCACCGCGCCTGAGGTCTCTCTCCTGACCCCCGAGGCTGGGGTGTGCACAAAGCACAGCTACTTTCCTCTACGCGCTCTGGCTAGAAATGCGGGCCGCCCTTCGGTGGAGGCGGGGGTGACTTCTCGGACTCAGGGGCTCTTGATTCTCCTGAGGCCCCTTCCTCAGGCCCTCGAGACGGTCGCTTCGTTTTCGAGCCCTGAAGCCCTTCAAGGAAAACCATCCTGGGGTCCGCAGGAGGCACAGAAAGTTAGGAGGAGGTAGCGTGCGGAAACGTAGTCAGACACTTCCTACCACACGCCCTGCCCCTTCTGCCAGCAGGACGTTGGACCACAGGTCTGCAGGTGAGCCCGGTCGGTGCCTCAGACGCACTGTGCTCTTAGCCCGTGGGGGAACCCCATCCCGGGCTCCAGGTGCGTGAGCTGCCCCTTGACTCTTTGAGCAACAGTTCTGTTACCTAAGGGGGGTTGTCTAACCTGGTGGTGACTTGTGATGACTCTACTAATTAACCAAGGCTGAATCACCAACCAGGTCCAGGCAGTCCTGAAAGAGTTTGAGACGTTCTCAATTCGGGACAGTAATTATGAACCTTCCATGTTTTTAAAGACATCGGGTTGAAAGGATGCAAGATCAGTGTGGCTGAAGACAGTGTTGTGCTGTTTGCAATTGACTCGAATACTTTTAAGTCTTGTTCAGATAGGAAGGAAAACCGTTTTTTACACCCAAAAGTAGTGTGTTCCCTGTCCTAGGCTTGTGACTGCTGTGATTTAATTTTGCTTGAATATAAATATCCAGCAGTCTCGTCCCCCAGTCAGTAGATACTACAGATAGGCCTGTTACTATTTGATGTGAAACTGAAAATAAAGCCTTTCTCCAGGTCATGTTGAGAGAGTAAGACTGTAAGAGTTGGGGGGGGGATACTTACAAGAGACTTGACCTCCACAGAAGTTGTGAGGCCTAAAGCAATATAATACACAAATTCAATAGATTCGTTTCCATTTTTTAAGAAATGATTGTGAGAGAGGGGAAATGATAAGAATGGGGTCATTATAGGCAGCGGAAGGAATTGTTTTCCACGCCTTGGAAATGGCTAATCAGGCAAAATTGCGGTACAGAATGTCACAGGGGAGCCTAAGGGGGAGGAGTCAGAAAATGCTTTGCAGGTGAATGAGTGGGCTGCTGGAAAGGGGAGCAGAAATCCAGAGAAAGGTGTCCCCGCTTCTGATTTGCTTTGTATTTAAGTGCTCTTTTCACTGAACACAAAGGAGTTGTGTTCTGATTTAGTAGTAAATCAGATTCCTCCCTCCCTTAATTCCTAACAGTTGAGCATTAATAAACATAATGTTTCTCGAGAGGTTGCCAACTAATATGATGAAGAAATACCAAGTTGCTAAAATGAAACTTAAAAATCTGTGTGACTCAAACATCTGCTGGCTTTCCCTAATATGTTTTAGGGGAGAATTTCACTCAAGGCATTATGATGGCTTTTGGAAAAATGGTCTAATGGAATGTCCTAAAGAGTGTTTAGGGCTGCTTCTAGAAAGTCTTCCATGAGTCTTTGTAAAACAAAGAATTTAGGTAGGTAGCTTTGGACACTAATGTGAGGAATATTGTCTGTGAGGCTTTTTTTCTTTCCTTTTAAATAAAAGAGATTTTTGGTAGCTTATGACAGCAAAAGTATCTTAAAAATATTTTTTTAAGTTGTTTTTGTTTTGCCCTGGCCGGGTGGTTCAGTTGGTTGGAGTGTCATCCTGTGTGCCAAAGGGTGCGGGTTCGATTCCTGGTCAGCGGCACATGCCTAGGGTTCAGGTTTGAGTCTGGGTTGGGGTGTGTGTGGAAGGCAACTGATTGATGTCTGTGTCTCTGACTCTGTCTCCTTTCTGCTCTTAAAAAAAAATGTCCTTGGGTGAGAACTTTTTTTTTTAAGTTTTTAAAACTTGTCTTTGTTTTAAAGTGATGTGCTGGTGCTCCAACCCTGATTTGTTGTTCTGCAGTTTCTGGGGCATATGCTTGCCATAAAAATACACATAAGACGTTAAGTGCACAGGTGTGGGTTCTGCTTTTACTAAAATATAAATTTAGATTATAACATGGTTTTTTAAACCAAAATATTTCAATATAATTTCATTTCCTCGCGTATTTCACCATTTGTCTTTTATGAACAGGAGAGAAGTTAGAAACTTCTAAGATTTCTTTACACTCTGCAGAACATATGTGTCTGTTTGTAGGGATGAATGGACAGATGTTCCTCAGCTTAGGATGGGGTTACTTCCTGGTAAACCCACCAGGGGTTGAATGCGCATTTAGTAGGACACTGTAGAGCTCCAGCTGTTTGCCCTGGTGGTCAGGTGCCTGACTGGGAGCTCTTGTTTGCTGCCACTGCCCAGCATCTCAAGGGGATCTTAACCACATGTTGCTAGCTTGGGGAAAAGTCAAAATTCAAAATTTCAAGTATGGTTTCTACTGAATGCATATCAGTTTCGTGTCATCGTGAAGTTGAAAAATCATTAAAGGGAACTCCTTTAAGGCGAGCACTGTGTGTATGTGCTTGCCAGTTTGTTGGATTGGGGTTTAGAGTGTGATTAAATCTTGTGGTAGAATGGGCATGTGAAACAATCAGACTTTACTGTTTGGTTTGGTTTTCTGTTTTCCTTTTTTTATTGTTGTGGTAAAATGCACATAACATTGTATTTACCACCCTAGCTGGTTTTACGTGTATAGTGGTATTGAATACATTCATATTGTCATGCAGCCACCACTACCGTCAATCCCCATAACTCTTTTCATATGTGAAACTGAAACTGTCCCCATTAAACAGTAACTCCCCATCCCCACCATCCCCACCTGGCAGCCACCTTTCAAGTCTACTGATTTGACTGTTATAAGTACCTCATATAAGTGGAGTAATACAGTATTTGTCTTTTTATGACTGGCTTATTTCATTTATCATAATGTTCTCGTTCATCCATGGAGTAGCATGTATCAGAATTCTCTTCCTTTTTAAGGCTGAATAATACTCCATTGTAGATGCATATGTAGCACATTTTGCTTAGCCATTTATCTGTTAATGGTCACTTGGATTGCTCCCATGTTTTAGCTATTGTGAACAATACTGCTATGAACATGGGTGTACAAATAGATCTTTTCTGAGATCTGCTTTCAATTCCCAGAAGTAGAATTGTTGGGTCATATGATAATTTAATTTTTTGAGGAAATGCCACAATATTTTCTACAATGGCTGTACAATTTTACATTCCCATCAGCAGGATACAAGGGTTACTGTTTCTCCATGGCTTCACCAAGACTTGTTATTTTCTGGGGTTATTTTTGGTAGTAGCTGTGAGGTAATAGGAGTATATATCTGTGGTTCCTGGGACAGAACTCTTAAAATCTGTGTGATTTCCTAAGTGATAAGAGTATTAGGAGCGTGTTTTGTTCTAATATTTGGTCTTTGACCCTGATTCCTGACCACAGAGTACCTAAATCTCTTGGAGTGTTCTGGGTGATCATAGTGTCTTTTGTTCTGGAGGTGACTCTTGGTGGGGTCCTGGACTGGGGCTGGTCACCAGAAAGACCAAGCCATGATTAGAAGCTTGGGATTCCCAGCTCTACCTCCCATTTTCCAGAGAGGGGAGGAGGGCTGGAAATGGAGTTAAGTCTCCTTAATAAAAACCCCAAAGGTATGAGGTTGCTGAACACATGGAGGTGCTGCGAGAGTGGCACATGCCTTCCACACCTTGCCCCATGCATCTCTTCAAACTAGATGTTCACTTGTATCTTTAATCATATCATTTTTATAGTAAACCGGTAAACAGTTTTCCTGTGTTCTGTGAGCTTCTCTAGCAAATTAATCAAACTAGAAGAGTGAGTCATGGGAACCTCCGGTTTAAACTGATCATGAGAAGCACAGGTGAGAATCTAGACTTGCAGTTGGCATCTGAAGTTGGGGGGTTGGGGGGGATAGATAGTCTTGTGAGACTGAGCCCTTAACCTATGGGATGTGATGATTATCTCCAGGTAAATAGCATTGGAATTGAGTTAACTGTAGGGCACTGAGCTGTTGTTGAAGTATTGCTGGCTGGTGTGGAAACACACACACACCCCTCCTCCCCAATCTAGTGTCAGAAGTGCTATGAGTGGTAATAGTGTGAATAAAGGAGAAACATCACAAGAGTGTCGGGTGTTAGGTCTTAGGGTTTTTTTATTTACAGTAACTATCCTCATGGGTGTAGATATTGCTGTGTGTGTGTGTAATTTCAGAGAAGGAGGAAGGGAGAGAGAAACATCGATGTGAGAAAAACATATCAGTTGCCTACCGTTTGGTGACCAAAACTGTAACCTAGGCATGTGCCCCAACCTGGGATCGAACTTGCGGCCTTTTGGTTTATGGGATGATGCTGCAACTGAGTCACACTGGCCAGGGCATTACTGTTTTTTTATGATGACAGTAGACAAAGTTTCCATAAGGAAGAGTAGCAATAGAGCAGTAATTTTTTCTCCCTGTCATTCAGAGGAACGAGAAGGGGGGCAGCCTTTATTAGAGGTAAAGGATGCCAATTAGCTTTAGGGAAACTTTTAAATAGAATTGGAAGTTTTTGCAGAATGAAAATTGGAAGGAACCATTAGGGGGTTATATAATTCAGTCCCTTTATCTCCTTGTAGGACTTTATTAAAACTAATCTTGATAGATGAGTCCATCCTGTATTTAAAGACCTCTGGAGGATTTGCTGGAAATTTTCTCATCAGCATGTTGCAGTATTTGGTGATCTTAATTTCCAAGAGTTTGGGTTGTTTTTTTTTCTTAAGCTCCTTATTAACAGCACTTTTTCTTTTTAAGATCTTTAATTTCTTTATGAAACTGGTGAGATATGGATACACATTTTATCTTCCTTATTAGTTAATAAGTATAGAAGGAAAAAAGTATCTGCCTTTGAAACAGTTTTGGACCTAACTTTCTTCTCTTTAGTACTACTTTAAAAAAGAAAGATTTTATTTGCTTGTTTATTTATGTATTTATTTATTTTTAGAGAGATGGGAAGGCAGGGAGAAAGAAAGGGAGAGGAACACCGATGTGAGAGAAACATTGATCAGATCACCTCTCACACACACCCCAGCTGGGACCGACTGCCACCCAGGCATGTGCCCTGACTGAGAATTGCAGCACTAACCTTTTGTTTTGCAGGACAGTGTTCAAACAACTGAGCCATGCTAGTCAGGGCACCTTTAGTAGTACTTTTAATGAGATATTAGAAGGATGACAGCCTTGTAGCCACCAGAATAAATAAAATTATGTCTTAAAGAGGAATTGGGGTACAAATTATATTGTACCCCAGGAGAAATAGGATGAACGCAGTGCTGGTCCTGCTACTTGTACAGTACTTAGGAGGTTCCAAATGAATAACTAATGAAGGGTGGTTTACTAAGTAGCTACTAGCTTTAGTTTCCACTGAGCAGAAACAGTAACTCTGAAAAAAAGTTACGAGACAGGAACAGGAGGAGTAGCTAGAATGTCCAGTAAACTTGTTCAGGTTTCGCAGGGCCTAATGAGACACAAAAGACCTGAAGGCTTTGCAAAATTGTAACTGTTCACAACTTGTTGGACTGGATTTTTGTTTCAAATGCTTTTGTTCCAACAGGAAGAATATTCCAGTTCTTTCCTAGTTGGATCTCAAAAGATTCCAGAGTTGTTTGAGGTACTCAGGAATTCTCTAATAAAAATTCTTGGGAAATGAGACTGGCATTTAATATGTAAATCATTGTATTCTTAAGATAGTACTTTAGAATTTGGATATTCAGGGAAGGCAGATGTGTCTGCTTTTTAAGTTTGTCCTAGGTGCCTTAGGAGCTTCATAGTGCTTTGAGCAAGGTAATTGAGATTCAATTACGTTCAGTTTTTGAAAAAAAGAAAAAGCAGTGTTTATTGGCAGAGTAGGCAATTGAGAGAGATGGATAGAGACTGTGTTTGCATTCTGAGGGGGTGTGCCTTCCTTGATTAAATACATGGTCTGTGGCCTCAAAAGTCATTTGCCTTGTGAATAGCTTCTAAGAAGGTTTCTGTAATGTAATTTGTATTTGTGACTGATTAAGCAAGTAAGCCATTTGCTCTTGACCCATTTAGTCTCAGAAAATTTAGCTTAAGTTTGTTGCCTTTATCGAGACCCATTATATGAATGTTAAGTGGGTATTTTTTTCCTTTTGTTTTAAAATAATTTTTGCTTCTCACTGTAGAAATAATACATGTGTATTGTAGGGCCCTAAAGGATTGGGAAAATGCCTGTATTAGGGGTCAGTTATTTTAATATCATTTGTGGTAAATCAGTCTGCTTTCTGGTCATTTATGCATACAGTGAAATACGCATGTAATCCAGTAGGAAAATGGGCAAAAGATAGGAACTGGAAATTCACAGAAAAAGAAACTTGACTGGAGAATAAATATATGAATGCTCATTCTCACTAGTTCTTGAGTTATTGCAACTTACAACAATAAGATACTATTTTCATTTTTTACAGTTTGAAAGCTATGACAATATTAAATGTTCACAATGTTTTAGCAATGGGGAACTTGTATGTGGACGCTTTTAGTGTAAATTGATGCAATCGCTTTGGAGAACAATTTGGCAGTTTCTAGAGAAGTTGAAATATGCATATTTATAATGATTGTCCTATTACCTAGGTATATATGAGAGCAGAGGTTTTCAACCTTTTTATTTCGGCCCACAACAAGAAATAACATTTTTATATCACAACCCAATGCACACATAATGTATATATATTTTATGTACTTTATATATTTTATATCTACGTACATACATAACTGAAACAAAAGTTTCGATCACTTGAGTGGTGAACACACAATACGATATACATATGATGTATTATAGCATTGTACACTTGAAACCTGTATAATTTTATTAACCAACGTCACCCCAATAAATTCAATAAAGATTAAAAAAAAATTGTGATCTACTGAGTAATGCCCCTTTCCCAAGATGACCACATCCTGATTCCTAGAACCTGTGAATGTTACCTTATGTAGCCAAAGGGATTTTGTAGATATGTATCAGTTAAGGTTCTGGTAATGAGATTATCCTGGATTATCCAGGTAGGTCCTAAAAGTAACCACACATACCCTTCTGAGAGGAAGGGAGCAAGAGATTTGACTGCTTAATGAAAGTTTTTAACTGAAAGTTTAAAATAACCTGATCACAAACACAGTAAATTGATATTATGAACCACAGATTGGCTATAACACACAGTTTGAACACTGTTAGTTTACTAGGGCTGCCATAACAAAGTACCACAGACTGGGTGGTTTAAACTACAGAAATGTGTTTTGTCTTAATAATGGAGACAGTCTGAGATAAGGTTTGGGCAAGGTTGGTTTCTTTTGATGCCTCTCTCCTTGACTTGTAGAACACCCTCTTCTCCCTGTATCTTTACATGGTCTTCTCTCTGTCCATATTTCTTCTTATAAGGACACCGGTCATTGGATCAGGGCTGATGCTAATGATCTCATTTTAATTTAATTATCTCTTTAAAGGCCCTATCTTCAAATATAGTCGTATTTTGAGGTATTGGGGTTAGGACTTCAGCATACGAATTTTGGAGGTCAGTTCAGCTCATAACACATGGTTTTCCCAAGAAATTCTGCTCATGGGCAGAGGAGACATATTTAAGAATGTTTACTGTAAACATATAATTTAAAAAATTAGAAATAACTAATTGTCCGTTAGTAGGAGAATAGCAAAAACAACAATGCTGGTGTGGCTCAGTGGACTGAGTGCTGGCCTGCAGACCAAAGGGTCACAGGTTTGACTCCCAGTCAGGGCACAGGCCTGGGTTGTGGGCCAAGTCCCTGGTTGAGGATGCGCAAGAGGCAACCACACATTGGTGTTTCTCTCCCTCTCTTCCTACCTCCCTCCCCCTCTCTCTAAAAATAAATAAAATCTTAAAAAGAAAAGAAATAATACATATCAGTGAAAAGGTCAGTCGATCTATATTATGAACTTAGGTAAATCTCAGATACATATTATTAAGTTACAAAATGATATGTCTTTAAGGATTAAAAACATGCAGGATAATACTATATTGTTCATAGCTATATATTTATATTGTAAAGGCATTTTTTTTAATTCATGGGAATGATAAACACCAAATTGAGGGTAGCTTTTATACCTCTAGGGAAGAAGAGAAATAGCACTTCCCTAGGGCAAACTTTTAAAAAAAATTTTTACTTATTGATTTTATTTAGAGAGAGTTTGATTTGTTCCACTTATTTATGCATTCATTGGTTGCTTCTTGTATCTCCCCTGAGCAGGGATCAAATCTGTAGCTTTGCTGTATCAGGATGATGCTCTTAACCAATTGAGCTACCTGGCCATGGTCCCCAGGGCAAACTTTTCTTTCTAATTTTATTTATTTATTTGTTTGTTTGTTTGTTTGTTTATTTATTTTTAGAGGGGAAGGGTGGGAGGAAGGGGGAGAGAAGAGTGTTAGAGAGAAAGAAATATCGATTGATTGCCTTCTGCTTTCTCCAAGTGCCCTAATGGGACAGAGCACAGAGCCCGCAACCCAGATACGTGCCCTGACCAGAAATTGAACCAGCGAACTTTTAGTTTGCAGGACGACATCCAACCAACTGAGCCATGTCATCCAAGGATTGGGGAACTTCTTAAACATGTCCTATCATGACACTCTCCTGAAGGTTTCCTCTCATTGATAACAAAATACAAAGTGTCTGTCGGCTTATGAGACTCCTATCTGTATGATCTGGCTTTCCCATACCTCCCTGACTTCATAGCCTGCCAGTGAGTCTGGCTTTTCTGCTCTTCTCTGAACATATCAGGCATGCCTGCCTCAGGGCTTTTGCCCTTGCAGTTACCTCGGCCTGGAAATGTTTTTCCCTTCAGTCTCTTCCCCACTCTTGTGTAGGTCTCTGCCTGTCCATTCCGTCCTTCAGTCAGGTTGTCCCTGTCTAAAATGCCTTTCAAGGTGGGGTAGCTCAGTTAGTTAGAGCACCGTACCCATACATTAAGGTTGTGGGTTTGATCCCTGGTCAGGGCACATACAAGAAACAACCAATGAATGCATAAATAAGTGGAACAACGGATCTGTCTCTCTCTCATCAGTAAATTTTTAAAAATAATTAATTAAAATGCTTTCTTCTTATTTTTCTAATTATAGCACTTAAAATTGCCTGACATTAAACTATATCTTTCTGCTTATTTATTGTCTTCCTCTCAGTGGAGTGTACGTTATTGTATTCTAGTGCTCAGATCATACCTAGCTTGTAATAGGGGCTCAATAGATATTAATGGAGTAAAGGAATGTATGAAAGAACGAATGGTAACTTTAATGTTTTACTTAATGGAAGAAATATTTAAAGCATATAAGCTAATCAGTAAATTTTGATAAATCTAGGTATTGCATTTATTTTTATCTCTATTTTCTGTATTAATTACAGTATGGTATTTCATATATACTTGCTGGCTAATGAAAATATGTTACAAACATATAAGAGAAATGGGTTGTGGTACATGTTAGTAAAGGAACCCAGAGCATAATTTTTAGTGTTTTGGGTTTACAGGTGTTTAAACACAATAGGGGCTTACCAAATATTCTTCCTAGTAATGGTGACAGCTCATGAGGAAAAGGAGGGAGTGGCCTGTGACATTCCTAATAGTCTGGAAATGGCACAGACACACTCCAGTATGTTTAGTCACCTTTCCATTAGCTCTTCTAAGGAGCAGCATGGCCAGCAGCGACTTCCGCAGCACCCTTGCCATAGTCTTACAAGGGACTTAAGCTGTGAGACCCTAGTCGGTGCTTCAAAGGAAAGGAAACCTGTCAGCACTGACTTCCTGCTGTGCCTCCCTTTCTTACCTTGATTTGAAATGCCAAGAAGCTGGGCTGAGAAACCTGGCCTGGGATCACTGATTAAACTGTAACAGAACTACCTGTTGGACACCTCTGCCTTATGAGCTACAGGGTAATGTCCTTACTGCCTCCTATATAAGCTTGGCTTGTGTGTAGGAAAAGGAGGCAAGGTATTTCCAGTACATCTCAGTTGGTTCTAGTTCCCTAAAAGCAGACATTTTCTTAGCAGAGGAAACTAATGTAACGCCATTTATCTCCATTTAAACATAGGCTAATAATATAAGTAGCGAAAATTGCTAATTATATGGGTAGCAAAAGTAAGCATAAAGGGTGAGTTAAAGTGAAATTCTAATATTAAGCCACTGATGATTTTAAAACAATCAGATTAAGTTGTAATATCTCTGAAATAATTAAAGGAAAATTTGATTCATAGAGAATCTCAGGAATATGACTAAAAAACAGCAATAAATCAAGACTATGTGAAGACTTAGATTCTTATCTCAACTTTGAATTTAACTTTCTTGTGACTGGGCAGATTGCTTAATCTTCTTTCCTTGGTTTCGTCCCCGTTAGTTGTGCGAAGAGGAAGAGTGAGACAGTTTGAGAATCACTTGTGAAAGATAGGCTTCTCACTTTGTGTCCATTTTTCCTTTAAACATAAATCCCTTTAGACAGTATTCTTTAAAATAACTTATTCTCTTTTATCTCAAAAATCATGTTTGTATATTGAAAGTAGCTAGGAGAATGGATCTTTAAAGTTCTTGTCACAAGAAAAAAATTTTGTAACTATGGTGACAGATGTTATTTGGACTTTTGTGGTGATCATTTTGCAATGTATGCAAATATCAAATTGTGTTGTACTCCTGAAACTAATATAGTGTTGTATGTCAATTGTACCTCAATTTAAAAAAGTGTTGGTCTTGAATCCTTTTTCTCTTAAAAAAAAAAAGTACAGGCTTCTTGAAGACAAGGATTATCTTTTATTTGTATCATCAAGTACAGAGAACAGTTCTTGACATAGATAGAAATGAAATACTTTTTGAATGAATGAAAAGAAAGATGATTAGGATGATTTTTGTTGTTGTTGTTGTTGTTGTTATGATTTTGAGCTCCTTGGTACAATGGGGCCCTGGATTCCTAGGAGAGATTTTGATGTCTGAAAATTATTTTTGCAGTTTTAGAAACATTAAAAAGTTGATGTTTCTCCACTTCTGGACATGGGAAATTAAAGGGAACGAGGGAAGATCAAGTTGTGAGAGATTTCCCTAGGCTAGCAATACTGAAATTAGAGGTTGAATATGTAGACTGCTGTGTACTGTGCCTTCTCTCTTTTTCAGTCAGATCCATATTCCCTCCCTGCCTACTGGGAAAGCAGAAGTTTTTGATTGCTGGACATTATGTGTAAAAGACCTACAGAGACTAAAGTCAATGTTGTTTTTCTCATTTTGCTCTCTTAGGCAGCAGATACAGTGAGGGGCTAAGCTGCCATCTAATCAAAGATAGAGCTGGGTGGGGCTGGCTTGAAGCTTTGGGTAGATTCATCTACTCTGGTGAGCACAGTGTATTAAGGGTGGGATCCGCTGTGTGTGTGTTGGGGGCCTTCCCTGTAGAATGTAAGACTTTATCTTCTATGCTTGTGAGACTGGTCAATTTCAAGTAACCTTTCTAGTCCAGCCCTCCACTTTCTCCAGCACTTGGTAAATGTCCTATGCAGAAAAGTGGCCATGTGCCTGGGGCTCATCTAGAATTCAGTCTGTCATACCAACCTGTACAGCTACCAAAGCCCCACTGGCTTTTATTCAAATTGGTAGAGTTCTTCTGCCTATAGCAAGCCCAGTTATTATCAATCCATGCTCAAACTGCAAATACCACCAGGAAAGAAAATGGCTAGTAATTTCAGCTTACCAAAGAAAGGCTCTTCACCCTCTGGAATTTTAATTCATCTTGTGCTCTTTGCTTTGCATTGAAAACAACTCTTCAGTGTCATTAAAACAGTTTCTTGCTTTGAGTAATCTATATAATTTCATCTTGTTCTGTGAAGGCAATGGCTTGCCTCAGCCTTTTAACGCCAACCTGAAAGCAGACGTCTCCATATTGTTTTTGAGTTTTGTTTTTGTTTTTGTTGCTATAAGAGACATACAAATAAAATTATTGAAACAGAAACAAACTCTTAGATACAGAGAACTAACTGATGGTCATCGGATGGGAGGGGTGTTGAGTGGATGGGCGAACAAGGTGAAAGGTATTAAGAAGTACAAATTTCCGATGTGGGGGAGGGGTCTGAGAGGGAACAAAAAAAAAGAAGTACAAATTTCCAGTTATAACAATAGTGATACAGATGTAAAGTACAGCAAAGAAAATATATAGTCAATAATATTGTGATAACTGTATGGTTTCAGATGATTACTAGACTTATTGGGGTGATCACTTCATAAGGTACATAAATGTCTAATTACTATGTTGTATACATGAAAGTAATATATTGTAAATCAACTATAATTGAAAAATTATAAATTTAATAAAAGAAAAACATCTTCCTCTTAGAAAAAAATTAAATTGTTCAAACAAGATAGAAATTATTTCTTTGTAAAGGCTGAAGGTAGGCAGGTGGTCCTAGGAAGGTAGGTTATGAGATATGTTCTTTGTTGCTGTGCAGTCTTTTGGCATTTTGTCTCATTTGCCTTTGAATCTTCAACCACATGTATATTCCAGGCCACAGGCAGAGGGAAAGAAAAGTGAAAGGAAAGCAATTTTTGTTTTAAAGGATGTAATCCAGCGCTTGTACCCATCACTCCTATTCATTTCCTGTTGACCAGAATTTCATACCAAAGCTACTTCTAGCTGTAGGAGAGACTGGGAGATGAAGATTGTGGTTGGGTGGTCATGTACACAGATAAAACAGATTTCCTTACTGAAGGGAAAATAGGGAGAATGTATACAGGGGGCCTGTTAATGCTCTCTACCGCAGTAAGGTATGAGAAGTTCTAACTAGAGTTATTTTTCCAAATAGTCAATTTTCTTAAAATCTTGTATTAAATAATATAATATTTTCTTTTTGTTTGTGATTGTTCTTACCATGAAAGAATTAGTCTTGTTTAATGGTTATGAGCATGTTCTCTGTAGTTAGAAACTGTCTAAATTTTGGTTTGTGGTCTTCTGTTGCCCTTTTTTAAATACTAGATTTGATTTTTTTTTTTTTTTTTTTTTTTTTTGGCCTATCTTCATGTGCATTAATGAGAACCTGAGAAGAGGTTAGTTACAGCAGGCAATTAGAAGCTGATGTCCTTCAATATAGGAAAGTACGTACTTATAATTTTGAACCAGGTATCCCTTATCCTAGTTAAGATACTAAACAGTGTTCCAAATGCACAACATTGACAAAGTTGGGAGCCATTTTAAAAAAAGACCGAAGCCCTGAAAGTTTGCAGGCTGTGCTAACATATAAATATCCAGTAAGTGTAGAAAAGAAGTTCTAAGAGACTAACATAGAATCTGTGTCTATTAGATTTCTTTCAATTGATAATAACAGAAACTGACTCCAGCTAAACAAAAAGGTGATGTATTTCAAGGATGATAGGTATGCAAAAAAAAAAAAAAAGCAAGACCAAGCAGGAACTGATGAGCAACTAAGTCTAAAAGTGAGAAATACAAGAAATGGCACAGCAGTTGGGACCTGAGTGGCAGGATTTTATGGACCTTTTCTCTAGGACGTTGGTCCAGTGCCCTTCAGCTTCTTTCCCCATTGAAATTTTAAATCCCAATGAGAGGGGTTGTTGGATTGTTTTAGTATAGGTGCTTACCCTGTGTCAGTCAGTTATGACCCAGAAAACACAGTCATATTGCGCAAATGTGACCAGCAGGGAACTACCCCTGTGTATGAGGGTGTGTTCCCAGAAAAGGAAAACTGATGTGAACCATGTTGCCGATCCATTTGATGTTCTTTACAAAATCTGAGTTGAGTGTAGTGGAGGGAACGAGTGGAAGGCAGGGTGTTAGGGGCCCAGAACATGTTAGAGGTGGACGAGAGCTCTGATGAAGATGTAGAATTTGTGGCAGAGCTGCACTGGTACTCATATATCTCCTGACTGTTACATCATCTGTTATACCATGATGCTTATCTAGAGGCAGGGAAGTTCTGCAGAGGAGGTGTGGGTGGCAAGTGAGAGTGGTCACGCTCACGCAGAGCGTCACTGCAGAATGTACAGGATGCCACTGAACTGCAGTGTTCCAGTGCACATGTACTCTGAGATCTCCATTTTTGGATTTTCAATAGGAAAATAGTAATGTCAAAATATAATTTTGTTTACGGATTGCTTTGGAAGCACTGTTTAGTTCATTCCATTTATTAACAAAACTTAGGGAATTTATCCTGTTTGCAAGAAAAAAAATGTGTGTTCCCTACTTTTCAGAATTTGCCTGCCGCAAAAGAGGACTCTTCTGAAAATATACATTCAGAGCATGGAGCAGATTGTATGACAGGCACAAAGCTCCAAACTATTTTCTCTAGTATGTATGGTATGCAGTAGGGAGAGGCTAGTACATTGCAATAAATTCCAAGAAAAGACCGTTTCAGCAGAACTTCTTTAAAGGAACAACAGACTATACCACTGGAAATGAATAGGGTTTATTTAATGGAAAAGGCATAGTAACAGTTCTTTGATTGTTGAAGAATAATGGGTAGTTCCGTATTGGACATTAATTTTTTATATAGTGTTCCAAATTATCCACCAGGTGGGCAGTTTCTGTGGTGATAGGACAGGTTCTGTCATCCTGCTGTCACGTTAAGCAGGAATGTGTTTATTTACCTTAAACAAAGATGCTTATGTGGTTTTATATTCATATTGGAAATATATGCTGTTTCCCAATAATTACTTCCCCATTGCATCATTACATGGTTACTTTGTGTCCTTTTATGGGATTCTTGAAACCTCTGCTGAGGATCATTCCGTCCAAGTCAGTTTACAGTGTAATCAAAACTTATCTCTTTTTCTCTTCTGAAACTAAAGAGACAGAATGCAACACATAATCCAAGACTTTTTGCTGTAAAGGCCGTCATTAGGACAGTTGGCAAAATTTAAATTAACTCTGCAGGCTAGTTATTAGTATTCTATCAATTTTCTGATTTTGATAATTGTTCTTTAGTTATGTGAGAGAATGTCTTTGTTTTTAAGACATACACACTGACGTATTAAAAGGTAAAAGGTACATTGTAACTGCAACTGACTCACAAATGGTCCATACAGAAAATTCTCCACCATTCTCTTTTTACACATACACATGCACAAGCACAGTTATTTTCTCCCAAAGCAGGTGGGAGTACATTGTATGCATTATGTGTCTTCACCTCTATCTTACTTCAGACTGCTGGAATAAAATACCATATACTGGGTGGCTTAAACAACAGACATTTATTGCTTATGGTTCTAGAGGCCAGGAAGTCCAAGGTTAAGGTGCTGGCAGATTCTACTCTTGATAAGGGTTGTCTTCTTGGCTTATAGATGGCAATGCTCTCATAGTGTGCATACATGGCCTTTCCTCAGTGGAGATCTCTGCTTATTTTTGTTATAAGGGTCCTAATCATGTCATGAGGGTCCCCCCTCATGACCTAATCTGAACCTGATCTAAACCTAATTA
This sequence comes from Furipterus horrens, assembly GCF_987537825.1. Classification (NCBI taxonomy): domain Eukaryota; kingdom Metazoa; phylum Chordata; class Mammalia; order Chiroptera; family Furipteridae; genus Furipterus; species Furipterus horrens. Next base: position 192,746,880 of record NW_028327173.1, on the reverse strand, counting down.
CCTCCCAAGACCCCACCTTCAGTTTTCATTACATTGGGAGTGGGTGTTAGGGCTTCAACATGTGCATTTAGTGGGCAGTACACAAACATTCATCCTATAACATTCTGCCCATCAATTCCCTCAAATCATGTCCTTATTGCATGCAAAATACATTAATTCCATTCCAACAGCCCTGAAAATCTTAATTCATTCCGGCATCAACTCTGAAGTCTAAAGTCCAGAGTCTCATCTAAATATCATCTAAATCTGATATGAGTGAGATTTGAGATAATTCACTCTGAGACAGAATTCCTGTCCATCTGTGAACCTGTGAAACCATGTAAGTTATGTGCTTCCAAAAACTATAGCGGGACAGACAGAATATAGACATTTTTGCCCCGGTTCCCCATGTTCTAGGCTGTCAACTCAGGAGTCTCTAAACTGTTGAATCTGAGGCAAGTTCCCCCTGGAACTCTGATAATCTCTGTATCACCTTTGGAATCACTCTTTTCTTGTCTCGAAAATAGTGCATGTTCACAGCCAAAATAGCCCTATGGTCTAGTGCTATAGGACCTAAGAATTCCTGGCACTTGCTTTGAAGCATCAGACAGTTCCACAAGGCTTGTTTTGAAATATACAAGTTTTCTGCTCTCATTTGCCCCTTTCCTCTACCTTCAGAGGTAACTACTTTCTTTTTAAATTGTTATTTATTGATTTAAGAGAGAGAAAGGGAGAGAGAGAATGAGAGAGAGACACGTTGATTTGTTGTTACACCTATTTATGCATTCATTAGTTGATTCTTGTATGTGCTCTGGCTGGGGATCGAACCACAGCCTTAGTGTATTGGGACGATGCTCTAACCAACTGAGCTACCCAGCCAGGGCACTACTTTCTATTTTAGCAGATTCTTTCAGAGTTTACCTCCATATTCTAACCAACATTCAGTATTGGACAGTCGTCGTCGGCAGCCGTCCGTCTCGAGAGACGATGGTGTAGCTTCTTAAGAGTCTATCTGCACCGCCGAGAATGGCTGTGCAGTCCGACTCGGGAGTGACATGGTAGTATCTGTCTCCTCCCGTGTTGAATCGACATCTTGCGATGACGCTGAAGCTACAGAGCCTGGGCAGGGTAATGTGGAGGGTCTGCTGTTGCCCATGCAGCAGACCCCCCCTCTCTTCGCAGCTGAAGGATCCAAGGGAAAGACGGAGTCAATACAGCTTGGGTTCAGGTGCGCCGCAGGAGTTGCCGGTGTTGACTACAACGTCAAACCGCCTTAGGGACTCCGGCTCCGGATTTTCTGTCGGGGTTTACTCCCTTAGCCTTTCCCCTGAAGAGGTATGCCGCAAGGCAGCGGAGGTTTTTTGGAGTCAGAGTTTTCCTTCTCTGATGTACCCTGACTGGAAGATCGAACCAGCGACACTTAGCTCGCAGGCCGACGCTCAATCCACTGAGCTAAACCAGCCAGGGCAGTATTGGACAGTAGTCATTGACTTATCACTATTAGAAGATTTTCACTCCTTCTAGGGGAGGATGTTTTTTTGAAAGACTGTGGCAAGAAGTTTGGTGAGATGCAGTTGGAGTCTTGGTGGCTGGGGACTGGATGGGAAGGATGTGCCCACTGAGGGAAGAGGCACTGAGGTTTTGTTTTTAAATTGAGGAGTAACATACATTAACTTAAGTACATAAAATATGCTAAGTCTACAACTCTATGATTTTTTAACTATGTAAACGGTGTCTCCAATATTTTTCTCAAGAGGTAGAACCATGTCCAGCCTTCTTGAAATTCCCTGGTGCCTCACAAGAAACTCTTGAACTAAGACATGAAAATTCATTGCTAGTTCCAGATGGAAGCCAGAAAATAAGGTGGAGCTGAAGGTGATTCCAGACTTGGGAGACTGGGTAGACTGGATGGTGATTCTGTCCAGCAGCCAGGCAATACAAGGAGGAGAAGAGGATCAGGTTTTCATCGAGGGAGGAGTTCAGATGGTGAGATAAGTTCAGCTTCAGACTTGTTGAATAGGGGATGTCTAAGTGGAGCTAAATAGGAGGCAGGTGGGAATATAAATTTGGAGTTCTGGGGGAAAGACTGGGGATTGAAATGTAGACTTGTATTTACTCATCAGCATGTCAAGTCCATTGGAGATTGAACAAGTAAATGAGGATTCTCTATAGTCTGTAGACTGAGATGACCTGAGGTTATGTTACTTTTATTAACTCTGTTTTAGTCCAGCTAGTGAATAAAGTCAGTGAGAAAATTTAGTTTAAACATTTAAAAAATAAAACTGTAAACAAAAATTCAGTAATACATACTGTTTGTTAAAAGTGAAAAATAAATTGGTTCAGAGGGTTATAAGTATGTATCCTTCTCCCATTCCACTCTCCACTCCAGTTTTTTGTGTCTCCTTCCAGATGATTTTCGTGCTCATATGTTTACTTTATGGTTTTATTTTTATTGTACCGCGCCCCATTATTGCTTTGGTTGGGAGTGCCTTTTCAGCTACTGTAAGTATGGTTGATGGCCTACAGGCATGCGAATAAAATGGCTTTTAGTTTGATTTTTTTGGCCTTCCCCTTGTCTTCTGATGTGTTTTATGGTGATGTACTTATAATCTTGACTGAAAAAGTTTTTCCTTTGCCTTCTTTTTTTTTTCTTTTTTTGCATTTTCTTGAAGAGTAATATTAATGTTTAAACCAGTGCATCTTGGTATTCACTGGTGCTCTTAAATCTCCCCTTGATTAATAACACTGCTAACAGTGTCACACTTTTGTCTGCTTAATGTGAGCAGACTTTTTTTAATTTGGAGGGAATGATATGCTTATATTTTTCTTGATGGCTTTGTTGACAGTGTAATTCTCAAGTTAGAATGAATGAAAGGCTCCTTAACAGCCCTCTTTCATGGTGAAATACACTGTATGAGTTTGTAGCCCATGTTTTGTTTAGAGTGAATTTGATCTCCACTCCAGTTGAGAACTAAAAGATATCAGATCTGGGTTCTAGAAATGCACTAATATTAATTATATAATCACTGCAACTTAACGCCTTCTATGATGGTACTTATTGTTGAAAGAGCAAAGAGCATAATGTGTATTTTCATTCATTTAACAAATATCCTGTAAGGTGCTACTTTCTTTAATACCAATAATACTAAAAGGAAACATAATTGAGTGCTTACTACTTGTTAGCATTTAATAAATGTCATACTGAGTGCTAGATATCCAGTAATGAGCAAAGTAAGCCTGGTGTTTTCCATTATAGAACATTGTATATGTGTAAGATGGTAATGTTGGAGAGTGCATTTAGCATCAGTACTTGAAAATCAGGTCATTTTGTTCTCTCTGAGTTCTAAGACTTTTTCACCTGTCAGAGGTTTGCATGTCAGTTGGCCTGTCCATTCTGACTTTGCATGATTACAGTGACCTGTGTTTTTCGGTCCAGCAGGCACCAAAGCATTGAATCCCGCTCCCTGGGGTCAGCTCCTGCACAGCAGCTTGTCCTGGCTAGTGCTCACAGCCAGTCAGCCTGAAGGCCAGTCCCACTCACTGATGTGCCAACAACAATCAGCAATCAACTACAGAAGAGGGCACACACAACCAGCACAAGGGAACACCCCTGGAACACCCATTTCAAGTGACTGGGGGTACTTCACCACAGGGCCCCACAGGGCACCTACTACATAAGGCCACCCTACCAAGACGGGGATGTAGCATATCTACTTAATATGTAGAAACAGATGTGCTTCAAATGAAAGAACAGGTGAAATCTCCCGAGAAAAAACTAATGAAGTGGAAGCAAGCAATCTATTAGATACAGAGTTTAAAACACTGGTTATAAGGATGCTCGATGAACTTAGGGGAGGAGTAGATGAACACAGTAAAAACTTATAGAAAGAGAGAAAACTCGCACACACACACACAAATGAAGAATACATTAGATGGAATCAACCGCAGATTCAGTGAAGCAGAGGAGTGACCTATGTTTTTGCCTGAGGCCACATTCCAGAAGTTCCTTCATAGTTGAATCTCAGTTCCTTAAAATGCATTTAATTTTAAATGTTGCTGTGATAGAATCACATAGTATTTAAAACCAAACTAATGATTTAACTTCCTTCTTCCTAGACAGTCCAACCAACTATATGCCTTTACTCGGTCCTGCTGGTTTGGGTGTGTCTCAAATCCAGGAGGATATCTTCTAAAGAGTTCCACCCACAGCATTCCTGGCATATAAATCTGCCACACATTTGTTAGACTTCGGAGCTCTGAAAATTTCCTCACTTTTTGCTTTTATGTTCAGTTGAGAGAAAATAAACAATTTCAGAGTTCAGGAGAATTGGGTACTGGTATAGCAAAATATTTTTAAATTGGCTTTTTAAAAGAATTGATTAGAATTATTTTTCTTGTGTTTTGAGTGCTTTTGATTTCCTTTTGTTCAGCTTAATAGCTTATGTGTTATATTGTTAATTTTTAAATAATTTTCTATTTTCAGATATTGGCTCATTTCTAGCTATTCTCTTCTAAACATATTACAACCTTACTTTTGCATAAAAATATTAAATATTGCCACAAACTTACATGCCTTTGGGAAAGAGATTGATGAAGACTTAAACTAGTTTTATAGTTTACATTAAAATCTTTAGGCCATCAAATTGAATCAGTACCAACAGATTCCACGTATCATGCTTATCCGAATGTCTTTCCTTTGTCAAATACAACTATATTTCCCCAGACTGTTCTGACTTGCAGTATTCAAGTAGCTTTCCCAAACTAGTATCAGGATACAATATTCTAAAATATATTTAGCCCTGGGGTATGTACATATATTAGTTTCTATTATTTTGTAAATTTTTATTAACTTGTTCTTATTAGTTTATATCATATTTCTGATCAGATTGTCTGAGAGGGCAAGAATCTTTTATATTCCTTTTGAGACTTTTTTTTAAACTCCAGTACAGGGCTCAGTTGAAAAATATGCTCCTGGTAAATTCTGATTAACCATCCTCACTATTCCCTCTTGTTTCAAATAAGATTAAAGTTAACACACAAAATGCTCTAGTGGATATTTTTCTGTAAAAGAAAACTTCCATTAAAATTGACCAAAAAGTAAAAAGCTTTAAGTTATGAGATCAAAAGTACAGTGGCTTGGTATCTGTATATTAAAATTTAAGTACCCTAAAGGATGAATGAACCAGTGATAATCTTACAGTGTTTGAATAGATACTTTGATGGAGGGGGCAGAATGATTTCATGATAGTTACTGACCACTGTAACAGTTTTTCCCTTGTGTTGGATTTCACTTACTGCTTTTATGTAATGCTGGACCACTCACAAAAGTAAGCATTTTACTTCTGTGCATAATTTATCAGTGTTATCATTAACAAGAAAGGCTGGTATCAACCACGTGTTTTCATAGGGACCTAATGCTGATATTTGGAATACTGTGGCTGAGTGGCTTTAAGAACATAAATCAATAAAACATTTATAAATATTTTATTCTAAAACTGAATTTACTTTATTTAAAAATTTTACTTATTAATTTTTAGAGCCAAGGGAAGGAAGGAGAAAGAGAAACATCCATATACGAGAAATACATGGATTGGATTCCTCTGGCACGCGCCCAACTGGGAACCTGGCCCGCAACTCAGGCATGTGCCCTGACTGAGCAGGCTGGTGCTCAGTCCACAGAGCCACACTAGACGGGGCAGAATTTACTTCTGAACACTTTCTCTTTGTTGATTTATATATATTTTTTCAGTTATGGTTTACATTCAATATTATTTTGTATTAGTTTCAGGTATACAGCGGTGTGGTTAGACAGTCATTACTTTACAAAGTGTTCCCCCCTATAATTCTTGTTTTCTTTATTAGAACAAAAGGAAAATTATATTCTCCAACCACAGTATTTTAGCATCTGTTTCATGAAATCAAATAACAATAGAGATCAGTTAGGCATTGTTCTTAGGCAGTCCCTCTCATGTTTTTCTTTGGTGTTCATCTGAATTATATGTAACTTATTTATTTTGAAAAACATTATGCCCTGGTTAGATCATACTGGGTCCCCCCCACCCCCACCAAGAGAATTCTGAGGGTATAATTATACAAATCTGTAATGACTGCTTAGATTTTTAAGTAGAAATTTCTTTCTTGGTGTGATTGAAACACGCATTTTAACTCTCCCTTTCAGATCCATCACGTTACACAAAATGGAGGACTATATAAAAGACCATTTAATGAAGCTTTTGAAGAAACACCAATGCTGGTTGCTGTGCTTACTTATGTGGGGTATGGGGTACTCACCCTCTTTGGATATCTTCGGGATTTCTTGAGGCATTGGAGAATTGAAAAGTGTCACCATGCAACAGAAAGAGAAGAACAAAAGGTAATTGTTAGAGGATCTTTAATTCTGTAAATGGAAGCCTTTTATAGAAATCTTGGTATTTTCACTCATTTTTTTTCTTTAGATATTTTGGTACACATTAAAATGAATATATTTCAGAGGCAGTTAAAAGAAAACATTCCACAAAGAAAGTTGAAAACAAGGCAAAAGGCATGGAGAAAATAAAGCATTCAACATATTTTAATTTTATTATCACAGGAGTCTGTTCCTATTTTATAAATAAGAATGCGAACATTCACAAGTTAAGTAAAATACCTGGTTTTGGAGCTGGTATGCGGACACAGGTCGGTGAAGTGCCAAAAGCCATGTTCTTTCTGTTCATAATACAATACAGTTTCCCAAGTTGTATCCACAGTCATCTGAAAAGATTGTGTTCTATAGAACTCATGATGTATTTTCTCATAGAGGCTTTAGACATAAATGCCTGGGTCACAGATCAGTTCCCCTCCAACAAGCAAGCCCTAAAGCAGAATGTGGCTGAACTACTGTGTTTATAATAGAAAACAATCTTGTGTTAGTAATGGTAAACAGAAGTGTCAGTGTTGTCTCTGGGGAGGAGGTCCTCATTCACTTCACTTTTCTCTGTATACATACCTGGTCTCAAAAATAAATACAGTTGGGGTGAAAATGCCTGATTTTACGGAAAAGAAACTTATAGAAAGATTCCTCCAGCCCAGCACATGTACTAGATTAGAGAAGGGAATCAGAAGTTAGATTCTTTTTATCATACCTCTCACTTTTGTAGGCTGTTAGAGGAGAGAGGCAAATGTAGTAGTAGCAAGAGCACCACTGAGAGAGGAGCCAGTGAACACTGAGAATGGATTGTAGTCACGTGAGGGCATCCAGAAACATGGGAGAGGAAAAGGACCTCTCCAGTAACTAGGAAGCCAAAACCAATCAGTATACTGATTGAAGGTTCTGGCCCTGGGAGAACTTAGAATCCAGGCTTTCTTCTCTCTCATCTCAACCATTCTACACCCTTCCCAGCCCCAGCACAAGCTGGCTCTCTTACTCATCGCCCTGAAATGCCTCCACAAGTTAATTTCATTAAGAAGTTGTTTTTTTTTTAATATCTAATACAAGCACAAGGCCCTGCATTTAGAACTTGATCCAGTTGGCTGAACTAATTTTTCATCATTGAAAACCAGAACAAATTAAAAACTTTGAATCTTTTTTTTCTACCCATGTACATCCCAGATCAGAGAAGGAAAACTCTGATTCCAAAAAACCTCCGCTGCCTTGCGGCATACCTCTTCAGGGGAAGGGCTAAGGGAGTAAACCCCGACAGAAAATCCGGAGCCGGAGTCCCTAAGGCGGTTTGATGTTGTAGTCAACACCGGCAACTCCTGCAGCGCACCTGAAGCCAAGCTGTATTGACTCCGTCTTTCCCTTGGACCCTTCAGCTGCGAAGAGAGGGGGGGTCTGCTGCATGGGCAACAGCAGACCCTCCATATCACCCTGCCCAGGCTCTGTAGCTTCAGCTTCACTGGAGAGGACACTCCAGCGTCATCACAAGATGTCGATTCAACACGGGAGGAGACAGATACCGTGTCACTCCCGAGTCGGACTGCACAGCCATTCTCGGCGGTGCAGATAGACTCTTAAGAAGCTACACCATCGTCTCTCGAGACGGACGGCTGCCGACGACGACGACGACGACATCCCAGATAGACTTTCTAGCAAGTGTGCATCCACAATATGTTGACTTTTTTTTTTTTTACACCCCCCAAGTATAGCTTACTTACTATAACTTAGAGCTTACTATACACTTCCTGTGTTGTATGATACTGCAGTTACATGTTTAGAGGCAATATTTTGCTACTAGGCTGAATTAGTGGCAGTTATGACTGATGGGAGCTAAAGTTTTATTCACGTATTCAAACTAGAAAATCTTTATCTACAGGGACCTCTCTGTCAACACACTGTAGAGACCTAATAAATGACATGTAGAAGTGAGGGTGGGAGATGTGCTGCTGACTGTGATGTAGAGAGCATTCCCGGCGAGAGGATAGTGTAGGCAAAGGCACGAGGAGTGTTTGGGAGAACCCGGGATGTGGGTGTATGAGAAACTGTGTTTCAAATGTGATACTAATAAGTTTGGTAGGCATTGAGGAGTCCCGGGCAGTTTTTGAGCCAGAGAAAGACCGCAGAGTTTGCACAGCTGGTGCTCTGTCAAGTGTCATGAATGGGAGGGAGGGAAGGCGGAAGGTGATTCCTCTGAATTACTTTTTAAGTGAGTTCAGCCTCTTTGGAACTTGTTTTGTGTTTCAGGGTAAACTGACTGTTTTAAGAACTGAAACTCTGTGTACTTTGTGTGAAGAAAATGGAATGCACAGATTTTTTTCTTAAGTAGTTTCTAGTTTTTTTGAAGAAACATTGACATTTTGAACTTATGGGCCTTTGCAAAGCTCTGTACAGGTAAATAGTTCTTGAATTGTATGCGGATTTAGAATAAAAAAGTAAACTTAGTAGCATAGAGTTAATCAGGAAATAATTCTTGGAGGAAGTAATAAGCAATATTACTTTTAGAGGGAAAGAAAGGATCATTAGCATTATGGGAGATTCTGTTTGTTTTCTGATGCTGGATTAGATGTAGTCCAGGATAGGCAAATTTTAGTGTTAACACTGGGAAGAGGTGAGGGAAGGTGCTTGCTTGGGATCATAAAATGCAAATATAACGCTGCCACTTCCTCGTTTCACTTAGTAAGTGGTGTTCATAACCACATCCTTATTTTCTTCCTCATTCCATTACAAAGGAGAGCCCATTTTAACTATTTATGCTACTTCTTATGAAACCAGAAAGCATATATTTGTGCTGCTTGTCACTACCCAGCCAATAAATAGAGACAAGGATTGACTCTGTGGATGCTTTCTTTATTCAGATGCTGGCGATCTGAGAAAACAGTGGGTTATGTACCTCTTAATCGGGTAAGAGTTACAGCCTGGTGGTGATTTTCCTCGTACTTCTCTATTTGCTTGATCAACAATTCTTTATCTGCATCAGATGTTCCCTCCCTGGAACACAGTGACTCAAATACCATCTCCATTGTTTGCAGACCCCTATCAACTATAGCTAAGACTAAAATCTTTAACTCTTTTGAGTTCCCTTATCAGTTGTATGTTGCTTTGGGTAGAACTGAATCACTTGGTCCTGTTAATGGAGATAGTTAGCATGAGTTTGTTCTATTGTATATATGTATTACATAAACTTCTTGGAATTCTTTGCTGCTTTATTCTCTATTAATAGTGCTGTTTTGGATGAGAATGTGTTTTTACTAGTCTGTGGTTTATTTCTTTTTTATGTCAGATGAGGCTAGTAGTCCAGAAACACGTATGTGATAAAGCAAAAGCTTGAATTAATGAAAATGTTTTAATGGATAGGAAATATCTAGAAATCTAAGGAGTAAATTATGGTAAGATGTTAATATGCATTTACTAAACTTTAAACTAACATTTTGCCTCCATTCAAAAATAGAAGGGGTAGGATGTGGGAAAGGACATTATATGTCCACATCCTGATATGTTTAATTTTCAAGATACAAAAAGGAATTTATTGAAATATATTCATAAGATTTTTAGGAGGATTTTATTTTTGACCTCCATCAAAAACTAGCTTACTAAGGATATTTTGATAGTTGTCACTTTAGCAGTATCTTTGGAAACTATTAATGTAGTTTAGTTGCATTATGTATTAAGATGGGGATTATCAATTGGTTTTTCTTTTTAGTTCTATGGATTTAAAAAGAACACTACTTTCCATTGTTTTGTGGTATGTGTGGAATGCAAGGCAGCAATTATTTTTTTTAAACAGCTTCATTAAGACGTAATATACATAGCATAAAGGTCACCTGTTTTAAATGTACAATTCAGTTGTTTTAACAGGTGTGCAGCTCGCACTATGATCTGATTTTTATAAAATTTTATCATCTGAAAAAGAAACGCAGTACCAATTAGCAGTCGCTCCTTCCTTTCCCTCCCCACCACTGATCTACTTTCTGTTTCTAAACATTTCATATAAATAGGATCATGCAACATTTGATCTTCTGTGTCTTGCTCTTTTCACTTGGCATGTTTTTCCTTTTTCCAGCTATTTTTTAAAAAATCCTCACCTGAGGATATGTTTATTGATTTTAGAGATGGAGGGAGAAGTATGTGAGAGAGAGGAAGGAACATCAGTGTGAGAGAGAAACGTCGAACAGTTGCCTCCCCACACACCCTGACTGGGGAATCTAACCTCCAACCTAGGTGGGTGCCTTGACCAGGAATCAGACCCACATCCTTTCAGTGCACAGGACGACACTCTAACCAACTGACCACCCAGCCAGGGCTGACATAATGCTTTTGAGGTTAATCCACGTCATAGTATATTTCAGTACAGAATTCATTCCTTTTTATTGATGAATCATATTCCATTGTATAGAGCAACCATTTATTTTTATTTACTCTAGGGATTTCTCACTGGATAGAAGCTATATCCAAATTAAACACTTTTTTTTTTCTTTAAATCCTCACCAGAGGATATGTTCTATTGACTCCCTTAAAAGAGAAGAGAAGCATTGAAATGAGAGCGAAACATCAGTTGGTTGCCTACTATATGCACCCCAACCGCAGATCAAATCCGCAGCTCGTTGGTGTATGGGTCGATGCTCCACCACATGAGCTCCCAGGCCAGGACCAAAATAAACCCTTTTAAGAGAATTTTGTAGTACTGTAACCATCTTCTCTTTTTGCACTAGTGAAATTACGAACTTTGCAAGTTGCCCTGTCACCTATAGGGCTTTTCTGTTTGGAGCAAGAGTGTAGCTCTTTTTAGCAAGATGTTTTTGTCTTGTGTATCTTTAGGCTTCACTTTCTTCATTCAGCTTTTCTTTCCATTCAGCCGTTTAGAACCCTTTTTTACCATTAACTGAGAATGTAAAAGTTTAAAGAACTGGTTTAAATTGAGTACTATTGGGTGTTAAACTGGTAAATTGATTTTAGATGCTTAGCAAAATGAAAAAATAAAGTTAAAAAGGGTCATTGAATTCATGGATTCCCTGAGACTATCCATAAGCCCTCAACAGTTCCTAGATCCCAGTTCAAGAAACCATGTTGAAGATATTAGGCTATATTTTGGTTTTATTTATGTTTCTCACGAAAGCATTTTGAAAATGCCATGACAGCTTTGGTAGTAAATAACTGAAAATGTACTGTACTTAAGTCTGGCTGTGCACTTGTAGAGCTTGTTAGAAATAACAGATGACTGGCCAGCAGTCTGCTCCTGTTTAATACACGTCCCGTTTTGACCATTAGGATGCTGATGAGTCAGCTTTGCACCAATTCGTCTTTCTTTACTAGATCATTCCCAGTAGTATAGACATGTTATTTCTCCATCATAAAAAAAAAAAAAAAAAAGACACCCTTTTCTATCCTCTACTGCTACATTCCTTTACTCCTACACTCCTTTTAGAGCAGAATTCCCCAACATAGTGTTATGGAGCATTTGCGAGCAAAGAGGACAGGAGGCAATTTAGAGACAAATTGATGGCGTTTATTTACCTGGCCAGGGACGGTTCTTCCCACCTTCAGATGCGGAAGATGGGAGAGCCGCGCTGCCTTACAGACTAAAAGGTTTTTAAAGGTTTCTAAAGGCAAAAAAACTAGACTCATGTCCTTGGAGTTGCCCAATAAAAGTAGTAGGTGGGAGAAACTACACATAGACACTTTCTAATTTAGAGGGGGCTTTAGCTGATAAACATTTAGTGCATTTAGTGCACTTAGTGCGCCTGGGATAGAGATAACAGCCAGGGTGAGCTAACACAGGGACTTCAGCTAGTAAATTCTTGATGCATCTGGGATAGAGATAACAGCCAGGGTGAACTAACAAGGGGGCTTCAGCTAATAAATTCTTGGTGCATCTGGGATAAGTGAGCAAAATAACTTGCCACTGGAGTAAGAAAGCAAAAATGGCAAAATAGCAAAAAAGTAAAAAATGACCTATCACAATAGCTGTTTACACTGTCTCACTTTCCACCCTTTACTGAGCCCACTCCCATCGGGTGTTTGCCCCCACCACTTAAGCTAAGCATGCTTCTCGGGGTCACCTGTGGCACCTGCAGTGCAGTACAGGACCGCGCTTTGCCTTGTTTTGGCCTGCCTGCAGCATTGGACACAGGATCTGTCTCTTTCCCGGGAACATTTTGTTCACCCGGTTTCCAGGAAGTTATACTTGCCTGGTTTGTGTTCTGCCTTTCTGGCTGTTTTCTCTCATTCTGTCTTGCTGGATCCTCCTCACCTGCCCAGCTTCTACATGTTGATGTGGGTGCGGCATCTGTACTCATTCCCTTGGTGATTTCATCCGTTGTCATGGCTCTCCATACTTTCTGTTTGCTGATACCTTCTGAATTTCTATCTCTAGCACTGACTAAACTCATTGAACTCTAGACCTTTTATCTAGCTGCCCACGTGACACCTCCATGTAGGCATCTCAACCTTTACGTGTCTAAAATTGACCTGACATGCCCCCCAACCAGCAGGCTCTCTTCTCTATCTCTATGCGTGACAGTTCTCATCTGCCAGATGCTTAAACTAAAACCCTTGGAGTTATTCTCCATTCTTCTGTCACATGCCATGTGTGGCCCATCAGCAAATCCAGACCAACTGCTTGTGACCAACCTCCATTGTCACCCAGATGTCATCTCCTGCTGCTTAGCCCCTCACTCCCCTGCGGGTGTACTTGCTTCTCACCTGATAGTATCTTCCAGGTACTTCTTCCAGAACATATCAGGATAATTCTCTCGCTTCCTTTTCCTCCTTTATTCTACCCTGGCCACCCTAACTAAATTTTAGCATGACTTCAGCATTTTACCTCCTCCTTCCTTGTTTGATTTTTGTTTCCATTAGCACTTTTCACTAACATGCTTTATACTTTATACATTTTTCTCATTTAGCACCTATTGTTATCTTTTTATTTACTACTCTAGCACCTAGAAGAGTGCTGGGCACATATTAGAAATTCCATAAATACTTAACATGTAAATGGTATGGTGAGTGGTGGTAATAATAGAAATACTGAGTTTTTTGAAGTATTTACAGTCAGGGTTGTGTGTGTGCACACGTGCACGCATTACACAAAAGCACACACAGACACATAGATGACTCAGTTTTAGATGTAGGGAAAACAAGTATGTATCTTTAATCTTGAAATCTCATTTTATGCCTTCATGGACAGCATAGAACAGAAAGGAAGTGGCTTCCTGTCTATAGCATTAAAAACAGGAAAGAACAAACAATAGTATGACTTATATGAATAGTAGGGAAAGCTCTTAATTATTTGTGGTTCAAAGATTTTAGTCACCAGTCTTAACAGCCTTTCACAGATTTTTTCACTTAGTTTTCTTCATTAAATACAAGCAAAGACAACATTATTGGTTTATAAAATAAAATACTCCTAGTTGTATAATGATTTTTAACCATAGAATGACTCCAGTTTCAACACTTCTTCAGGCAGAAGTTATTTGGGATTTTAAAATTCTCTTAGTTTAAGTTTTGAAACAATTTTGTCATGTTTCAGCCATTTCTACCTATATCTTACTGAATTACTTCCTTCTGTAGTAAAGATGTTGCCATATTAGAAATTCAAGCACTGCAGACCTTTTTTTCACTAGCCTGTCTTTGGTATAGAATCTTCTCTTTATTATCAGCAAATGTCTTGAAATATTTCCACAGTACTCAGCTTTTCAGAGAAAGCGTCTTTGCCATAGGAGCCATAGTCCTTTTGGACAATAGACTCTGGAGTTTATCTGGAGACATTGGGAAAACTCTAGATTTGCAATCATAACGTATGATATCCTATCCTCACACCACACGGCATGTGAAAACAAATTCAGCTTTTACTTCTCTACCTCTGCTGTGGTGTTATTGAGTTTTCAGTCAATTGTGGTGGGCAGAGCTGTGTGTGTGCATGTAAACTGGCTGAAACATTAAATGTAAGATTTTCACTAATTGAATTTTCTTGTGGAGGAAGATCACTTACTGATTGGAGAATCTGTACATGTCATTGCTCCAAACCATTGCTGAGTTTGATAATGCACATTTTATTTCCAAACTTGTATTTTCTAAGAACCTTTACTTTCTCACATCTCACCTTCCCTTCACTGATGTTAGGCAGCATTAAAAGTACACTTTTTATTGGCCAGTGAGGGTGCATTTTTTGAGAAGAAACCAAGTTTTGGTTACATACCTGGTAATTTAGTGACAGCGACTAGACGATTCAGAATCTAGTTGGATTGTTGATGCCAGGCCCAGTTATGCTCCTGCTCATTTCCCTTGTGCTCGTCATGGGAGACTCGTGTGTGTGCCCTTAGCAGCAGCACTGCAATGTTACACATCACGGACGGCCAGCTTGATTGCCAGTAGTTGAAAGTGAGTATTTTACTGTATGCCTGGAGCACACTCTAATAAGGAAGAAGGGGCAGAGTCACTGAAAGTAATAGAACACTTTTTCTTTTCTAGTAGCTGTCGAAAGGTATGAATAGATTGGATTTGAGATTGAATTATTTCTTGGTTTATTTTTGTGCTGCTTTGGTTTCTTTTTTGTTTGTTTTTTAGGAAAAATTCACATAACTTAAACTTAACCATATTAAAGTGTACGATTTATTGGCATTTACTACATATACAGTGTTGTGCAACCATTTCCTCTGTCTAGCCCCAGAACATGTCATCACTCCCAAAGGAGACCCATGTCCGTTAAGCAGTCACTGTCCATTAGCCCCTCCCCAGGTTCTTGGCAACCACTAATCCGCTTTCTGTCTCTATGGTTTTAACTATTCTTGATATTTCATATAAATAGAATTATGCACTATGTGACTTTCTGTGTTTGGCTTCCTTCGCTTACGTTTCTGAGGTTCATCCGCCATGTGGTATGTATCGGTGCTTTTTATGGCTGAGTACTATTCCGTTGTATGGGTATACCACATTTAGTTTATCCATTCATCCATTGACGAACACACGGATTGTTACCACCTTTTAGCTGTTGTGAATAGTGCTGCTATAAACATCCATGTAATTGTTTAAATATCCTTTCAATTCTTTTGGGTATATACTAGAAATAGAGTTACTGGGTCGTGTGGAAATTCATGTTTACCTTTTTGAGAAACCTCCGAACTGTGTTCCACTGTAGCTGCATCATTTTACATTCTGACTATCAATGTATGAAGGATTTTCTTAAGATCTTACAGTTGTATTGTATACTTTATATTTAAGACTTTGATTCATTTTAAGTTAATTTCTGTATAAGATGTAAGGTTTAGGTCAAAATTCTTTTTTTTGTCCAATTGGCTCAGCAAGAATGTTTTTTTTAAATAAGTATGCCATTTAAAAGGAGTCTAAATACCACATACTCTCATTTGTAATGTTTATTGTTCCACCCTGTTTTTCTTTACTTAACCAAGTTTGAATAGAAGCAGCAAGCTATTTCATGAGTCTGATTTGTTCTTTAAAGACTTTTTACTGATTGCTAGAGTTCATTTACTTTGACATTTTTCCCCTTCACTAGGTACAGTAGGTCAAGGGTGGAGCTTGAAATCATTTTGATGTTGAGAAGGCACTGAAACATTTCTGAGCATGTTTTCCAAAGTTTCCATCCAAACATGAAAGCAGTGACTGTGTGCTTGAAATTTTCATTTTTGAGAGAGGTTTTACCCTTTCTTATATCGAGATTTGTGCCCTAGTCTCTAAAATAAGTAAAAGTTACTAAGTTACAACTGGGTCCAGTTTGGAATAGTGCTGGAGTCTCAGTTTCATCTAAATCACTGAATTGTGACTTCATCAGATTTTATTCTTTTAATGTATAAAATATAGGTAGTAACTGATTAAATATTTATTTCTCAAAAATAATCACAGAGCATGTTCTTTTCTTTTTTCACTGTGTGGTTGCCTCTCACGCTCCCCCAACTGGGGACCTGACGTGCAACCTAGTAATGTACCCTGACTGGGAATCAAACCAGAGACACGTGGTTCGCAGGCTGATGCTCAATCCATTGAGCCACATCAGCCAGGGAGAATGTGCTTTTGAAACAGTCACATTTCAGTGGAGTAAACCAAAATCACTGAAGGTTAGTCAAGCCAACAGGGAATTAGGCACTTAGAACATTGAGGAGGGTATGAAGCAGTGAAGTTCGGGCCTCTCTCCCCTAATTAAGCAGCAACCCCAAATTAGGAAACTGGTCCTGCCATGAGTACTACTGTTCCTGCCACCACAGCCAGCCTCTCCTCAACCACAGAGCCAGTGTATAGGTAGGAATGGGGCATCTAGCTGGTGCTGCCATCATGAAGTTCTGTTAGAGCTCGTCTCCTGCACAGGTGTAAAATGGTGGCCTCTGTCTCCCACGGGGAGGATCCACATCACATCCACAGCCTTATCATAAGGGTATCTGGGAAATACCTTTTTCAACCTTCTGGTTTCAGAGAAGATTTCAGACTTAGCAATAGCACAGAACAGGAGACAGTATAGCATTGGAGTTAGGAGCACAGACTTTGGAACCTAAAGACCTGGATCAGTTCCTGGCTTTTCTTTTGACTGAGTCCCTAACTGGGAAAGTCATTTTGCCTTTCTGAAAATGATAGTTTCTGTAAGAGGGTACAAGAGAAAATATATTCAAAGCACTTGGCAGGACATACAAGTACTCAGTGAATGAGAACGCTTCTTACTACCAATGTGATTATTCATCATCTTTATTATCATCATTTAAAAGTATTTGTACATCCGTGTTGGCCAGAATTGCTCTTAACAAACATTCATGGTTGTTCTAAAGTCAACCTCCGTAAGTGGTAACACCCAGCCTTTTCCCCTTTTACCTTAAGGCCTACATGGATACTACAGTATATGGTACTTATTTACTTTAAACAATATAGGATGTTTTTTAGAAGACTCACCTAAAATAGGATTAAACAATAAAGAGTATATTCCTTGGCTAATTATTGAGATGACCCCAGACTACTTTTGGTAAGATGTTCACCAATCCCTAATTAACAAATCCGTGGATTTGATCTTTTCTCTTTGAAGCTAATGGCTAGAAGTTACTTAACTGGCGAGTTCTTCAAGCCCACCAATCCAGAGTGTAATCTCAAATGGTGCTAATGTAATGAGGTTTGTGAAGATGTTCAGGAGAAGTACCCATGATGAGAGTGCATCCTTAAGGCTTGAGATTGATTTTGTCACTGCCACTCGCCTACCAGTTAAGCACTCTTTTGGGCAAGCATCCCTGTAGAGTACTTGTTATACTGTATTGTGAGTTTGTGTGCCTCATCCACTGCACTAAGAGATCTAAGAGATCCTTGGGAGTGTTGAGCTTTTCTTACCATTTGTATCCCCAGTACCTGGTGTAGTGCCTGAAAAGTGCTACTCAGTAAGTGTTCAGTGACTAAGCAAATGAGGATTAGCTTGGCCCTGACTGGAATCATTTCACAGTGACCAAACTGAGGAAGAAGAAGAGGGGCATAGGAAGTGAGATGGACGGATGGGGATATGGAAGGGGGGGGGGTGAAGGTAGGAATTAGTGGGGGTGTCATTTGTTGGGCAGAGAGAACTGTTTTGTTTGCTAATGCGGCCTGAGACTAGCCAAGAATCCAACATATATTGAGTGTTCAGCAAAAGGTATTTGAATGAGGGAATGTAAAGGTAAGTCCTGTAGTTTAACCCTAGTCCTACAGTATTTAAAATGTATGAGATATTTTTGGAAACAAACATCCACGTTACCTAGAACTGGAACCCCAAAAAGTGGCCTCCTCCTGTCCCCTTTCTTACTTCATTGCGAGGCTGCAGGGAGTTTGTTAGCTGCCCTTCAGCTCTCCCTACCTAACTTTAACTGCATTTAAAGCTGCTATCCTGGAACTTAGCTAGGGGGTAGCGGGAATCCTCTCTTCTACAATTCCGCCCCACCTGCTTTTGTTCTCCTAACTCTCCCAGTGAGTTTGTTCCACTCTTGGAGACTTAATTCTTTTATCATGTAATGAAAGGAAGAGGTGGAACTTGCTGACCTTGGCAGTCTCTGTTTAGGAAATTGGAACCCATCCCTTCTTTACAGACAGCTTTGTCACTGCTTACCCAAAGGTCTGCCTCATTCTAGCCTTTTTCTGTCTTGGAATTTGACAACCCTAGTGGTAGCTAGGACCAGACTTTCTAAGTTTCTTTTGATGCTTATATTGTAGAATATTGCTCTCCGTTGCTAATAAAAATTTGTGATGAGAATATTTCTCTCAAGTATTTGAGTTAATACCTTTAACATTAATGTGCAATGTTTAGAAAGGTTATAAAGCTTATCCTATTGAAACAGTACTAAGGCTTAGAGATAAGATTTTTGTTTTTTTCTTTGGAAAATAAATCCATGGTGAATAATAGTCAAAGGAAAGTCCTTAATTAAAATTTGGATGTCTCTTCCAATTTTTATTCATCATATTCTTTTTTTTTTTTAACAACAGAAATTTATTGTTTCATGTTTCTGGAGGCTGGAAGACCAAGGTCAAAGTGCCAGCAGGGTTGGTTTCTGGTGAGGCCTCTCCCTGTTTCCAGACGGTGCCTTCTTACCGTGTTCTTCCATGGCCTTTTCTCTGTGCATGTGCGCTGAGAGAGCAAGCTCCGGTGTCTCCCTCTTATGCGGTTGCCAGGTCGTTGGAGCAGGGTCTTGTTACAGAGCAAAACAGGGTTCTTTCATGTGGTACCATGGTGTAAAACCCAACAACTAGTGTTGAGTGTTAGAAATAGTAAAAACCGAAACCAAGGAAGCTGAGATGCAAGATTTATGAAGAGGAACCTGCCGGGCTGTCTCAAAGGAGAGAACAGCAGTTGGCGTACAGGCTGACAAGGTTTTAAAGGGAGGAATAGAGGATGACTGGAACAGGGTATCAGGATGCCTAATGATTGGTTTGGCCTGGGGGTAATGGCAGGAACAATGGGTTGAGTCTGGGAACAATGGTGGGAACAGCAAGGCAC
The DNA here is from genome assembly GCF_987537825.1 of Furipterus horrens. Classification (NCBI taxonomy): domain Eukaryota; kingdom Metazoa; phylum Chordata; class Mammalia; order Chiroptera; family Furipteridae; genus Furipterus; species Furipterus horrens. The sequence goes on along the minus strand of NW_028327173.1, from coordinate 192,727,540 downwards.
TTGGTGTTCTGTTGGGTATGTTGTTCGGGAGAAGGTACTTGGTGATTTATTGGGCATGTTGCTGGGGAGAAGAATAGAATAAGGGAGTAAAAAATTTTCTACCTCCTACTGGTGCTTTGCAAGATTTGAGGAACTTTTCACTGGACTGCTCAATAGTCATTGTGGTTTTTACTTCCTGCTAATCAACTTATTGGGTGGGGGTTTTTGAGGCTCTTACTGAACCTAAGATTGAGGAAAACAAGTGTTTATTTACAATATTCCAACCTGGGTTGGGCAGCGAGCACTTCAGCTCTCTGCCACAGGACCCAGCACTTCTCCTGCTCCCCAAAAGGCTAGAAGCCAAAAACATGCCCAGAAGTTCCTTATCCCGTATCTGTCAGCTCTCTCCTTCAGGATCTGGGGTACAATGTCATCAGCCTCCGTATAACAGTCCAGGAAAACATGTGCCATGTTGCACTGGATCGTGCATGGTTCTCTCTTTGCCCTTTTCAAAGCTGCATGGATCTCTCTTTCCTGCTTGCAAACTGCATGGTTCTTCTCCTCCTCTCTGCCCTCTTCCCCGACCCCCCCCAAAATGGCTGCCACCTTATTTTTAAATACCTGACCTTGGCCTGTGACGCAGTGGGCAGGGTAACTGGTTCTGACCATTCACAGAACCTTGCGCAGGCCCTGCATGCTCTTTCCTTACCATTCCATAGTCAAAACCCTCCCATTTCCTTGGGGCCTTGGAGGAACCAAAGCCGCTTGCATAACTAAGACCCTAGCTACCAGCCATAGATATGCAAAGACATCCTGAAAGCTGACCCCCCTCCTCCATCCCCCAACCACAGTCTCTGGGAATTTGTGTGTGTGTGGGGGGGTGATCTGCTGTGTAACATTCTCACCCTTATATCTCATTTAACATTAACTACCTCTGTGAGGCCCTGTCTCCAAATGTGGTCACCTTGGGGTTAGACCTTCAACATAGGAACTTTAGAGGAGCAGGGATGACACATGGTTTTGTTCTGCTAGATGTGAAACATGACCGGCTGCACGTTTTGATGTGTGTCATTTGATAAAAGTTGAGAAACAATGGATGTCAAAGGAAGATTTTGAAAAGAAGTTTTTGCATAGTATTAAGATCTTAAAATATTGGTGGTATGCAGTTACTTGTCATTCATCCTGAGGCAGATACTTTTCTGTGCATACAGCTCATCAGTGACTGTTCTTTGGGTGAGTCTCCATTGCCAACTGTAGCCTAAAATGCTGATTGGGAAACAGCAATTTTTCCTCACATGGGACATGTGAAACCTGCTTCCTGGTTTTAGACTGCAGCTCCCATGGTAGAGCCTGGTCATCTGATTTCATGACTGTAGGCAGCCTCCTTTCCCTGCTCCTGCATGTGTGTTTCCCTCATCCTCCACTGGCCTGGTGCACTCTGCTCCTGCCCCACCCCTGACCAGAACTCCCTTTTCACCAGCAGGTTTCTACAGCCGACTGGTCTGTTCTTACCCTGTCTCTCTTTCAGCTGAGGATCAATGGCCAGTTCCCCCTGGGTTTCATTTCCTTCTTCCTTCTCAGCCACCTGGGCTCATCCCTTCTTTGCATCTTCTACTCTTCCTTTCTTCTGGGTTGTTCCATCCACATTGCTCTAGTTCAGCACTTCTATTTATTTTTTAAAGTTATTTTTCAGCAGTCTCGTCATGGCCTCTTCTGTATATCTGTAGTTATAGGGCTTCTCTTCAGCTAGATTTCAGCGAATGCTCAGTGGTGGTGGTTTTGTAGTTTAAATGTAATTTTGATGTAGTCATGGGAGGAAGGTTGACCAGAAGCCTCATTCATCATATTCTTGCTGGAAGAGGACACTATCAAAAGGCACATACTATTTAAGTAACAAATTTCCAATTGTCATAGACATATCATTTATAGATATTTTCTCTTAAAGAAATGTAAATATTAGAACCAGTTGCAAGAGAGATGGTATCAGGTACTGCTAATTCCTAAGAGTACTTTCTGGCTCTGCTTGGCTTTTGTAAACAAATTTTATCTACTGTGAGCTTATTTAGTAGGCACTTTAGAGTTCAATATCATAGAAGGTTATTAATTTTAAAGTTTCCTGTAGAGTCTTCTTTAGCAATGAAGATCTTTTAACTAAAGTAAGACAGACTTTGAATGTCTTTGATGAATGTATTTTTCTAGATTAATTTAGATTGGCACCAAGCCTGGACCTGAGGGCTGAAGCTCGGTGATTTTCTAACTGTAGTAAACTGTAGTGCAGTTTGTTTTTTTGTGCCTTTGTTTTACCCTTTACTTTCAAGAATTAAATAGATTCTGTGTGGTCTGGTCATGTGCATTCTAAGCAGTGGTCAAACCACATGGTACATGACACATAATTCATTCATTTTAGCTCCACTGTGACTTTATTTTTTACAGACTTAATTTTAGTATAACAATTTCATGGAGGAAAGAAGGGCTTTAAAGTCCATGGTCATGGAAATTCATTTTGAGAATCTTTTAATATATATATATATTTTAATTTTATAAAAACTCTCATCTAAGGAAAGAAACAGGCAATAGGGGTCATTTTATAAGCTACTTCTTAGTGTTTCATCTTTATCATTTTTCTTTGAACTTGTTTCATTTTGATCCTTGAAAATGTGCCCAGAATGGGATCTTACTTTTGGAATTATTTTTCTTGTTTGAAACTGAAATTATAGGGGTTTTTAGGGCATTTCCGCACATCAGTATTTTACTTGGGGTAGCAGGACAGAAGAGCAGTCTTTTCGCATTTATTGGGAAGGAAAACCATTTAATGACAGAATGTACAACCATGTTTTATTTTTATGAGACCTGTTTTATTAAAGTCTTAGGCTCTACATTTATACAATCAGATAATTATTTGTGACCGTTTCTTATAGGTTAACCATCAAAGCTCTGTGACTTTTACCTGATTGAGTTGTTTTAAAATAAATAGAACTTAGGCCTTTCAAAAAATGTTTTCCATATCTGTTAATTCAGTATAATTAATTGACCTCTCATTCTCAAGTGTTCTTGCAATATGAAAAAGGGAGTTGTAAAGTTTTAAAAATTAACTCAGTTAAGTTTATGGTATTTCATCATTTGTTGGCAGGACTTTGTGTCATTGTATCAGGATTTCGAAAACTTCTATACAAGGAACCTCTACATGAGGATTAGAGACAACTGGAATCGACCCATCTGCAGTGTGCCTGGAGCCAGGGTGGACATCATGGAGAGAGAGAGTCGTGATTACAACTGGTCATTCCGGTGAGTCTTGTTGGGAAAATGATTTCTTAACAACAAAAAAGGAACTTCTTTTCTTTTTTTACTTCGGAAAATATCCTGTTGCAAATTTGAACATATTTTGTCAAAACAGCAGAAACTGAAAGTACACTACAATACAGCATGGTTATTTTTTTTGCTATGTTGTTCATTTTTATTGAGATATTTAAAATACTTGATACTGTGTTGGGTTATAGTTGGAAACAGAATTTGACCCAGTAAAACAAAAGACAAAGAACTGTCCTTTCTGTTAACACCTTTTACCAGAATCAAGTATCTGAATGTATTTCTAGATACTTGGATTTCTCAAATGATTCAAGGGTATATGGAGTGTTTTTACTTAAATGAATTGAGTATTTTAGAGAACTTTTTATATTCATAAAATTTTATTTTGTTGTTTAGATAAAGTATTACATGATTGCATTGTCATTTTTTATTTTTTACCTGAAAACAACAGTTATTTATTTTCACAGATCTATAGGTCAGCTGACTAATCTAGGCGGGGCTTGGCTGGACCATCCTGCTTCAATGGATGACTGTCTGGGGCTCAGGCTCATGTTCAAAGAAGCTGTTCTTGTGGTGATAATAGGAGCTATAGAAGCACAGGAGTCTTTTTTTTTTTTTTTTTTTTTTTTTTTAAGACAAGCAGTACAAATAGGTTGAAAGTCCCCCATGACAACTTAACACTATCCCTCTGTAAATCCACTCCCCTATAAATCCTCACTCCGCAGAGGTAACCGTTGTTATCAGTTTGTTGTATATTATCTCTCCAGATGTTTTCTGTGAGGCAGTGTATGTCTTAGGGTTATACACAGGTAGTTTCTCGATTTACAAAAATGGCATCATACATAGAAATCATATTACATCTTGTTTTTTACTTATTAATATATCAGTAACATCCTTCTCATGTATATTCACAGCAAGCTCATAATTTGTAGTGGTTACTTAGTATTCTACAATATTGATGTATGTAGTGTATACATGCAGCTTAGGCTGCATCATCCTATGTTAAAAACTCCCAAATCTCAAGTTAAAAGATCAGCAGTTTATTTCTTGTTCCCATTCCATGGGCCTCTGAACCATGTCATCTTCACTTGGAAGACCATACTGAACTTTCACAGTTTGGAATGTCACTGGTTTGTATGCCTGGGGAAGGGAAGTGGTCAATTGTGTAGTGCCTCAGTGGTCAGTTAGGCAGGCATTGCATTCCTGAGTCAAAGAGTCTGTATCTTTTTTTTTTTTAAAGAATTTATTTATTTATTTTCAAAGAGAGGGGAAGGGAAGAAAAAAGCTAGGAGACATCATTGTGTGAGAGATACATCGATTGGTTGCCTCTCGCACACCCCCAACTGGGGACCTGGCCTGCAACCCAGGCGTGTGCCCTGACTCGAAATGGAACGGAGGACCTTTTGGTTCACAGGCTGGCACTCAATCCACCGAGCCACACCAGCCAGGGCGAGTCTATATTTCTTTTACTGAATAAGTCCTACCAAACTGCCTTCAAAAAAAGGACTGACTGACATTCTTATCTACAGTTCATGAAATTGTCCTGGCCAGTACTGGATATGATCAGTTTTTAAATATTTGTCATTATTGACAAGTGAAAAATTGGTATTTTAACTTTCATTTCACTTACTGGTAGTGAGTTTCCTTTTGTATTACCATTACGTTTATTGTCACACATAGGCATTTGACCTGCTCATGGGTTTCATGAACTTTCTTGCTATCGAAATACAGGTACACAGGGAATACAATTAAAGGTGTTATAAACATGGGTTCCTACAACTATCTTGGATTTGCACGGAATACTGGATCATGTCAAGAGGCAGCTGCCAAAGTCCTAGAGGAATATGGAGTTGGTGTGTGCAGCACTCGGCAGGAAATTGGTGAGTGTAGCTATGTTTGGTGAGCTGATGTTCTCAACATTTTTACTCAGGAGAGAATAGTACTGATAGAGAAGTAGAACATTAAGTGTCCAGATACGTATTTGTCCATGTAGTTTAGATCAGGTAAAAAGAATGCTTTCTCTTTCTGAATTGATGGATGTTTTTAATGCTTTCAACACATTTTGAGATATATTTATCTTTTCCGTTATATTATTCCTACAGGATATCTAGAAAAGTTCTGTACTGTTGTTTCATTTATAACTTTAATGTTGACTTTATTGACTTTTGCAAATGATATTGGTTAAAGAGCACCACTTAATGTCTGAGCCCGTGAGTGTATCGAAGGTTAATCTACATATTTCTTTACTGGTAATTTGAGGCTAATAATAATTCCTGCCTTATAGGACTGTTTTAAGAATTAAATAAGCTAACATATGCGAAGGGCTTATAAAATGGTAAATACTCAATAAATGCTAATTCTTTTTATTAGTACAAGTCTATAAAATGTAAGGGATAACAGGATCATGTAAAGAGATTTTATTTAGTTAAAAGGAAGATTCCAAATTCTTCCATTGGTTCCAGCAACTGATAACCATGGAAGTTATAAGGCACCTTTCTGGGTATTTACTATTGTGAATCACACCAAAACTTACTGGATTAAAGCAACAATTCATTGTTATTTCTCACTGGCCTAGAGATTGGCAAGTACAGCTGAATGGTTCTCACTCAGGGTCCCCAATGATGTGGTTAAGTGGGGACCCTGAGTCACATCTTCGTGACATTTTATATTTTATAAAGTGCTTGAACATACTATCTCTTTTGATCTTCATAACATGTCATGAGTTAGATAGAGCATATATTATTATTGCTATTTAACAGATGAGACAGAGAAGGAAAACTCTGACTCCAAAAAACCTCCGCTGCCTTGCGGCATACCTCTTCAGGGGAAAGGCTAAGGGAGTAAACCCCGACAGAAAATCCGGAGCCGGAGTCCCTAAGGCGGTTTGACGTTGTAGTCAACACCGGCAACTCCTGCGGCGCACCTGAAGCCAAGCTGTATTGACTCCGTCTTTCCCTTGGACCCTTCAGCTGCGAAGAGAGGGGGGGTCTGCTGCATGGGCAACAGCAGACCCTCCATATTACCCTGCCCAGGCTCTGTAGCTTCAGCGTCATCACAAGATGTCGATTCAACACGGGAGGAGACAGATACCATGTCACTCCCGAGTCGGACTGCACAGCCATTCTCGGCGGTGCAGATAGACTCTTAAGAAGCTACACCATCGTCTCTCGAGACGGACGGCTGCCAACGAACGAACAGATGAGAAACTGAGGCCCATAGAGGTTAAATGACATCATCAAGCTTTAGGGACACAAAGCATTCAAGTTCATCAATCTTCTCTCTCTGTATCTTTTCTCTTTGCACATAGCCAATCTCACTGATCAGTGTTATTTGGTCTTTAAGGAATTGAGTACTGATGTAAAATCACAATACAAATTTACCAGCCAGATAAAAGTGAGAAAAGGTGCTAAACTGTCTTTTGCTACATAACAAACCATTTCAAAGCTTAGTGACATAAAACAGAAACATACATTTATTTGCTTGTGATTCTGCAATTTGGTGAGGGATTGACATTGATCTCAACTCCATGTGGTGTAGGGTGGGTCCTTATGACTGAGAATGGAGTATCCAAGATGGCTCCACCCACAGGTCTGCAACCTCAGCTGGGTGGTGGGATAAGCTGAGGGCTGGCCGCACCCTCCCCTTAGTCTTTTATCCTCCAGAGTCCCTCTCTGTCTACATAGTCTGTAACAGGCTAGTTAGATTGTTGTGTGTGGCAGCTGACTTCAAAAGTATAAAAGCAGATGTTTCTGGGCCTCTTAGGCCTAGACCCAGAACTACCATGTGTGAACAGGAATGGGAGAAATTGCTGGCAACCCTCTTACAGAAATTCTACCAGTTGCTGAAGCTGAGTTTATTTAACTATTGTGCTCTTTATGGGCTGTTACTCTTCTTAATACTGACTCCTTTGTACCTTAGTCTGAACAGGTTATAACATGTAGACTATGATTTCCTTTTTTTTTTTTCCCCAATTATAGTTGGCATGTAATATTATATTAGTTTCCGGTGTACAACCTGATAATTAGACATTATGTAGCTTACTAAGTGATCACCCTGATAAATCTCATACCCATCTGACACCATATATAGTTATTAGAATATTATTGACTATATTCCCTGTTCTGTACTTTACATCCCCATGATACTACCAATCTATATTTCTTAACCCCGTCACCTTTCTCACCCATTCCCCAACACCCCTCCCATCTGGCAACCATCAAAATGTTCTCTGTATCTATGAGTCTGTTTCTGTTCTGCTTGTTCATTTGTTTTCTTTCTTTTTTTTTTAATTTCAAGTATTGATAGATATGCATTTATTGCCATTTTATTGTTCATATTTTGCTTCTTTTTTTCCCTCCTCTTCTTAAAAAACACCCTTTAACATTTCATATAATACTGATTTGTTGATTATGAACTCTTTAGCTTTTTCTTGTCTGAGAAGCTCTTTATCTGTCCTTTGATTCTCAATGGTAGCTTTCCTGGATAGGTCCTTGCTTGTCATGACTTTGAATATTTCTTGCCAATCCCTTCTGGCCTGCAGAGTTTCTATTAAGAAATCAGCTGACAATCTTATGGGAACTCTCTTATAAGCAACTAAATGCATTCTCTTGCTGCTTTTAAGATTCTCTCTTTATCTTTAACCTTTGGCACTTTAATTATGATGTGTTTTGGTGTGGGTTTCTTTGGGTTCATCTTGCTTGGGATTCTGTGCTTCTTGGACTTGTATGTCTATTTCCTTCACCAAGTTAGGGAATTTTTGTTACAATTTTTCCACAAATACATTTTTAATTTCTTGCTCTCTGTAGTCTCCTTCTGGTACCCCCATGATGCGAATGTTGATACACTTGAAGTTGTCCTAGAGGCTCCTTACGCAAGTCTCATTTTTTTTTATTCTTTTTTGCTATTCTGAGTGGGTGTTTTTCACTTCCTCATATTCCAAATCTTTATTTTGATTCTCAGCTCCATCTACTTTATTGTTGATTCCCTGTAAATTATTGTTCACTTCAGTTAGTGTATTTTTTAATTTTTTTGACTGGTTCTTTTTTATGATTTTCATGTCTTTTTTTTGTGCTGTTGAAGTTCTAAGTTCATCTGCTCTTCCCCTAAGTTCATTGAGCATCCTTATAACCAGTGGTTTGAACTTTGCATCTAGTAGATTGCTTATCTCATTTTGTTTAGTTCTTTTTCTGGAATTTTGTTCTCTTTTATTGGAATGTGTTTCTTTGTCTCCTCGTTTTGGCAGCCTCCCTGTGTTTGTTACTATGCATTAGGTAGAGCTGCTATGTTTCCCAGGCTTAGTAGAGTGACCTAATATAGTAGGTGTCCTGTAGGGTGCAATGGCACAGCCTCCCTTTCACCTGAGCTGCGCACTCCAGGTGCACCCCACTGCGTGGGATTTATACACCTTTTTGTTGTAGTTGAGCTTTGATTGCTGTTGACACATCAGTGGGAGGGATTTACCCCAGTCTAATTGGCTGCAAGGACTGGCTACAACCGCCACGGAAGATTAGCTGTGCAGGGGCCCACCCGACAGAAGAGAACTTAATTTATTGGGGATCTGGAGCCTGCTAAATCTGCCCCTTGAGTGTGTCTCTTGTGGAGGTGGTTGGGTGCTTCAAAACGTTCTAAAGCTTTCCATTGGGTGTACTGGCTCTGGGGCCTCCCAGGAAGTTCAGGCCAAGGTCGGCTGCTGCCTGTGTTCAGCCTCAGGGCCACCCAGCATGAGCTACAAAGGAATCTGCAGATAGTTGCTACTTGTGATGGGCTTGGAGGTCCCCAGGAGAGGCCAGGCTGCAAACCAAGACCAGCAGCTGCTAGTGGTGGGCCTGGGACCACTCGAGAGGTATGGGGCATGCCGACGCCAGGTGCCCCTTGTTGGAGACATTTTAGGAAAGTCTGAAGCCTGAGCCAAGGCAGGCAATTCATATGGAAAAGCCACTGGAAATAACCTGGGTGGGCCCACAAGTTGGGTGGGGTGGAATCTCAGGGAATCAACAGGGATGGGCAAACAGTGTTGGCCAGGTTGATGGAGACTCAGTTATGTTGCCCGCCTGCTGGCTAGGGAGGAAGGATATGCCTCAGAAAAGGAACAGTGGCCTCTGCCAGCACTTCTGTCTGGGAGTAAGCTGCTTCTCAGCTGTCACCTTGATGTTAGTTCAGTTCCTCCCTTTATGTCCTTGGTGCCTTTCTAGCTGCTGCCCCAGTACTGGAACTTGAAGTAAGTCCTGTGTGGGCCCTTTAAGAGGAACTGCTTGGGACTCCATAAGCCCTCTGTCTCTTTCAGCCACAATCCCCGCTGGTTTTTGCAGCCAGAAGTCATGGTAACTTCTCTTCTTGGCACTGGAACCCTGGGCTGGGAGGTCTGGTCGGGGGCTGGGACCCTCACTTTTCGGTGAGGAACTTCAACAGTAGAGATATCCCTACTGATTTTTATTCACCACATGTGGGTGTGGAACCAGCCCATTTCACATCTCTGTGCCTCCTACCAGTCTCAATGTGGCTTCTCCTTTAAATCCTTAGTTGTGGGACTTCCCTTCAGCTAGATTTCAACCATCTGAATGATGGTTGCTTTGTAATTTCATTTTATTTTTTATGTGGTTGTGGCAAGAAGTGAGTAACTCCTTTACCTATGCCACCATCTTGACCAGGTCTCTGTGATTTCTTTTAATAAAGTAATGAATAATTCTTAAATTTGGGATTTGGTGATACTGACTTCACTAACTTCTTCACACAGGAAACCTGGACAAGCATGAAGAACTAGAAAAGCTTGTGGCAAGTTTCTTGGGAGTAGAAGCTGCTATGGCATATGGCATGGGATTTGCAACAAATTCAATGAACATTCCCGCTCTTGTTAGCAAAGTAAGACTTAGTCTGTCATTAATGAAAACCCCCTTGTGTTCATATTATTTTGTTTTATAAAGCATTCAGAGCAAGCCAGAAACTGTTGTAAACTTTAGGCTGAACATAGTTACCCAAAGGCATTTCTGTCACAGATTTTTGAATAAGTACATACCATGGAGAGTTATATCAATTGGAGCTTTCTTGCTAGAAGCCCTGGTCCTTTCCTCTTTTCGTTAGGTGACTCTTGCCTTCTTCATTTCATCCAGTTTCGAAGAGATTTTAATAAATAAAACCTCATAGAAGGCTAAAATTATGGAAGAAAAAATGCTTAGTTTGGAAAGTTATTTAAAAGGTGGTTCTTTTCTAAATAGAAAAATTAGAAATACTTGTTCTCACTGTAATGTATGTTGCTCAGCTATATGGACAAAGTGTGTGTGTGTGTGTGCATGTGTTAATATAGGTTACTAGTAATTAAGTTAAAAGTAATATATATACACATTTAGATTGTGTGTGTGTGTATCTTCTATTTTGTGGGTAGAGTTTGTGAGGGAACAGTAGAAGAGAAGCAATAAGAGACGCTGTAAATCACATTTTAGCAGATTGGCACTGTCAGTTTCAGCAGTTACTGAGGGTTATTTATTCTCGTTTTAACAGTGATATCTATGAGTGGTATATAGCAAAAAAAATCAGCGGATTAATGAGCCAGAAGATTTGAGTTTTTGCTTGTTATATGGCCATATTTAGCTGTGTAACTGTGAACAATGTCCCAACCTTTCTGATCCGCAATGTTTTTCTTTTATTTTTTGTAGAACGAAGTACTTGAATTAGGTTAACTCTAAAGTCATTTTCAGTTATATAAATATATGGTTTCCCCAGAGAACAGGTGGGAAGATAGAAAACAAATAGCAAGAGAGGAAATTTAAACCCAACTGTCACATTAAATGTAAGTGGTTTATACATTCCAAGTATTACAGAAGACAGAGGTTGTCAGGACAAAATTAAGTAGGTTTCCACCAGAAACCTACTTTAAGTTTAAAAACATAGGCAAATTAAAAGTGAAAAGATGGAAAAAGATACAGCATGCAAACAATAATCTTTAAAACACTGGTGTGACTATATTAATATAAAGATTCCAGAACAAGGAATATTTCTAGAGATAAAGAGGAACATTGTGTAATGGTAAAGGAGTCAACTCCATTAGGAGGATACAACAATTTTATTTATCTATCTATTTATTTATTTATATCTTCACTTTACATGTTTCTGTTGCTTTTAGACAGGGAGAAAAAGAGAGAGACAAACAGACATTGATGTGAGAGAGAAACATTGATTGGTTGCCTTCTTGTACATGCCCCGAACATAGATCAAACCCACAATCTGGGTACGTGCCCTGATCAGAATTGAACCCATGGCCTTTTGATCTATAGGACGGTGCTCCAACCACCTGAGCCACACTGGACAGGACAAGGACATGACAATTTTAAATGTGTAGGTACCTAATAACAGAGCTTCAAAATGCCTGAAGCAAACATAGATGAATCTGAAAGGAGGAATACACAAATACAGAATTGTAATTAGTGATCTCAATAGCCATCTCTCAATAAGTGATAGAAGAACTCAAATGAAAATCAGTAAGGATATAGAACATTTGAAAAACCCTGTTAATCAGCTTAACACTTACGAAACACTTCACCCAACAACAGCAAAATATTTACCAAGATAGACCATTTCCTGGGCTATTAAACCACCCTAAACAAATCTAAGAGAATTGAAATTATTCAAAATATGTTCTCTAACCGTAATGGTATTAAATTAGAAATAAGTAATGCAAAGATATCAGGAAAATCCTCAAGTAATCGAAAAGTAATTCATGGGTCAGAGAAGGGCAAAACAGAAAATACTTGAGCTGGAAATATAATTTGTGGGATGAAACTAAAGCAATGCTCAGATGGAAATATATTGCTTTAAATGCTTATATTAGGAAAAAATATGAGTTTTGAATCAGCCTCTAAACTTCTACCATACTAAATAAGAAAAAAAGAAAAAAAAAGAGCAAATTAAACCCAAAGACTCTAGATGAAGGATACCGTAAAGGTAAATACAGAAATCAGTGAGTTAGAAAATAGACAATAGAAGAAATCAGTGAAACCAAAACTAGTTCTTGAGAAAATGAATAAAATTGATAGCTCTCTAGCCAGACTGGTCAGGATAAAAAGAGAGAAGACAAAAATTATCAGTAGCAGGAATGAAAGAGGGTACATCCTACACATCCTATGGACATTCAAAGTGCATAAGGAAATACTAAGAACAAGGCTGTGCTGGTAAATTCAGCAACTTAGCTACAATGGACAAATTTCTTGAGAGATGTAAAGGTATGGTTCCTTAACTTCACATTGATTATATTACATTTTGGCATCATAAACTTGAGATTCTTATTTGGAATTTCTTAGAATATTTTACAATAGCAGGGTTAAATAATCTGTGTGCTCACAAACTCTAAAAATCACTATCTAGAATTAGATGTCTTATATATACAGACATGGAAGATACTACCTTAAACATTTATTGTGCAAATCAAACATTATAGTTGAAATGTTATTAAGTATAATTTAAGCCATTCAAGGCAGCAAGTAATCCAGTTCTAATATTCCTTTAAATCTTATACTAACTTTCTCTGTGAGGTGATTGATTATTTAGCCTAAAGTTAGAGGCAGACAGTATATTGACTAAGAGCATGTGTTATAGAAGTAGAAGCTTTTTATTGAGTCAAGCCTTACATGCTTGTGACCTTGGGCAAGATTTGTAACTCCTTGGTTTCCACATATGTGAAGTGGGGATATTAATAGTATCTACCTCACAGATTTGTTGTGAGGATTAAAAGTGGTATTGCGTTTACGACCCTTAACATAACGCCTGAAACATATTAAACATTTAGATGTTAACTGCAGACATTTAATTTTTATTTTTGAACAAAGTCTATAATAGAGCTTTATAGTATAGTAAACGAAAAAAACAGATTGACACACAGAAATGGTGAATAAGACTGTCTAAAAAGGGGGTGATAAACATGAAGAACACAATTATATTGCAGATTTTGCCAGAAAAAATTAGATGGAAATAAAATTGTATAGAAGGAAAGGAGGAGATTCTTTTTAAAGTACAGTGGAATGCTAAGAGTGGTTAGGGAAAGGATATGAAGATATACAGAAAAGAAATTCAGCCACTCTTATTTTTTTCTCAGTATCTCTTTCTCTCTTCCTCTCTCTTGCAATATTAACATTTTTTTTCCAAAGATAAATTTAGACTTATGGAAGAGTTGCAAGAGAGGACAGAGAGTTCCTGTATATCTTCATTAAGCTTTCCTTTATGTTAATATCTTGCATAACTGTGGAACATTTACCAAACCTAAGAAACTATCCTTGACACAATACTACTAACTAAAGAATAGAATTTATTTCAATTTTATCAGCTTCCCCATTGATAACCATTTTCCTATTCCAGTGTCCCATTAAGTATCTTATTGCATTTAATTGTTGTCTTTCTCCTGACCTTGGTTCTTCTGAAGGAAGAGGTGTTACTTCTCCCCTATGTATTTCAGTATGGATTCATGAGTATTTTATTTGGGTTCAGCATGATTGCTTTTAATTTTGTTGTTCAAGTTGTTCCAGTTTGGGACTTCTTTTTCCTAAATCACTTTCTTTGTAGCATAACACAATGCACCAGACTCTTTATCTATCCCAACTTTGGGGTCAACCACTTAGTTCTGCATTGAGCTCTGGTTCCTTTTATTGGAGAAGAGTATTTACAAAATCTAAGTCTGGTATGTTTATTGCTACTGGGGTATCATTGTTTCTCTCCCCTCAGTGGACAGAGCTAGAAAAATATATGCATATAAACTAACTCATGCATAAACATATCAATTATTGTGCATGTGTATAGATACATAAATTTTAAAAACTATCAGACCATATTGGTACCTCCAACTCTGCTTCTCTTCATTTGTAATCTACACATTTTTAACTAGGGAACTTTTTTTTATCTTAAAAACTTTACACACAGTAAAAACTTCAGACAGACAATTGCTATTCTAAGTTTGTTAAGTAAGTATCTCCAGGAATACCCTGGAATGAATGAATGAATGATCTGTTTATCTTACTTTTATTCTCCTGGGAGTATGCAGATACTTTCTACACCTTTTTTCATCTAATTGATTATTTTGAGGCCACTATTGACAGAAAAATCTGTTTCTGAGTTCAGGTTTTATAGGTTGGAGTCTCCATGAGATGTGGAACAGTAAGACCTGGGGCAGAAATAAAAGTCCTGAGAGCTTCAGATTTTTCTTGTTACCTTAGCAGGAACCCATGTTTACATGGGTTTAAAGTAAAGCTTCTTTAGTGATTTTTAAGGGCAAAACTAAGCCTACACTTCATGCCATTTTAGGAATAGATGAATAAGGGGGATCCTTGTTGAACTCTGGATATGGTTAGGAGTGAGAGGAAGAATGCACTGTTTCCACAGGCATTACCTCCTCAGCTGCCTTCTCCCTCAAACACTTTTTCCATGAACAAAAGAGTACATCATATCAAAACTCCTAAAATTCCATCAAAGCAACAAAACTGAAACTCTGTGAGACTATCTGACAGAGCAGATTTTAGGTATAAATAAAAATCTGTTGCCACATACCTGACTTTTTATGTCCATCTCAGGAATAAAGAAATTAAAAGGCTAGAATTTTGCATCTACTTTTATGTTAATTTTGCAAAAAAAATAATACATATATACACACACATACACACACACTTTTTTCTTTTTGAAAAACAGCTTTGCTGTTGTACAGGCTTTCCTTAATAAGATATAATTATTATTAATGATTTTAGCATTTGGTAATTTGTGTAATGAAATCCACCCTGTCCCCCAGCTTCTTAACTTCCTGTGCTTATGGTTTTGCAGGGCTGCTTGATTCTCAGTGATGAACTGAACCATGCGTCACTGGTTCTGGGAGCCAGACTCTCGGGAGCGACCATTCGAGTCTTCAAACATAACAGTGAGTTTGTTGTGGAATTTGCTGCTGGCCTTAGTGTTTAGTATTCCTTGGATTAGTGACAGTGGTAACATTGGTTACATTAATAATAGAAAATATAAGTGAAACTGAAGCAGCAACATTTAAAATGTCCTTCTAGTCCAGTCTTAAAAGTTATTGTCTTCCACATGGTAATAAAAATAAAAGCTGAAGGAAGCCTTTTGATACAAATATGACATTCTCTTTTTATTTGACTTTCTGGATGTCTGTGGTGTATCTTATCATAACAGTACGGGTATTGAGATGAATATAAAGCAGGCTCCCTGATCTCAAGAATCTCTGATTAATGATGACTATAGAGAAACCAGTAGTTAGAATACAGTGTTCAGATACTGCGGTACAGATGTGAACAGATGCCATAAAAGCACAGAGAAAGGTGGTACTGAGCCAAAACTTTCTCCCTAAATGGAAACATCTGTGCGTATTATTAAAATAATAATTTGCAATAAAAAGGCATAATTTTTGTAGCTCAAACACATCTGGGGAGGAAAGATTACCAAACTGTATGTTTAATACCATCTTTTATCAAAATGTGTACATGTACAGACAGAAGTCCAGAAGACTACACACCCAAATGTTAGGGTTGTGCTCCTGACTGGAAGGTTACAGATGATGATAACTCTTTCTTCCTTTTGTCTTTGTCATGTCTAAAATGCTTTACAATGAGGGTGATGCAAGTAGCATATCGTTTTATGTAAATGAGATTGTTAAACACCATTGTGGAACCTGCTCTTTTCTTACAACTCATTGTGAACTCTAGTAGGCAATACATGGGCGTCTCCTCCTCCCCTAGTGCCTGGGAGGCAGGCAGTGTCTGGGAGTGCCCTTATTAGTCCACCTCTCTGTTTCTAAATTTTTCTACTAGAAACAGTACTACCTGTACCCACATTTTTTGCTCACTGGTCTGATTAGTGCCTTAGGATGAATTCCTAGCAGTCTTAGAATGTCTGGTTAAAAGGGCACAAAGATTTTGTACTTTTCCAAATTGCCTCCAAGCATTGTGCAGATTTTTACTCAACAACGTGATAGTGACTCACAAGCCAACATAGGCCATTATGAATCATTTTAAATCTTTCCTACTCTAATAAGTTAATAACATGTTGATTTTTATTTCCTTGATTATCAGGTGTCGAATGACTTTTAATACAGTATTGTGTTTGTATTTCTTCATAAATTGGCCATTTTCAAATTGTTTCTCCTTTTTCCTAATTATAAGAGCCCTTTATCTTTTATGTTGCAACATTTTTTATTTTATATATAACTTTGTTTTCAGTGTCTTGCTGTGCACTTACGAAAATGTTTATTTTGTCACATGTATTGTCTTATGGCCTGGATTTTGAGTTAATGCCTTCTATATTCAAAGATAATAGAGTTAGTCTCTTATTTTCTTCTGGTAGTTCTGTGGTATTTTTTAATTAAAGTCTTTATTTTTACATGTGATTTACGGAGTATAATATGAAAGAGACACTGGATTTTTTTCCCTAAGTTGATAATATAGTTAAGCTTTCTACTACAGATACTTCCTTTCATCTAAAACTTTGAATCAGTACTTATTTTTCTCTTCTCTTCTGTATGTACATAGAGGAAGCTGAAACAATGAGTACGTTTTTACTTGGCTCTTGCTGATTGCCACATACTGCCCTCTGCAGCAGGACTGGCGGCTTCAGGTCAGACGTAACTTCTGTGGCAGCGTCTCCTGTCTCTGGGTTAGGTAGCAGACAGATTGTGTTCTTAGGAGTAACTGAAGGTGTAGACACGGTCACAGCCTATGGCCATTTATTTGTGTTGGTGGTGTGTGTTTTTATTACCTTATTTCTCTTTTACCAAAGTCTTTTTTATGAAAAGAGCAAAATCATGTAACTTTGTAACCCCTCCTTCAGTGAAGAGCAGTAAAGACTATAAAATCAGATTTTATGATGGGTTATCTCCCACACCCGTTAAGTACACCCCAGATGTTACATAGATTTTAGGGGGACGGGGCAGTTCTTAAGGGTAGTGTTTCAGGGCAAAAAAACTTAAGTATATAGTCAATGGTCTTTAAAGCATTTATCTTTAACAGGAAAATTGTGACCCTCATTAATGGTAGTACCAGCCACACTGTTTCCTGGACCTGTTAACCACCTTAAGAACCAACAGAGCCACAAGAACTGCATTGTATACACATAGCAGATCAAATCAAACATGGAACTGATTGTCAAGATTGCTTACGATAGTGCATTTAGGAATTCATCCTAAGGCACTAACCAACAGACTGGTGTATTTTTAACCGATTACCAAGATAAAGCTATTTAATAAGCATTTATTAAGAATCTCTTAGGTGAAAGGAGATGGGCACGTACTTTGAAGTTTTCCCCCCGTATTTGCTTTTTAGGAGATGTACATATTTATAATCGTTTTTCATACTCATGCTCAGTCTTCTTAATGCATATTCTAAATGACTCACTAGGATTAAAGACACATTTAATTTTATAAATACAGAAAAAGATAACTGAATGGCAAGGTATTTAACACGAAACATTGGTCATTTCATGAGCCTGCTAACCAACTTACTCAACTGTACCCTAGTCATTTATTGAGTTTCTGTGGTTTTGAACATTTGTTACATTTTAAATGAGATTTTAATTCAAGCTCACTCATTTTTCCCTATCTTTTCCTGCCCTGTTCTGATTTTGCTAATGTCGTTTGCTATCTGAGACACACTTCCTGAATAAGAAATGTATGTTCACATTCCTGGAATAAAGTTAGTAAAGAGAAAGGTACTTTCTGCTGACAGTCTTTTGTGTGTGCTGTAGATATGCAGAGCCTAGAGAAGCTATTGAAAGATGCCATTGTTTACGGTCAGCCTCGGACGCGAAGGCCCTGGAAGAAAATTCTCATCCTTGTGGAGGGAATATATAGGTAATCCTGCTTTATTATTGTCTTTCTGATTAGGCCCCATGAAATCTTAGAATTTTTAAGCTTCACTTCATTTTCCCTCTGGAAACTAAGGAGACAGTGTTTAACGACTTGTTAAAAATACCCGAAAGCAAAGTAAGCACTATAACAAGTCTTTTTGTCCTTATTCTTTCCGTCATGCCACATGGTCCCCAAATCCCTCTTCTTCTTGGATCCTTTATTTTTCTGTTTGTAGAGGGAATTTACACATAGGGTCAAGAATTTGAATACGTTTTGTAATATGTCAAAACAAATTACACACCTTTAATTTTAAGAAATATTTTGGTTACCTATTGGCAGCCCTTGCACTTATTTTGTTACCTCCTCACGTTTTTAGATTCCTTCTGTATAATTTCAGTTGCATACACAATGTGGTTCAAAGTCTAATGTTGCTTATAGTTACAAACTTTAGAAGAATCTGTTGTGACTTTTATTTCTCTGGTGAATTAAGATTAATTGTGTTCTGGTATTTGTTTTAAAAGATCCACTCTCCTTTCCCCTAGATACCTGCATAGCCACTGTATTATCTAACTTTGCCAGTTTAAAACCATAGGCAGAGTTGTTAGACTGTTTAAAAAAGCAATAAACTGAAGAAATTAATAACACTGAAGTGGCTGGCTCCCAATTTTGAGAGTTTAGAAGTCTCAGTGTATGTATTTTTTACTGTTTTGCCAGCATGGAGGGATCTATTGTTCGCCTTCCTGAAGTTATTGCCCTTAAGAAGAAATACAAGGCATACTTGTACCTAGACGAAGCTCACAGCATTGGGGCTCTGGGCCCTACTGGTCGAGGCGTGGTAGATTACTTTGGCCTGGATCCTGAGGATGTAGACGTTATGATGGGAACGTTCACCAAGAGCTTTGGTGCTTCTGGAGGATACATTGGAGGCAAGAAGGTAAATGGCCATGAGACCCGAGCAGTTAAGGATCAAGATACTGGCTACTAGTTTGGTCATTTAGCAGACAGCGTCTGGAACAGGGATGGGGAGATCCTGAATTTGTGTGTGACTTAGGCTCATAGAGCCAGTGGGTCCCACTTCAGCTGCTGGTAGTGCTCTGATGCACCAAAGGCCGGGTCTGTTCATTGTTTGTTGTTTTCTTATTGGAGCTGCGTTCTGAGCTGCATGCTGGTTTGGGAGAGAGAATACCCTCTTGTGTGAAAGAGCACAGAGTGGTGCTGCCTACTCACCACAGTCTTCTCCTGGGGTGGAGCTGTGCTCCCAGTAGGGTTGTCAGGGGGCCACTGGGAGCAAAAGGCCAAGTTCCCTGCCCGGGGACTCAAATGCATCTTGGGTGAGCATACAGAGAGGAAGAAAAAAGATTATTTTGCTAGCTCTAGTGTATTCTAAGGCTTTGATTTTTTTGTTTGTTTGTTTTTGTTTTTCAATTTAAAAAGTATATAATGAACTCAGGCATTTGAGGTATGTGGTATGGTAGAAATGTTTGAACCATGGGGACAGAGGCCTGGGTTTGAGTATTTCCCTAACTTTGTGAGACCTTGGGTGAAGCACCTAACCTTTCAATTTCTTTATCAGTAAAACAGAGATAAATGTGCCAGCTTGTAAGATTGTAGTAAGGGTTTAAAAAATAGTAATATATGTCCATGTCACAATATGGATGAACCTTAAAAGTATTAAGTTAAAGAAGAGAGTCACAGAGGTCACATATTTCTTCTCTATGATACATCCAGACTAGGCAGGTCATAAAGAAAGAAAGAAAGTTAGTGGTTGCCAGGGCGGAGGAGATGGGGGAAGTGGAAAGTGACTGCTAATGAGTATGAGGTTTCTTTTTTGAGGTAGTGAAAATGTTCTAAAATTAAGTAGTGATGAAAGTTGTATAGCTCTGTGAACATACTACAGAACATGAATAGTACACTTTTACAAAGTGATTTTAAAAGAAAGCAATTTTAGGAAAGAAACAATGTATGTTAAGTATTTCTATGTGGCACATAGTAGGCACTCATAAACGTCCTTAATTCCTTTTTAAAACTTTGGAAATCTTAAAGCATGGAATTTCTCTTAATAATGGATTGCCTTTTAGGGAAAACCCATTACCAGTGGTTTTAGTAAAGTTCAAAAAAAAATTTTTTTTAACCTCTGATTTTGTTAATGGGGCCAGACTCACTTTGGAGAGTTGATTGCTTTTTGGTAAGATTCGTTACTAAACCAAAGTACTGAAAAATAATACTCTGGGAGATCATTTAGGTACAGTGTATTTATGCTATTGTGGATTTTATACAATTTTGAGTACTTTTGAAGTGATACACTGTAAAAAAAGCTACATTTTGTGTCTTCTTGATTCTGGTACATGAGCTTTTTTTGTGTGAATATTTAAAGATTTAGTGAAGTTAGAAGATATCAGAGATTAGGGATAGGCAACTGGTTGCTTTGAAAACCTTGTATCTGACAGATAAGGTCTTTCTTTGTTATTTATTATAGGCTTTGGTGTTCTTGTGAAATACTCTGAATTTCTGTCACATTTATATCATTTTATAAATCTCTGTGGAGATTTAATGCCTTTAAAATTGATTTAGGGAACTATTTTTTTCTGACTTAGGAGTATAAAGATCGGCTTTGCCGACATGGATTAAGATGCAGATATTTTCTGTAATATTGTACTTACAAGTAAATCATTGTATTCAAAAGTAATCAAAACACCTTGTTTAATTCAGCATTGTAGATCTGTTTATAACACTAAATGATATGTTCTCCAAATGCAGAGGGCTTCTTTAAAATTAGTGTCTCACTTTTCCATGTTGTGGCATGTTTAAAAAACAAAACCTAAAAGCCTAAGGGCATTGCCATGTGCCTGACGCAGTTGCCGACCAGATGCTCTGACCATGTTGCCTCTCAGATCAGTGTCCCTGTTTCAGTGCTGCTGAAGGGAGGAGGAGTCTGCTTTCCCCTGGCGGGCAAGCAGTGCCGTTGCCTCTAATGACTGACTCCTGTGAACCCCCAGGAGCTGATAGACTACCTGCGAACACATTCTCACAGTGCCGTGTACGCCACCTCACTGTCACCGCCTGTGGTGGAGCAGATCCTCACCTCGATGAAGTGCATCATGGGGAAGGATGGCACCACCCTTGGTAAGTCGCTCTTCCTTGGAAAGTGTCCTGGGTTCAGTAAATACTTAGCGACCAAACACTCCCTCCCCGGAGCTTTTTTCCTAAAACGAGGAGTTAGGTACCCTAATCAGCAAGCTGGCAAGTGTGTGAGGCCTTGGTTTCTGTGGGCGTGTTTAAGTGTGTTTGATACACATGCCATGAGAACAAGCCTGTTGAATTTTCTCTCTACAGAGGGTGAGGCTTTAATGTAACTCCTATCTGCCCTTACAAGTCACAGGTGATAAGCCTACAGGATCTTTCTTGAATTGTACAAGTTTATGTGAAAATATAATTAACTATGTAGTGGTATTTCATTCCCATTGTACCCAAAAGCTTCTGTTTCCATGAATTAGTCCCCTTGGCTCAATGCCTTGAAAAAGTTTGTAGTTTAACATGCGGTAGCTAACAAGGTCATCCTGAATCTGTTTATTCTGTCTTTGGTGGAATTTGTAGACTAGATGCCCTGAGTTAAACATATAAAACAAACAATCAAAATTTTGAGAGGTTTGCTTTCTGATAGTTGACTTTTATTCTACATCACTAGAGGGCAGTGTTAACTGCAGCAAAGTTAAAATAAAAGGTCAACAGTTAAATTTTTTTCTCACTTTCAGAAGTATTTCTATTGTGAGTGAGAGACATAAATTAATTGTACTTTCTATTTTTTTTAATGCATCTAAAATCAGTTATACTCTCATAAAGGATCTCACATTCTCAGCCTGAGCTCTCCACTTTTCAGTTAAATGACACTGGTGAGATTGACTTTGTTTGCGCTGGGAAACAAGAAAGAAATGCTGTGCCTGGTTATGACTGATTTGATGCTCTTTACTTTCATCAGAATTTTACCTTAACATCCTTATCTCTAGTGAGAGATTTTTGGAAATAGATTTTGGAAGTGTTGATCATTTTTAGTTTCATGAATTGATTCCTGGAGAAGAAACATTTCATTCATGTTGTGAACATGGCATGGAGCCTTGTGAGTAGCTTTCTCTTAACACAGTCATGGTGTTATCTTCTCTCCTTCCTGTACGGTCTTATTGGAAATAGTGTGCTTTGATCTGAGATACAGCTGTCTCTCTATCTGTCTAGATAGCACTTATTTAGTGACTTCACTGAGGTGCATCAACCTTAGTGATTCAGCACACAGTTTTAGGCGACTGAAAAATGAATGGCTAACAGCTTTCAAAGTTAACTTGAGATCATTTATTTGCCCTACCCCAGAGCATGGCTCTGTGTGGTGCATGACCTCTGGCTAAATAACTTACCTGTACTGAATAATGAAATCTGGGTGGTAAGAAAAGGAACTATGGTAATTAGATACTAGGCTTTGGGTTAGCACTCATTTTCCTAAGCTTCGTGGCAGGAAACAACAGCCATCTTATTATGCTCACATTCTGTGAGTCAGGAATTCAGTCAGGGCACAGCAGGGGTGGCTTGTCTTTTTGCTCCACAGTATCTGGGGCTTGAGCTTGGAAGACCCACGCTGCTGGGTTAGACTCAGATGGCTTGGGGCTGGGATCATGTGGAGGCTTCTTCACTCACATGTCACCTGGGCTGGAATGACTTCAAGGATAGGCTCTGCTGAGGCTGTGGACCACAACACCTTCATGTGTCCTTTCCACATGGCATGCGCTCCTCATAGCATGATGACTGGGGTGTTTAGAGATAGTGCTTCAGAGAGCAGGTGTTCCAAAGAACCTGCTGAAACCCCGTGGCCATTTCTGATTATTGTTGGTAACAAGCAGGTCACTAAGGCCAGACCAGATTACAGGACATGGGACATCAGACTGTACCTCAAAGGGCAGGTGGGTCAAAGAATTTATGACCATTTTTTAAACTTGCCACTACCAGCTTTTAAATAATACATATTTTAAATTACTTCCTAAAACTTTGAATTAGTGTGGTAAACTTCTGTTGGCTACGTTGTTTCTCTGCCAAAACACAGAATAATAAAAATCTAACCAAAGGTAGATGTAAATATCATTTCTCATAAAGCCTGCTACCTGATCTTAATTAATTTGGCCTCATTTATTTTAGATTAGAGTGCATTAAGGTAATGCTTATTTGTATGGCACCACTGAATGCATCTTTTTATTGTCTTTGTAGGGAAAAAATGTGTGAACCACACCAGAGCCCTTTCACTATGTCTTAAGGTGGTCTTTAAAAAGAGGCAGCTGCAATTAATTACCTGTGTGATTTTTATAATAGAATTTGCCTGCTGTAAGAGAAAGTTAATTTCTTATGTTCAGGACATGGCATTTCATTAATTTCACAAACACTGAGTATCTCACCACATGTCAGACTCTGAATCAGAATCCACGGGAAACGGGCATTTAAACAGATCATGTAAGTGAAGTATATACTTGAGGAGCACTGGGGACGCAGGGGTAGTGGGTTGTTTTAGTCCCAGAGATTAGTGTAGCGTAGAAAAACCGTAGCTTTATTAATCATTCCCCACGCAGTGTGTGTGAGGAAGTGGTGAGTACTTTGGGGAGAAGGTAAGCTGGGAAGGTGGGCAATCAGGAGTTCTGGGGATCCAGTTTGCAATTTTAAATAGGGTGGTCATTGAAAAGGTGACATTTTAGCAAAGACTTGTAGAGGTGAGGATTTAGCCCTGAGAGTCCAGGGATAGAAGTCCCTCAGGTGGAAGGACTGTCTCCTGTGCTTTGATGCCTTTACTCTGTGTTCAGGAGTAGCGAGGAGGCCACTGTGGCCAGAGTGTAGAAGTAAGTGAAGGCCGAGCATGAGGGTGAGTACGTGCAGGGGGACAGGTGGGGGGGGGGGGCAGGCAGTCTTACCCTGTAGGAGGTTTAGGTTGACACAAAAACTGACACATTTTTGGTTACTAGGATGAAATGTAGTAAAGTGTTAGAATAAAACTGTTACAGAAAGATGGAGACTACCAGAAATGAACTTTTAGTCAGTAGGCAATATTATTGGGCAGAAACTTCCAGAGTCTGTTGGTCAGTTTGTGTAGATAGGCTTAGGGAATTCATTGTATGTGTGAAAATATGAGTTATGCCAAAGCTATAAATGTATGAAAGTTGACCAATCCTTTAGTAAAATTTTTCCAAGTATATGTCATCTCTCCTATCAGATTATAAGTTCTTGGAGGGCAGACATTCATTCATGTGTTGCTCCTCCTTTGCATCTTAAATACAGTATTCCCTCACTTATCGCAGGTATTACACTCTAGACCCCCCCTGCGATAGGTGAAAATCCGCGAAGTAGGAACCTTACATTTATTTTAGTATTTATATATTTGAAGGCTTTATAAACCCTTTCCACACACTTATAAACCATTTCCAGCCCCTTATTAACCTTTCCCACTCCCTTATTAACCTTTTCCACACTTTTATAAACACTACTTATGTTCTTAAACATATTCTACACTCTTAAACCTACGTAACTTTAACAACATATGTATACAATACCGCAAAATCCCGCGATATAGCAAAAAATTCATGATAAATAATTAAATATAATATTTTTAAAAATCCCGCGATACAGTGAGGCCGTGATAAGCGAACCGCGATATAGAGAGCGACTACTTTAGTGCCTATTTCAAGACCTTAGAGTCAGTAATTGTTTGACTTAATTTTCAAAACTATTACTTCTCTTCCCCAAGTAGAAACGTGAGAACAGGGAGTTTTGGCCATCTTGTTCACTCTATTCCTTCTGTTTAGAGATGTGTTTGGCACATAATAGGCATGCAGTAAATGCTTGGTGAATGGTTTAAATGAATAATCTTTTGGTGCCTTGAAGAGCGGCAATATAAGACTTAGTGACTTATGATTTAGTCTATTATTATATTCTTAAACTCTGGGAGGAACTCTGTACACCTAAAGAGGATAAGATCAACCTTTCAGGATTATTCTTGAATTGAAGCCTCGTGTATACTGACCAGTGTGACTTATGAAAAATATATACAATAGACTTATGATTAACAGCTTGTTTTTTTAATATATAAATTCATTATTTGATTTGATGCTGCTACTGATTATCTCTTAGTGGGAAAATCTTCATACTTTTATGATACAGTTGGTTTGGCCTTTACTGTCTTAGCCAGGTTGTCATATAACCAGAAGCAACCTTTTGTAAGCTAGCCTTGAGAGCCAGGGAAGCATTTGTTCCATACTAGCTGGAAGGTTCTGTATCTCCTTGATGATGTAGGTATGGAAACTAATCCTTGGAAGGACATTGAGAATCAGATTAGGATAGAGCAGCTAAACTTACTTTCTTATAAATATGTCTTACAGATAAGTATAAAGCAGGTTAGACTTGAACTTAATTATAAATACTTAAGTTGATTTTAGGGTTGTCTATGCCAAGCAAAGATATGACCTGTGTCATATTGTAGAACTTATGGCACTGTATGTTCTTCACACAGTGGCTACTGTTCTCTGTCTATGGGCTTAGTATATTTTTCTTTTTCCCCCAAAACCAGAATTAGTGGATCTGAAATAGTTGTTTCATAATGATAATGTTATGAGATATGAAATATTGTACAACTCTCCCATTTAAAATGAAATCAAAACTAAAACCTGACTTGAGTTCTTAGTAGTTAAAAAAGAGAGAAAGCAGTTAGTCTTGACACTTGGAAAACTTTCTTTTGTTTAACACAAATGTACTGAAATAATATAATCTGTTTTTAATTAGTTTCTAGTGCTTGGGATCAGTTATAGCTAAAGTATAGAAAGTTAAGCTATGGCTATAAACCAGACGTAAATATCAAAAACCTTGACAATGTAAAAGTAGCCACAAGAAGGCCAGAGGTGTCAAAAGTGGGAAGGAATGTGAGGGACATGCAAGTGTGTCACTTTCTGTTATCATACTTGGTGGAGAGTCAGATACTATATTAAATGTATAAATAATACATTTTGAACTTAAGAAATAAAGTTATGTAAACAGCCACCAGAAGACTTAAAAAATACTAATATTACAAAAATTGGTTGTGATTAGTGGAGGCAATGTGAAAAGTAATAGCAGTACAAATGCACCTGAACACCAACTAGGGCTGATGGACCAAGAACAGAGGTGGACGTGTGTTGTGCAACATTGTGTTGCTACCTCCCAGGAAAGCCAGGAACAGACTCTGGAGCCACTTGCTGGGGCTGGGAATGGAGGTAGCTGGTTGAAGTGCGGAAACTTCTGTTTTTTAGTTAATACTCTTTACTATTAGAATTTTGTTTTTCCATGTGGATATGTTACTTTTGTGATTAAAACTTTTTATTGTTAGGTTCCAGAATTCATTAATAACATATGGAAATAAATCCTGCTTTAACCAGGATTGATGTAAGGCTTAAACATACACACAGATAATATGTAGTTGATTATTTTAAAAGTTTCCTTTTTGTGGAAAGACATCCTATTCTTTAGGGATTGGAGTGTAGAGACTTCAGAAAAGCTGCAGCGTACAAGGAACGTTGCGATCTGTTCCCTGCTATTTTGTAAATTTTCCTTTCTCCTTCCTCCCAACCTTTTCCTCATTTTCCTCTCCAGTTCCTGTCCTTTTCCCAAAGATGAGAGGGACATGAGACTAGGAACCAAAGTAAGTTAACAATGGGTGGGGGTTATACTTGTAGCTTGAGTGGACATACTAAGTTAGAACAGGTTGGTGGGTAGAAAAAAAACAAAACAGGAAATTCTGACAAATTCATCTAGACATTTGAAATTCTAGCTTTTACTTCACACATCATTAATCCACAGTCCATTAATGGAAATGTAGCTGTAATATCTATTTATGAGTCAAGGCAATTGTCTGACCAAAGCAGCTAAAATTGTGCTTGTGTTTTAGATCTGGCTAAAGATACAGTTAATAAAATAGGTAGAACCCAGCTTAGTGTTTAACATTTAATAGCCTTTCAATAAATTGCTGAATGAATGAATGCACCCATGATCCAGATACTAGAAAATGAGTGGATTCTTGTAGAGTTGAATCTTAAGCCACAGTGGCCAAATCATGGAACTAAATGAACTACATAAGAACCATTTACTCGGTAAATTTTTAAATGATGAAACGTAACTTTCTATATAGAAAACTGTGCTTTCAGTACTTCTTAGTTTTGAAAGGAACTGGGCCCACTGAGGCCCTGTCAGTTTAGGAGAAAAAAATACCTCAGCAGATTGAGGTGTAGTTAAAATTAGGGTTGGATCGTTTGAATCAATTCCTTTAATAGACTTGTTAAGGAGGTGTTAAATGATCACCTTGAGGAGCCCAGGAACTGTCAAAAACAAATTTAGGAGAACTGAAAAACTTAAATAAAAAAAAAGAAACCTTCCAGGATTCCCATGCTGGAGGGTCAGAACTGTTAAAGAAAACAGTCTTTTTTGGGTTGGTGGTCACAAAGAGAATTTCCTGCTTCTCCACGGGGGTGGGGTGGGGTGGGGGGCTGCCAGCCGCTTGTTATGCGTGGCAGGCAGAATTTTCCTTTAGTTGAGCCTGGGTACCCCTCTAAAACCCTGTGCTCTCTGAGCCCAGGAATGTTTGGGTTTCTCTTCTTCCTTTATTTATCTGTTTTACATAATTTGTTCATTTTACTATTAGAAATTCATCTAAATAAAAAAATCGTTTTGTAACGAACACAGTATTATTCTTAGCCACAGCACAGATTAGCAGTGCCTCTGACCCTGAGGGTCAGATAAGACCCCTCCTATCTTGTAATTTTTTTCCTACCTAGAACACCATTAAAGAAAATACTCGATGACACAGTAATCAAACATGTACCGAACAAATCATCTGCACTCTGTCCTGTGATGGGTATGCAGTTAAGTGCTGCAGAGTTGAACAATACATGATTCTTGCCTACTCTAGTGGTAGGGGCGGGATTCCGGGGAAGGACTGATCTCAAAGCCACAGATAAAGTCTTTCTTTGTTCAGCTTCCCCTCTTCTCAGTTTCCATCTTCCTTCACCCTGAAAACCCCCTCACTTACCCCCGGCCCGAAAACCTTAAATTTTCTTAAAGCCAGCTAATTATTTGAAGCAAACTCAGATCTTAATGCTGTTATGTTCCTTATCAGTCTTTTTATCTATGTGGATTTTTTTCTATAGATGATATGTACTAAATTACTAGCAATCAAAAAAAAAAGGAAGACTTTTTCTTTTGTAAAGTGGCCTCTTCATTATCTAGCTTATAGGACTTTTTAGCCACTGGCTTAAGCCTTCTGATATTAGCAAGCAATATGACCACTTTACAGATGAAGAAATTTGAGTTTACAAATGGGACAGGTTTTCTTTATATCTTGTCTCTGAATAGAATGTACTTTCCTGAATTCCATCTGTTTCTACTTCTGAAGTTGCGTTAATGATATTTAACATTTTATTAAAATAGACTATTTCATAACCAATTTCTAATTTTCTGGTTTTTGGTCTTCTTATTTTCCAAAAGACAGCACAGTTGAGTTGTGAGTAATCAGTGCTTTGGTAGCATGGTCTATTTCTTCTTGTACTCCCATCTCTTTCTTCCAAATCCAAATGCTAATAAAAGTTTCTTGCCACAAGAGTGGTCTCTTCTTTTGTGTCTTGTTTCAGTTTGTTTGAAGCTGGCTATTAAGATGCCCACAGGAAGCAGGCTGAATGCTAACCTTTGAATAAATGTAGACTTGTTCATTTAGTAAAATATTGTTTTTAATACAAAACATAAGTAAGGAGTTTGAGTATGTTCCTCTGGGACAGGAAGGAGCCCTGAACTAGATGTTTCTCCTTTAAGAAATGTGGTAAGATAAATAAAGAAACTAAACTCTTGCCCTGGACGATGTGGCTCAGTGGACTGAGTGCTAGTCTGCAAACCAAAAGGTAGCTTAGCTGGTCGCTGGTTTGATTCCCAGTCAGGGCACATACCTGGGATGCAGGCCACATCCCCAGTTAAGGGTATTTAAGAGGCAACCAGTCGCACAATAGATGTTTCTCTCTTTCTCCCTCTCTTTCCCTCTCTCTAAAAACAAATAAATAAAACCTTTAAAAAACAAAATAAAACTAAGAATGATCATTGTTAATATATTTTTTAAGAGTGTGAGTCAGAGTATTTTCTGTAAGATTGAAGTGGGGTGAATTTTCATAGTTTTTATCCATAACAAAAATTTTTTAAAAAATATTTTAAATAAATAAAATAAATTTTCCCATAATTTGTTGTGTTCACTTACTCTTTAGCTGAAACATGTGATCATTACTTCAGCTGTTCTTATCACTTCTAATTTGTGAACGTAATAGCCCAGATGCTGTTTTGTTTGTTGAAAAATTACTGTCTAAACCTTAATGTGGTTGGAATTGCATTTTGCCCCCAGAATTACTTTGGGTAACTTGGTCTGGGAGACTTGATCCTAGCTTTTCATCTACTTCATTGCTGTTTACTGCTGTAAGAGCACTTAATATGTATAAACAAGTGACAAGCTAGATGGACTCTGTTCCCAATTACGAACCAGGTATTCTGATGGCTTCCCAGATTTGAGAGCTTTCTGAAGAGGAATTTTTTAAGTGGTCACCTATGGTTTTTCTAATTATCTAAATATTTGTATCTTCCTGCCATCTACTTTGCAGTGAAGTCAGGTTCAGAAGGACCTCATTAAGGCGTCTTCTTTTAAGCCCCTGTTTCAAACTGTGTCCATGGACCATTTACGTCAGAGGTACTTTTAGTACGGTGGTTCCTAACATTGCTCACACACAGGAAAGCTTAAAATTTAGTAATAATGCTGATGTCAGGGCCCCTCTGCAGACCCAGTGAGTATCTGGGGGTAAGACCCTGGCAAGGGAGTTATTTAAAAGCACCCCAGATGATTTTACTGCTATAGGGCTTGTCCACTTTACCAGACCACTGAGTCTTGGTGGAGAAGGCCTTAGTAAATGCGTTTTAAAGTAAACCTTAGTTAATAATCAAACTAACTTTTTTCTTTTAAGATTTTGTTTATTTATTTTCAGCGATGGGGAGGGAGGGAGGAAGAGCGGGAGAGAAACATAGATCAGCTGCCTCTTGCACATCCCCAACTGGGGACCTGGCCGGCAACCCAGACACGTACCCTGACTGGAATCAAACCAGCAACCTTTTGGTTCTCAGACCAGTGTTCAATCCACTGACCCACACCAGCCAGGGCTCAAACTGACTTTTCAGAGATTTAAGAGTTGTCTTGTTTTTCTGAGCTTGCTTACATCAAAGAGAACCAAAAGCAACTACTGATTGGTGGTAATTGGGGAAAGGAAAGGAAATCTGAAGGCAAGATGTATGATCTCTTTTTGAAAAGAGAAATAAGAGAAATGTGTTCTAGAACCGGACTTTGGTGGTAAAGCTAAGTTGCCAATTTTTATTGTTTTTGGAAATCTAAATGCCCTGATATACTTCCTTCTAGAGCTGATGATTCTTGCTGAAGAAATCCTTGGCATATGCAAGAAGTTCAGAACCAATTAGGGGAGGGAGAAGAGAGAACTAAGGATTCGGAGACCTATAGTCAGGCTTCTAAAGGCTGATTGGAATTACTTCTGTTTTACTTTTTTTTTTATAGACTATTAGTTATCCAGATTCTCAAATTTTCTAGTACATAACCTACAAATGGGCTTGCCCAGTATAAACTTAAATTTTTTTTCAATACTAATTTTGTGAAACTATTGCTTTGTCTTTTCCCTGTAAAACTATTAGTTGAATTCCAAGCCTAGCCTTTATTGCCGATTTGTTAATAACCTTCACGTGAAAGTGAATGTTTGCCCATAGTACACATATTTCCTCATCCCTTTTGTTGGGTCTAAAAGCGCCTTGTGATATGTTCCAGCCCAGAAGGAGAGTAGTAGGATAATCTTTGGACAAATTAAGACTTTCTGTCCTGGCTGAGAGCTGGCACCCTTTAAAACTCAGGTCCTTAATTTTTCAAAGGTACTTGGCCATCTTCCTTTTGTTTAGGAACCTGTTTCTGGCTGTGCATTAGCAACCATTCTTTTAAACTCTTGATTATATTGAATCAACAACTTTAAGACTTGGCCCCTGCTGCTTTCGCACATCCTGTGGCTGTCCTCAGGAAATCCTAGTTTTTGGCGTTGAAACTAATTAAAGGATTAAGCTACTACCGAGGAGGTTGCTTGTGAGGGGAATTTACTGTGCAGTGCTTTGGTGTTAACAAAGGCTGCTCTAGTTGCAGATGAGAGAATCGCAATAGTAATATGGGAGAGTAGATTAAAGCCCTTGGATGCATTCTTGTATGGAGGTAAAAACCAAGGAAAGCTTTAAAACAGTATCCCTAGGGTAGGGAGAGGAGTCTGCCTTCATGTTCATTAGCTCAACAATTGCCCGAGCTGAGCACTTTCATGTTTGTTCCCAGCATAGCAAAATAGGAGCTGTCTCTAAGAGATGGTAAATCTAGCTCCTACTCATTTTGCTTTAGTGTTAGAAAGGGACTGATCTCTTGCTGCCTACAAGTCCCTTATAAATAACGCTTTTACAATACTCTTCACTGAAGCACAAAAACTTCTAGTGCCGTTTAGCTGGTACTTCAGGGGACCAGGTTATTAAAATCAGTCTACTCTGCCTCTTGACTCATAGTTCATCTCTTTGTTTTAGGTAACATTTTGAGATAAGGTACTTAATCCTTCTTTTCCCTTTCTCTGAGATGTGAAAAACCTGAACAGATAAGCCCAAATCCCAAAATAGTGTGGTTTTGAAAATAGTTTCACTGCTGTTTTCTCTTTAGACCATGCTCCACTCTTCTCCTGCACTTCCTTCTCCAGCCTCATCTGGTACTTCAAGGTATTTTTAGATAGTGATCTTAATTTCAGTCTACATTTCTGCAGGTGTTCAGGTAGAACTTAAAGAACACGGACGTCCATGTTGATTTGTGTGTTTACCGGCATTTTTGCCCATTTTTCTTTTCCCTTCCCAGTAGGCCATGAGAGTTCACTCTTTATGATACATCCTATCTGGACACTTTCGACATGTGTATAATTTATTGATCTAGAAAGTACTGTGATGAGAACTGAGAGTAGTGTCTACTGCCTTCTCCCCCTACTTGAGAGTTGTTCAAAGGAAGGGACTATTGATGATTAAGAAAGAAGAGTGAGAGACTGCTTCTTTAACAAAGAAAATTTGATGGCTTAGTTAAGAATTCATCCTGGTTCTGCCCACCCCACACACTCAAGTATCATCTAAATTGAAAAAAAATATCGTGGACTAGAAGTTTCTTCATGGTTTAACCTTGTTAGTTATCAACATATTTCTGTCGGCATGAAAATCAACTTCAGTACCTATATACTCATAAGAGTCATAAGATGAACAAATATTATCAGGATTTTTAAAAGTACCAAATGTTTGCCAGTGCTTATAGAAAGGTTTTTTCTATTTCCCATTAACAGATTTTTATCTTTACTTCTTATTCAGTGTTTAATTGAGCACACTCTGCTCATAGAGGAATGTACAGAAGTCATGGCTACACAGTTTTTTGTTCTAAGATACTTGTCACTGTATGTGATTTTGAATGACATGTGCCATTTAACGTTTGCTAAAACTACTCCATCGACGACAGGGTGCTTTCTTCCCTGAAGACCCAGAGTGCCTGGGGAGTTCACGTAAGCGTGAAATTCCAAAACGCTGGGTATGTAAGACATTTTGGACAAAGGAGAAAAGAGGGGGGTGGTTGGGGGTCCTTAGATTTCAGAAGTGAGAATGGGCGATTTACAGGTAATTGAGAAGAGCCCCACACTAGGCAGGCAGTTTGTGCTCAGCCACTCAGAAGCGATGTGGCACCTGGGGTATCTAGCCAGCAGCCAGCAGGCCCCAGTCCTGAGCCCGTTGTTTACCATACTTAATTCAAATCAGGCTAAGGTGAACACCTTAAGATTCTCGTACTGAAGCAGGTTTTCTGTCTGAATCGAATCTCTTTCTTAATAAACATCTTAAATCAGTACCTCAGAAAGGCAGCTTAAGGGTGGCAAAACTTTGGTTTCCGCCCTGACCAACATGGCTCGGTGGGTTGGGCATCATCCTGCAAAGTGAAAGATTGCGGTTGGATTCCTGGTCAGGGCACGTGCCTGGGTGTGGGCCATGTCCCTGGTTCGGGGTGTGCAAGAGGGAACTGATCATGTTTCTCTCACACATTGGTGGTTCTCTCACACATTGGTGTTTCTCTACCTCTCTTACTTCCTCCCTTGTCCTCTCTCTCTAAAAATAAATAAATTCTAAAAAAAAAAAACAAAAAAAACCACTTTGGTCTCCTTCAGTCCCGCCTTAGAAATATTAAATAAGTTTCACATTCCCGAAGCTAAGCTGGCAGATTGCTCCCAATTTCATTGATCCTGTCATTTAGTCCTGAGCATAAGTCAGTTCAGATAAATTGTTTAATCTTATTTCAGTAGGCAGTGATGCAGGGAGGCCTCCCAAAGTAAGGGCTGTACTGTGTAAGCAAGTAGTCAGGTATATAATAAGAGGTATGTCTATGAAAACAAAAGAAAACATGTTCATGATCTGAGCAAATTATAAACCAGTTCCTAAGGCTGTCAGTGGAGAAGAATTCTAGGTGTAAGGCTCAAAGCTTTTACTGGAATGCAGGCAGGCAGTGACAATCCCATTGATTCTCCTGGTCTGCAGTTTGAATGTCTCTGATGATGTCATTAGGTAGCTCAGGTAAACGGTGGCTTTCACAGCATCAGTCACTGAGATTATTTAAGCATAAGCATGACAATTTCTCTGAAGTTTATGTCATGTCATCTAGCTGCTGTTTGTAATTGTAAGACTCAGAAAAAAGAATTTTAGTTCTCAATAATTCCAAGTCAGCCTTGGCTGGGTGGCTGAACTGGTTGGAGCATCATCCCTTGATCCCTGGTCAGGGCACATAGAAGAGACAACTGTTCTCTCTCTCTCCCTCTCATTAATAAACATATTTTCCAATGAGGATTAAGAAAGAAAGAAAGAGAGAGAGAGAGAGAGAGAGAGAAAAGGAGGGAAGGAGGGAAGGAAGGAAGGAAGGAAAGAAAACCACTAACTGAACTAGAATTTGGTATCCATAACTGTATTATAGTTTCTGTTGAAACACAATTTCTTCTCCTAAAATCGCTCATTTTATCAAAGATAGCCAAATTTACTATGTAAGTCTAGTTTCAATAAATCTGGCTTGATTATTTGCATAAATAGAACAACAACAATTGGTCATAAAAGTTGTATTAATCCTTTGAGTGCCAATGTCGCTCATTTTTTCGATGGTTATAAATATAAATAATAATGAAATAATTCGTATTTTGTTTTGTTCTCTGTTTTTGTACCTCAGGTTTTATATTGATATAACTTTTTCTAATGATCCGAATTTTGAATTTTTACGCCTATTCAAATACTGACATATTAATTCAGTTATAATTTTTACTTACAATTTAAACAGTCCTTTTAATTTCATTTATCTTTGCAATAATCGTCAAAACTCTATGCAGAGTGCATGATAAGGAAGCTTTTGCTAATGGACATTTTCATTGTTTCACGGTATAGCGTTAGCATTTTGTTTATAAACTTTTTCACTGTTGATATCTATTGATATATGTCTAGTGTGAATGTCATTTGTGTTCATTTTTTTGTACGTTAGGAAGTGTTTTTCTTTTCCAAAAATTTATGCAATATTTGGCATACTTCTTGCTTGTTATCCATGTTGCTGTGTGTTTTTTCAAGTTATAATCATAGTTTTTATATTATGCCCTATATTATACTTCAAAAGCCATATTGAAGGAAAGAATTTATTTTTTCTAAAATAATTGTTATAATAAAATAATTTTAACGCAATAATTTTTTTGCAAAATTGCGCCACAGAACACTGCTTACAAAAGAAGAATGTATTACTATATGTTGTGAAATTTTCAGCAAATTATTATGAATAGTAATCTTTTTATAGATATTTTTTATAAACTCTGGATTTCTCAGCAAAATAGCCTGGCATTTCTCACATGAATTTTAGCAATTACACATGACACTCAAAGGGTTAAATCTGCTTTTCTGGAATTTTGTAAGGGATCTACAGATTGAACTCTCATGCCTGCAAAACTATAGATTTGGGTGAATTCCTCAGGTTCTCAAGGTCCCTCAAAATGTCTGGAAGTTCTTCCTTTTCTATCTCCCAGGAAAGTGATCTTAGCTTCTTGCCTGGAAATATTGCTATGTACCAGGTAAGCGTAAGCAAGGCACCAAGCTATTTTTCTAAGGGGCTATATTAGCTTCCAAAGTCAATCTTAATTCCT
This sequence comes from Furipterus horrens, assembly GCF_987537825.1. Taxonomy (NCBI): domain Eukaryota; kingdom Metazoa; phylum Chordata; class Mammalia; order Chiroptera; family Furipteridae; genus Furipterus; species Furipterus horrens. Next base: position 192,692,116 of record NW_028327173.1, on the reverse strand, counting down.
TAAACATTTCAAACATGATATTCCAGTCAAAGCCTTTATAATAATACCAGTTTGCAACTGTGCCTTATTATAAAAGGAACAGATTATTATTGAATTCATGCAAACAACCATACTGCCATGAAAATAATAATATTCATTAAAGAGTTTCCAAAGGATCAGGTAGAGAGAAAGATATTTCAATACTGCTTACAAAAGTATAATTTACCAAATTGCTTTGAGAAAACAAGTTTCCTTGTATCTGGGAAAACAGAAGAATTTTTTAAAAATTAGCAGTATTTCAAGTAAAAAGTTATAAAAATTAAAATCATCCTTAGTTTATTCAGTTTCATACAATTCTTGTTTAGTCTGATCATTTGCCAACATTTATTTTATTTATTACTAGCAGACTTTGAAAAATAAGCTTCCAATTTTGACAAATTTCTGATCAGTTATTAAATCCTTTAAAACCTGTTCAAATATGCCAATTCTCATAAAGTTATATCTCAATAACCTTTTAATAGTTTTCATCTTGTTGGGAAATCTGATTTTTCCCTCCTGCATTAAAAATTTTTTTTTTAATTTTGTTAATCTAATTAGCATTTGTAAGAACCAAAATGCTAAACGGCAGATTCAAAAGTCTTTAAGACTAGTTATATAACTGTATATATATGTTTTTCTTTTTAAGTGCTGGGCAATTGTATGTCCAATGTCCTGAATTTCTTTTCTTCTTTATCCCCCCCCCCCCCCAATATCTACAGACATTTAATGGTGAATAAGAAGGGGTCTGAGTGGACTTTGATTTGTGTTCTAATCTTTCCTTCCATCTTATTAAGGATGTCTTCTTCTCTTTTTTTTTAAGATTTTGTTTATTTTTGGAGAGAGGGGAAGGGAGGGAGAAAGAGAGGAGAGAAACATCAATATGTGGTTGCCTCTTGTGCGCCCACAACTGGGCACCTGACCTGCAACCCACACTTGTGCCCTGACTGGGAATTGAACTGGGAGCCCTTTGGTTTGCAGGCTGGCACTCAATCCACTGAACCACACCCACCAAGGCAAGGATGTCTTAATGGTTAATTAGTATACCAGTATGAGAGCTCTCTAAAAATGTTCAATTTAGAAGTTTTTCCAATTCAAGGTGTCTTATAATCTGGCCAGTGATGATAGGATTTTAGTAGCAAATCACTCCAGTAAGCCTTTCTGGCCTACAGAAGGAAGTAAGACTCCCATAAAGAATGCAAAGAATGGAGTCCTCATACATCCAACAGATTATTCCCAGAAACAGCCTAAGAAAGATGGGTTGCCCTGTCTTTCATCAGCTGTTCCAAAACTCAGGAAATCACATGCTTTCTCCCCTTGGGAATGGAATAAGGTTTTAAGATTCTCTAAGCTTGAATCCACAGCCTAATCGGCTACCTGCCAGAATCATATGTAGCATCCATCTGGTGAAGGGAATAGACCATCTCTGGAAAAAATGGGATCAATAGGAAACAAGAGACTGAGGCCCCCTTTTTTTTAAGTTGACTTTATTGGGGTGACATACAGGTTTTAGGTATATGGTTCTATAATACATCATTTATAATACATCATCTGAGGCCTAGATGTCACCCCTAGGGGTTAATGCTTAAGGGGGTGGTCATGCAAGGGCCCACATGGGAATCTCAAAAGGCCAGTCTTTGGTAGACCCTTGTTCTTCCTCCAAGGGGGTCTACCACATGACTGGCTACATGCCAGGGTAGGAAAGGTCAGGAGAGAGTCTGAACCACATGACCAGTGATATGAAAGGTCAGGGGATCTAAATTGCAAGACCAGCGATATGCTAGGGGAGGAAAGGTTACCCTGGGGGCAAGGTCACTTTTGCCCATTGCTAGGCACCCGGGGGCTTTCCGCCCTAGTGACTGACCTTCTGTACTTGGCCCGTTGTCCTGCTCTGCTCTTGCCTAAGTGCCTACCACACCAATATGGGATTTTTAATACCACATTTAAATGTATTCATCTATTCATTCATACTTATTTTGTTTATAAAACCAGTACATACTCATTTTCAAAAACCCAGATGTTACAGATTCACATCACAGAAAGTAAACAGTTTGCTGTGATCTCACTAACCAATGTTAATTGTTTGGTGTATAGTCTATAGATTTCTCCTTTTGCATGCACTTATATACAAATAATTTTTATTAGTACTTTTTTTAATAGCTTATAAATACCACTTGATTAGAAGAGTTTGATAGATGGTTATGGGAGGGAAGGAAATGAGGATATTTATTGCCTTTTCAGCAGTTATTGGGGACAGTGTCATAATAGGGTTGTTACAGAAATCATTTCATAATTTTGGCAAGAACAAAAATAGATGAGTTCTATTAGAACATCTCCTCTGGCCCTGGTGTTTAATAGTGCTCAAGAATAGCGAAAGAGAGGGAAATCACATTGCAAGAGGGCCCTCAGCTTGTAAATTCTCCGTAAATGGGGTGCTAACAATGCCTAAATAAGTGATAAATATCTAAGTTGACACTTGTCATTATGGTAAATGAAGTGTCCCATGTTGTTTCTGCATTTTATCAGCATACGTCCATTTTGTAGCACTCCATATAAGGCTGATGTGTTACCATGTTAATTCTCTCTGAAGTATTACTTTAGAAAACAAAATAAGGCATTCTGTTACTGTTTCTTTTTACACCCCCACCCCTTTTTTTAAGATCCATTGAGTGTTGGAGCTAACCAGTCCCCCTCCCCCCCCAAGCTTTAACCCAATGAGAATTGCCCTCACAGAACACAGGTACTCTTGGGCAGGAGCGGTTCAGCCCATCTTGAGCATTGATGGTGTGCTCCATGCTTTCTTCTCTTCTGTTGTTTATTTTATGTTCTGACACACAGTTTTAACATGTGTTTAAGTAATAGAGCTATCACACAAATAAGGAATGGATTATGCCAGGTGTTCAAGTGACCATTTTATGATTTCTGGAGGTTTTTTCAAAGAAGGACATGACTAGGAATGATTATCAAGAAGCAGGATTACACTCTGGCTGGTGTGGCTCAGTTGGTTGAAGTGTTGTCCCATTGATTCTCGGTCAGGGCACATACCCTGATTGCAGGTTTGATTCTTGATTGGGATGCAGGTGAGACAGCAACCAATCTACATTTCTCTGTCATCTTGATGTTTCTCTCTGTTGCTCTACCTTCTTCTCTCTAAAGGCAATGAAAAAAATGTCCTCGTGAGGATAAAAAAATAAAAGAAACATGGTTGCTTAGTTAAGGCCTTTGATGTTGTATAAAGCATCATAGATGTCACTGCAGCCTGGGCATATTAACCAGTAATTCTAAGAATAGTAGTTAGAAGAAATACTGGCCTTGCCAGAAGTGTTTCTGAGATCGCGATGTTCTGATTCCATGTGCCCACATGCACTGGCCCAAAGAAGTGCACAAGCAGGAATTTTCAGTATAGAAAGAAAAAGAGTCCAGTATTGAATTGGCCAATCCATAGACAGGGAACTAATGCTTTAAGACCTAATTCCCTGATGGCGTGTAGGTAACAGATTATGTAGGGCAAAATTATAAGACACTGGGTTAGGGTGCTTCAGGGTTGTGCTATTTGCTGATTGGTTGGCGGTGAGGTAATGGTAGTAAATCATTTCTTTAGATCTTGAGGACAGCTCTGAGGTCTTTTCCCGTGTGCCTCTGTCAGGTGCCACATAGCCAGGGGGTCATTCCACTTAGGAGTGAGAAGCTGAAATATCACTTAGATCAAGATGTTATCTTTAGCCTGCCATGGTCCCAATGTGTGACTTTTAGTCAGGTCCAGGCTACTATCTTCTGCCTAGGGTTTTGTTGATTCTCAGAGGAAAGGCTAGGTCCCTGAGGGGTATGTATATAGAAAGAGGGATGTTATTTCTAGAGCTAGGATTTAAAACAAAATATCATCAAAGTCCTAAAGACCCTTGGTTTCAGAGGCATGCCATGGCTATGTGGGATCCAAGAGGAGAAGCAGCCTCCTCTGTTCCTTTCTGAAAGTACATCTTCATAGGGATTATACTTGGACACATTTCCATACAGACCCCACACCCCCTTAAAAGGGGTTATGTGTATCTCTCAATCATACAGTCTGCATACATAGAATCTCTGCATTTCTAAGCTCAAAGCAGTAATTTAAATGAAAACAGGCCACAAGGCATTGCTTGGGAAGGCTTCTTTTTGACGGATGAATTCTGCTTTTGGTTTGTTCTTCTGTATGTTTAAAATGATTGCAAACACACATTCTTAGTACTGTTATATTTTTGCTGCTTCAGTTTTGCATGTTACACATATTTTCGGTGCTATGAACAGATTGTGACACATTCGTAATCATAAACCATCTCTGCCGCTAAAAATATCTCTCAGTCGCTTCCCCCTCAGTGGAACTAGGGTATATGGACTTATGCCAAAATTAAATGTTAGCACTAAAATAAATCTGTGTTTAAAATAATAAAAATTAAATTAAAATGAACAGTTTTCTTAATCACCTAAGCATCATCACTGCTGTACTTCACATTTCCTTGATCTGCACAGTGTATTGAGAATGTGGTATTAAACTTATTTTATTATCAGATAAGAGCTGTGTCCATTACATTTTTATATTTTTGGTGGTTTTTTTAAGGCATATTTTATTATTTGATATCTGTTCTTTAAATCATCTTAACATCTCCTGTATTTGGTTTGGCTTTTTATTAGTTTCAGTTATATTGAGTCAGAAAAAAACGTCCCTCTGTCCTTCTAAGTTATTCTGGCTGGTCTGAGGATTAAATTGAGAAACTAACAGGAAAAAATCAATTTTAATTACATATATACTTATAGGGAATCCATATAAACATGACAGATTCCAAAGGAAGTCAGGTAAAATTAGTCAGATATGCTGTTTTGAGCTAAGTAGAAAGGGGTAAGGGTTTGGGACTTCAAAGGGAAGGAAGCCAATTCATAGGAAGATGAAAAGAGCAAATGTTTAGTAAACAGTGTTTGCTGGGCCATACAGGAAACAATGGGACACGGAGAGGAATTTTAACAAACAGCCTTTTGCTGGGTTACTCCCTGTCTACCACATCTAGTTTATACTATACAGTTGACGGTTGAACAACGTGGTGATTAGGGACAACACCCCATGCAGTCAAAAATTCACATATAACTTTTGACTTCCCCAAAGCTTTCCTGATAGCATACTGTTGACTGGAAGGGTTACAATAACAAAAAACAGTCATTAACATATTTTGTATGTCATGTATTATATACTGTATATCTACAATAAAGTCAGCTAGAAAAAAGAAAATGTTATTAAGAAAATCATGAGGAAGAGAAAATACATTTAAAGCACTGTATGTATTTATTGAAAAAGATCCGCATACAAGTGGACTCACACAGTTCATACCTGCATTGTTCACGAGTCAACTGTAGCTCTCTATGGTGATAGCTCACTTTCTGGAGCAGGTCCTCTATCTAAATCCTTTTAGACTCTAGGGCTTCTGGTCAAGATGGAGGTGTAGGTAAACACAGCTCACCTCCTCACACCACCACTTCAAAATTACAACTTAACTATAGACCAACCATCACCCAGAACAATCAGAAATCAAGTTAACTGGATATCTGACAACTACGGAACTAAAGAAACCACATCCATCCAGGCTGGTAGGAGGGGTTGAGACGTGCAATGGGCTGGTCCCCGCATGTGGTGGGTAAAATTTCGGGAGGAATATCTGAAGCGAGGAATTCCGGACTCACACCAGGACCCCAGCCCAGGGTTCCCATAACTGCTGGCTGAAAAAAACAGCAGGGATGAGTTGGTGAAAGGAACTGCTGGAGTCCCAAGCAGTGCCTTTAAAAAGCCGCACAGGGGCTTGCTCAGACTCACTCCCTCTGAGCTCCAGCACTGGTGAAAAGCACCAACACATATGGGGAGGAACTGAAGTGTCTGGCATCAGAGTGAGAGCTGAGGGACAGCTTCCCCCAGACAGAAAGGTGGGCAGTGGCCATTGATCCTTTTCTGAGCCCTCCCCCAACAGAGCCACAGAGCTAGCAAGTGGGGGCAATATCTGAGACTCCATCAACTAGTCTCACACACGTTTGCTCTGCCCTGGGAAATCCCTGAGGCTCAAGTTTTTATCAGTGGATTCTCCAGATGAATGGCTCAGGCTTCATAGCTTCCTAAATCCTCTCAAGCAAGCAACAACCGGCCTCAGCAAGCCCCCGAACCCCATACTTCTGGCTGAGCGGCTCCAGGCTTGGCACTAGCAGCAGCCAGCTTTGTATCAGTTTGGCTTCACCTGGAAACCTCCAAGTTCAGCACAAGTAACAGCTTTTCAGATTGCTTTATAGCTCATGCAGGGTGGTCCCTGCCAGAACATAGGTGGGGGCTGACCCTGGCCTGCACCACCTGGGAAACCCAGAGCCTGTGCACCCAGTGAAAACCAGAGGCTGCGCACCCAGTGGACAGCTACAGACCATATCAGAACACTGCCACCCTGCCCCTGCACAGCTTATCCTCCAGGGAGGGCTGAGGTTGGTGCTTGGTACTCACAGCCAGCCCTTGCAGCTGACAGGCCTGGGTAAATTCCTCCCATTGACTTGTCAACAGCAATCAAGGCTCAGCTACAAGAGAAGGGTGTACTCAACCTACTTGGAGCGTGCACCTCAAGTACCCAGCTTGGGTTATAGGGGAAGCTGTGCCACTGGACCCTACAGGACACCTACTACATTGGGCCACACTACTGAGACGGAGTCATAGCAGCTCTACCTATTACATAGAAACAAACACGGGGGGAGCGGGGGCTGCCAAAATGAGACAAAGAGGCATGGCCCAAATGAAAGAACAGATAAAAACTCCAGAAAAAGAACTAAACAAAATGGTGATGAGTAATATATCAGAGGCAGAGTTCAAAACACTAGTTATAAGGATGCTCAAGAAATGTAGTGAATATTTCAACAGCATAATATAGACCCAGGCAGAAATGAAAGATACACTAATTGAAATAAAGAACGATTATCAGGGAATCAACTGTAGAATGAAAAAAGCCAAAAATCAAAGCAATGATTTAGAACATAAGGAAACAAAAGTACAACCAATCAGAACAAGACAAAAAAAGGATCCAAAAATCGAGAATAGCATAAGGAGCATCTGGGACAATTTCAAGTATACCAACATTTGCATCTTAGGGCTGCCAAAAGGAGAAGAGAAAGAGCAAGAAGTTGGAAATCTATTTGAAAAATAGTGAAAAAAAACTCCCCTAATTTGGTGAAGCAAATAGACATTCAAGTCCAGGAAGCACAGAGAGTCCCAAACAAGATGGATGCAAAGAGGCCCACTCCAAAACACATCATAATTAAAATGCCAAAGGTTAAAGATAAGGAGAGAATCTTAAAAGCAGCAGCTACCCACAGGGGCGTTCCCACAAGACTGTGAGCTGATTTCTCAAAAGGTATGTTGCAGGCTAGAAGAGATTGGTAAGAATAATTCAAAATAATGTAAAAGCAGGTACCTACAGCCAAGATTGCTCTGCCCAGCACAGCTATAATTTAGAATTGAAGGGCAGAAAAAGAGCTTCCCAGACAAGAAAAAACTTAACGGAGTTCATCATCACCAAACCATTATTATATGAAGTGTTAAAGGGACTTATTTTAAAAAAGGTCAAAACTATGAACAATAAAATGGCAATAAACACATACCTGTCAACAACTGAATCTAAAAGCCAAACTAAACAAATAAGAACAGAGACAGAATCATGGATGTGGAGAGCATTTTGTTGGTTGTCAGATGGGGAGTTTGGAGGAATGGGTGAAGAGGTAGGGGGATTAAGAAGTACAAATAGGTAGTTAAAGAATAGCGATGGGGGTGTACAGTACAGCACAGGAAATGGAGTAGCTAAAGAACTTTTACACATGACCTGTGGATATGAACAAAGGAGTAGGGATTGCCTAGGGAGTGGGGGCGCTGGGTGAGGGGGAGCAACAGCAGAAAATATTGGGACTACTGTAACAGCATAATCAATAAAATATCACTTAAAAGAAAAAAGTAAATAGGCACATGGAACTAAATAAATAAGTAAATACTTTTGGACACTAGAGGGAAGGTCAACGGTTCTTCATGAATCTTTTGTTTCCTAAAAATAATCAGCCTTAAATAATCCTTATGCCAAAGAGACACATCTTGGGGTGGCAGATTTTCCCCATCACAGCCACGATAAAAATTTCATTCATTCAGCAGTCATTTTTTTAACTAGTTACCATGTGCCAGCCATGGAAAATATCTTCAAAATATCTTCAAAAAGTTCTTAAGGCATAGCATTTGATTTTTTGAATTCTCGAAATAACATTTCCTTAGTGTTTCTTAATTAATACCTCTTCACCTTTTCTGGGTTTAATTTTATTTTCTCCTCTCTTGGTGTCTGATTAGGCCTTAGAGTTAGAAAAGTTAGTTGCATGCTTTTTCTGTTTTTGCTTACAGTCTTTAATATCTCCTTAGAAGGCAAAGTATATGTATTCATCTATTCCTGTTTTTTTCCAGTTTGAAGATAGAGGATAATACTTTAAATAAAATAATAAAAATAACATATAAAGTGAGTTTTTTAAACTCCATGTGTCAGGCATTCCATTAAGCACTTTTCATGCATTATCTCATTTCATTTTTAAAACAACCTTATGAAGTAGGTGTGATCATTATCATCATTACCCTTTTGCCAGTGAGGAAGCTGGATCCAGAAAAGTTAAGTGTCCTGGCCAAAGCTATACTGCTGATAGATGACTTCAGAAGCATGTATACCACTGAAGAACCAAACTAAAGTTATGAGTGAAATTTAGGAAGATAGTGGAATTATTATTTCTCAGACCTGCTTTTACTGCTTTGATGTATTACATCCAAATGGCTTCAGGTTTTTCACCTATTCCAGATCATTAGGTGAGGGATTCACTTTAGCCCAGGTAGAGACATGATTCTTTCTCTGTCGCCATAAGGAGTGGTTTTCAAAAAAAGGGTGTCTGCCTGCCATCTTGAATACTCAAATTTGCAAAGGTAATCTGCCCCACCTGAATGATAATTAGTGGATGATATGGTAGTAGAGGTAGTTTAAATTGATGAATTAGGGGAAAGTGGTTAAAACTTGCTTTGGAAATTGGTAATACAGTAGAAGGTAGAATATATGAGGCATATTTATAAATGGTAAATTACAGAGTTAGAGAATGATTATAGAATAGTAATGTCAGCTGAGTCCTACGTCAGGTCAATTAAAAGTGTGCTAAGCCCCAAATGGTGTGGTTCAGTAGGTTGGGCCTCATCCCGCAAACCAAAAGGTCACTGATCCCATTTCTGGTGGGACTGCATGCAAGAGGCAGCCGATCGAGGTTTCTCTCTCAAATCGATGTTTCTCTCCCTCTTTCTCCCTCCCTTACCTTCTCTCAAAGAATAAATAAATAAAATCTTTTTTAAAAAGTGTGTGCTAAAAAATTTAAAAATGAAGAACTAGAAACAGTAGGAGAGTAAGAGTTTTTATTTGATCTTTGAAAGCTAAGGCTAAGCCAAAGGTTCAAGTTTGTACTGTGTGGAAGATGATATGAATGGCGTAATTTTAAGGGAAAAATACACAAATAGAGGGGAATAATAATGGGACATTTATTGTGTTCACTATCTAATGAGCACAGTTTTAAGTGCTTCTTATTAAATTCTCAGAAAAAAACATTATACATATTTCTCCCTCTTTTACAGAGTGAAGCAACTGAGAGGTTAAGTTGCTTACCCAAGGCCATGATTTGAACCTGGTGTCTAGTGCCAGAGTGTTTTTTTGTGTGTGAGATATTTATTAATTGCCTTAATGTAATGAATATAAGCAGTTCTGCTGTGGAATTTAAATTGCTTTGAACACATAAGAGGGTTTTCATTTTCTCAGGATATTTCAGCTTGAATGTCTGCTGGTGTTCTTGGGGGAGGTGCTAGGTCGTGGAAACACAGTATTTGCCCTCAGAGTTTACAGTTTGTTTTGAGGGCACAAGACTACATGTGAAAGGCATAAGGACAGAAACAAAATGATAAACAAGAGCAAATTAATGAAGTACAAAGTAAAAGCATGTCTTACAATGTGCCAGGAATTTTTCCATAACCTATCTTTTTTTACTTCTGTCCTTCATCTTTCACAGCACTCGTGGTTCTTTTGGAGTGTCTAAAGATTAGAAATACATAAACGTTAATAGAAAATTTTTTTTAAAAGAAAATGAAAAAACAAATTACTTGTATTTATTGATTTGTGTAATTTTCATCTAAACTGCAGGAAAATTGTCCATAGAAATTTTATTAGTAGAGTTGTATCTTGGCCACCCAAGTAATGTTAGAGAAAGACTTAAGAGTTTTAAGAGAAGTGTGGATTTTTTTTTCCTCAGAGGGTATGTGTGCAAGAGGCAACCAATTGATGTATCTCTCACACATTGATGTTTCTCTTTCTTCCTCCCTCCCCATCTCTCTGAAAATAAATAAATAAAATCTTTTAAAAATATATTTCCTTAACCTGACCTACAGACTGGAAAGACTGGGGTGAAATGGAGACTATTTGCTAGTGGGTGTTTGTTTGGGGTGGGATTGATGAAAATGTTCTAAAACTATTGTGATGGTTGCACAGTTATGTAAATATACTAAGAAACTTTGAATTGTATACTTTAAATGGGTAAATTGTATAGTATGTGAATTATATCTCAATTTTTAAAAATGACCTCTAATGAGTGAACATTGTGGTAAAATATACATAACATAAAACTTACCATTTTAGCCAATTTTAGGTCTGTAATTCATTGGCATTAAGTACATTTTACAATATTTAGAAACCTTCACCACTATCCATTTCCAGAACCTTTTCATCTCAAAAAGCAATTAACTTTTATTATGCAACCCAAATTTGGAAGCAGTAGGCGTGGGGCCTACTTAATTTTAAGCCTTTAGACTATAAATACTTGCTCCCCCTAAAAGGTGTTTCGCCTTTTCCATTTATTTCCCCTTGAACCTGCTTTGTCTTATGTTCCCTCTCTCAGATAGTGAATTACTGTTTATGAAGTTGTCTAAATAAGAAATGCCCATTATATTTTCTCTCCTTCATTATCCCCTATTTAATCTCCAGGGCCTATGGATTGTTCCTCCTTAATGTCTTTGAACCTGTCTACCTCTCTGTATCCCCTCTGTTATTTACTTAGATTCCTTTCTACTTTCACCTGGATTTAATAGTCAGACATTGTACCAGGGATCAGTCAAGCAAAAATGATATGGAAGGATTATGATAAATAGTGCTGAAAATTAGGAATAGAAGATATCTCTGCACAGAGTTCCAGTAAAATTTTATGCCTCCATGATGCCTTTCCTGACTACTCTAGTTGGTCTCTCCGTCCTATTCAAGACTCACTTCAGTCTACTATTGAAAATATAGTCGTCCTCGGTTTCTGCAGGGGATCGGTTCCAGGGCCCCTGTGGACACCAAAATTATCACATGCTTACCTCCCTGATATAAAATGTCCTCCACACCTGTGGGAATCTAAGGATGCAAAAACACGGGATACAAAGAGCCAACTGTACATTTATTGAAAAAAAATCCTCATATAAGTGGACCTGCATAATTCAAGCCCATGTTGTTCAAGATTCAACTGTGTCTCCTTCATCCACTTTTCATGTCTGTTGCTATTATCCTAGTCATCCAAGCCACCACCATCTCTCCCATGTGTTCTCTGCTTCTGTCTTTGAATCTATTCTAAATACAGCACTCAGGGTGATCCCATTGATATACAGGATGTCATATGAATCTTCTGTTTAAGAACCCCCCCCCACAGGGCTCATATGCTTCTTAAAGTCAAAGTCAGTCTTTACAGTGAAGACCTGTGAGGCCCTTGTGATCTGCCCCACTCTGCCCACCCTACCTCAGCCCCATCCACACTGGCTTACCCAGCCCTGGGAAATGCCGGTCATGCTCTTTCTTCAGGCCTTGGTGCTTTATGGCGATAGCACTTGACTCATTCAAGTCCTTTCTCAAATACCACTTGAGTAAACATTTATCTTTTTCGTTGTCCATCTTCCACACTAGAAAGTAAGCGGGAAGGAGTTTTTGTGTCTTTTATGCAATATGAAATAACCAAAGCCTAATGCAGTGTCTGGTACGCAGGGCTGGCTGCTCGGGGTGTATTTGTTTAATGTCTGCTTGCCTAACACGTAATACATTCTCCCCTTTCTGTGTTGTTTTCTTGGTGATATTTTTGCCTTTGGTGTAATGAGCTCTGTGCCCCTTTTCTATCTGCTGTATCTCTAGCAAATCTATATATGAAATAAATGAAATCTGTTACTGTTAGTATCAAATCTAAATGTTCACTTGTTATCCCACTTCCCTGTTCTTGGAAGAAGTAAAGAAGTTATTTTTGTACCTGATTTCCTGATTAAGTGGAATCAGGAATCCTAGCAGTTCCCACTATTAAAGGATATGCTTGCGTGCGTAAGGAATGTTCTGTTTACGTAAGGTCTATTTTGTTTAAGAAAATCTTAAGCCCTGATACAGATCAGCCTTCCTTAAACTCTGAATTCTTGTTCTGCTCAGTTTTGCGTCTTTTAAAATGGAAGTCAAAACCCTCTACTTGCTAAATGAACCCATCCTTCTGTCCTGATTCAGCAAGTGTTAGTCCTAAGAAAATTATTAATTACTCCCAGTATTATCATATTTGACCTTTAGAAATTCAGGTTCCAGTCTTCCTAGAAAACACTTTTTTCCTACAGTTTCTGGAGAACTTTTCCTATACATTGATATTATGCTTACCTAGAGACGTTGAAGCTTTTTAAATCCTAAATTGACCTTTTCAGTGAACATGAAGCATTGATTCATCCTTTACTGCTAAAATGATGTCATTTTAACTTTTTCTTTGCTGAATAGTCCATACTCCCTAAAACTTTCATTTATAACATCCCAAAGCTTACCTAGACAGCGGTCTCCCAGTAGGTGGACTGAACAAGACTTGTTACTAATACTGTGCCAGGCCTCCCATCAGCCTCTCCCTCTTGGCAGAATATGTGCAAGAAAAACCTAGTACTAAAACATCTGGGGGAGGGGGATGACTTTATGGGAATGAAAGTAGATGTACAGATAGAAAATTTACATTTTAATGGCCAACATTGTCAGCTATGTGCATTCATCCATATGATTATTTTTAAAGGAAAAAGAGGAAAGAAAGGCCCAACCCCTTTATGTTTTCATGTCCTGCCATTAGCTCTGAAGTGTTGTTTTCTTAATGCTTCCCTTGTCTTAAAAATTCCTGAAACACCTCCAAAAATTTCAATGATTTTTTTCAGTTTGTTTTAAACAACAAAGACCAAGAGAATGCCTGAGGCCATCTATGTAAAATCTACTATATGGTTTGGTTTTGGTTTTTGTTTGTTTGTTTGTTTTAGTAAAAGGGTGGTTATTAAAATTAGTTGTATATGTTTAAGATTATGAATTGAGAGATCAGAAATTTAACTTCATTCCAGTTTTTTTAACTTCAGTTGACTTTCCAAGTATTTAAATGTTTATTTTTATTGAAATGTTGACATTCATACAGTAAAATGCACAAATCTCAGGCACATGACTGTTTCTAGTATCCCAGAAGACTGTCTTGTGCCTCTTCTAGTCCATTTCTCCTTGCCAAAGGATAACCAATATTTTGACTTCTATCACTGTATATTAGTCCTTCCCCATTCTTGAACTTCACATAAATGGAATCTTACATATAATACCTTACATATGAGGGGGGACCCAAAAAATTCCCGGAACTTATTTATAAAAAACTATGTATGCATTTTTACATGTTTAAACTTCAGTCACCTTCAAAGTACTCTCCATTTGATGCAATACACCTATTGAGTCTTTTTTCCCAGTGCTCCAGTTTTTGAACTCACCAATTTTGATGTCTTTTAGTGCTACTGCCATTTTTTGTTTCACCTTTTCTACATTGGCAAAATGTTTCCCTTTGAGGACTTTTTTCATCCAGGGAAACAAAGGAAAAAAAGTTGCTCAGGGCAAGATCAGGTGAATAGGGAGGGTGGGGCAGGGTGTCGTGCCATTTTGGGTCAAAAACTGCTGCACTCAGTGCAGTGTGGGCAGGTGCGCTCGTAAGTCACCCATCATGAAATGGGCAAACGTGTTGAAAGAGTCTTCAAAAAAAACTTCACTGAAGTCAAACACAGCCTCTCACAACAATGCCAGCTCATACACTCTTTCAGTAGGGGAAGCCTGTGCTACAAAAGGGCCTGCCCTCCAGAAGATATTTTCATTTTTTGATGTGACGTATAATCACTCTTTGAATCTGGCGTATTGTATTCATTATGTTTTTGAGATTCATCCACATATTTAGATGGAACAGTAATTCATTTATTGCTGTCTTGTATCCCATTACTTGACTATATTACATTTTATCCATTCTGCTGATGGGCATTTGGGTTACTTACTGATTTTGGCTGTTATCAATAGTGTCATTTTTGTACCTGTCTTTTGGTACACAGTTCTGTTGGGTATATGTAACTAAGAACGGAATTGTTGGGTCATAGAGTAGGCACATGTTTAGGTTCAGTAAATTTTTCTTAATCAGGAGATTAGTCAGGTCAGTAGTTAAGATATGCAATTTTTTTCATGATTAGAAATTGCATTCCTAGAAAAAGGGGAGGGAAGGAGCACTTATTGAGCCTGGCATTGTGCTTGCTCTATTACATACTTTCTTTGCCGTAAAGGGAGTCTGTACTAAGAGCTTCTGTAATTACTATCGGAATAGCTTTTTAAAATATAGTTTGCATGTGATTTGACTGACCTGATATTGTAAACACTTGTAAAAGAAGTCTTTAAGATTTAAACTCCAGTTTTAGATACCAGTGGAGACACATCCTTCTTTTTTTTTTTTTTTTTTTTTTTTTTTAAGTTAATTGATTTTTTTAGAGAGAGGGAAGGGAGGGACAAAGAGGGAGAGAAGCTATGTGGGCTTCTTCTGTTTGTTTTTTAATGCTTTTGAAGGGAAAAACCAAAGGAGTAAAACATGTTCCTTTTTATTCTGCCGTATAACTCAGCCAAAATAAAATATATTAGAAAAAGTACCTTTTCAAATAGAAAAAACAAGACCTTGGGCAGGTGATTAAAGTAAGTGGTTGACAGTTAATAGTTTATTAAACATAAATTATTAAATTAAAGAGATATGTGAAATATCCACAATTAATGTTTTTGCTAGTATAAATTAGAACAAGGCAGTATTAGGGTAGTTTATGGGTAGAATCTTTCCATATTTCATCCTACCTCAAATCCCTTAACTCGTATTAATGCTGAAAACTAACAGACTGTTTTGGGGGCTATCTCTTCTATTTGGGGCACTGTAAATTGGGAAAACTGTTATCTGCTTTGACCTTTAAGAAGAAAGAAAGGAGGGGAAAGGAATGCTTTGAGTTCAGATTTTTCCACCTTAGTATAATGAACTGTAAAGTATAAATCTAAAGAGCAGCAGTAATTTTATTCTATTTTTCCCAGGAAGGCAGATTATGTCAGCATATCCAGGAAATCTAAGAAGATTAGGAGCTGTGTAATGGAGTATAATGTGAATTAGGGGAGCAACTGTGGCTGAACCTCGTTTATATTTCTATCCTTTATTTTGAAAGATTTCAGTTTAACACCGTAAATGTTATTTTTGAAGTCGCAGACTCAAACACATTTTGTTATGTCATATTATATAAAAGCTCATCAGCTAAATTGAAAATTAACATTGCTATTTAAGCAGGTGAGTACATGCTATATTCTTTGAAGCATAAGTTCTGAGTAGATAGCACTAATGCCATTTAAGACAAAACATTGCCTTTTGTATCCCTTACTTTGTACCAGTCCAGAGAGCTCATAGAATACTATCTGTTCTGATTGATACCTGTCTGGGGAGGCTTATGGGATTTTATTTGAGTAGTTCCTTCAGACCTTAAGATTACATGGCTGAGATTCCTGAGAATTTGGGATCAACACTTGGTTAAAATAATTCCTTTTGAAAACGGCTGAAATGCAGTTGGTACAACTTTAAATCTCTTTGGCAGTAGATAATAAATATAGTTCTCTAAATCTAATATTGTCTGGTAAAAGTGATTTAAAGGTATCAATAGGTGGATAATTGTGACGCTTCTTACACCTCCATCCTCCATTCTTTTTTTTTCTTTTTTAAGATTTTATTTATTTTTTTAGAGGAAGAGAGGGAGAAAGAAAGGGAGAGAAACATCGATCAATTGCCTCTCACACGCCCCCAACTGAGGACCTGGCCTGCCACCCAGGCATGTGCCCTTATCGGGAATTGAACCAGTGACCCTTTGGTTCACAGGGTGGCCTCAATCCACTGAACCACACCAGCCAGGGCCTTCATTCTTTTTAGTCTTTCGGTTTCCATCAAAGAATTAAATCTTATGATTCCATCACAGCCTGTTGTTAACTTCATCTTCATCACTTCCTTCCTGAGCATAGAGTTTATTTGAAAGAAGTTGAGGACCAAAAAGGACCTATTAAAGATATCTGCTGCATTTTCTGAGAAATTAACTACACACGTTTACTTTTCTCTCTCTTCCATGCCAGGCTATTATAGATTTTTATAGAAGAGGTTCTAAAAATGGTTTCATTCTAACAAACCATATTGATGAAGTCTAAAAGGACCACCACAGAGGAAGGTTCATTAATGTAGTTCAAGAGAAATTAGTAGAGGTTTTCTCCAAATTGCTTTTATGCTTTTTATCACACTTAAAAGATGTATGTGTGGAAACTAGAAAAGAATGCTGATCTCTTCTGTTACCATCTGTGTTCTTTCTGAGGCAAGGATAAGGACTCTTAAAAAGAGTTTGTTTTTTTTAACAAGGCTGAACTTTCTAAAACTTTATCGAGGTAGCATTGGTTAAAAACATAGGCTTCAGCTATTCACCATTAGAATTTGATATCTGTATACTCTTACTTCTACTCACCACAAAAATCTAGTTTCTCTCCATTACCGTAGATTTGGCCCCCTTTACCCTTTTTATCTTCTCACCCCTCCCTTCCCCTCTGGTAACTGCCTTTCTGTTGTGTATATCTTTGAGTTTCTTTTTGTTTTGTTTTATTATGTTTATTCATTTATTACTTTTTATGTTATATTTCACTTAGCATAATACCCTCAAGGTCCATCCATGTTGTCACAAATGGTAATTTTTCATTTTTTTTATGACTGAGTATTCCAGTGTGTGAGTGTGTGTGAGTGTGTGTGTGTGTGTGTATCTGCCTATGTATATACCATATCTTCTTTACCCGGTCATTCATTGGTCTGATACTAGGTTGTTTCTGTATCTTGGCTATTGTAAATAAAGCTGCAGAGAACACAGAGATACACACGTATTTTTGAATTAGTGTTTTCATAAGGAGAGAATTGTTCTTAATCTGAATTTTTAGCTGCCAAAATGAAAATTGATGATCTCAGCTGTGATATTTATTAACATATGAAGGATAAACAAATTGTGTTATATCGTTACAAAGAAATACTATTTAGCAATAATAAGAATATATAAGTTGGGGGTTTTAAATGCCTAGACCCACTATCTTCAGGTTTGTATGTGTGTTAATTTAGATGTATTCTCTTTGGGGACTCTTCTTGTCAGGGAACAGATGATGATAAATGGGGAGAGTGATATTTCCACTTCCTTTCATTAAAGAAAACTTGTTTAAAATGATGCAACAATTAATGGAAAAGTTAAGATCTGAGTGTCTTTTTTTTTTTTCTTTTTAAAATTATTTATTTATTTATTTATTTTTAGAGAGGGGGGAAAGGAGAAAGAGAGGGAGAGAAACATCACTGTGTGATTGCCTCTCACATGCGCCCAACTGGGGACCTGATGTGCAACCTAGTCATGTGCCCTGACTGGGAATCGAACCTGCGACACTTGGCTCGCAGGCCGACACTCAATCCACTGAGCCACAGCAGCCAGGGCCTCTGAGTGTCTTAACATTTCTTCTTTTTTGATATTCTTGGAATAAATATCTTGAAATTTTTAAATAGGTTTTTGGTTTGTGATAAGAAAATAGCAAGTTGCAAAATGATAAAGTGAGTGCAGGAAAAATTAATTACTACAATATGCAAAGGGTCACTCTGTTTTAGAAACCATATTTAATGAGATCTCATTTACATACAATAAAATTTACCAATTTTAAGTGTATAATTCTATTAGTTTGGGCAAATGTGTAGTCATATAACCATACTACAATGGAGGTATAAAGTATTTTTGTCACACACACATCCAGTCCTCCCTCCACTCCTTGACAATCACAAATGTTTTCTGTCACTACTATGTCCTTTTTAGAGTTCCTATAAATGGATTCACACAGTGTATAGGCTTTTGTGACTTGCTTATTTAACATATAGCTTTTGAGATACATCAGCATTGTTTTGTGTATCAGTTGTTTTTATATATTTTCTTTCTCCGTCATGTTTCCTTTACCTTTCTGAATGTAGGAGCATATTTTTAAAAAGATTTTATTTATTTTTAGGGAGAGGAGAAAGGAGGGAAAAAGAGAGGGAGAGAAACTTGGGCTGCCTCTCCCAGCTGGGCAACTGACCTGCAACCCAGGCATGTGCCCTGACTGGGAGTCGAACCAGTGACCTTTCAGTTTGCAGACCAGCATTTAATCCACTGAGCCACACCAGCCAGGGCATGTAGGAATACATTTTTAATAGCATTTTTACATCCTTGTCTGCTAATATTCTGTTATTTCTGGTCTATTTCTATTGATTGACTTTTCTCCTAGTCGTGGGTCACATTTTCCTGTTTCTTTGAATACCTGGAAAGTTTTTATTATATGTCAGACATTGTGAATTTTTATATTATTGGGTGCCACATTTTGATGTTTCTTTTTGGTAATTTTGGACTTTGTTCTCAGAATCACTTGGATACTTTTGAGACTTTCTTTTAAGTTTTGTTAGAGTGGGTCCAGAGCAGCTTTTAGCCTCAGGCTAATTTAGCTCCATTACTAATATGATACCTTCTGAGGTCTTTCCATTTTGGGGAAAACTTAAACTGTTGACAACTCTGTATGAGCACCGGGAATTATGCAATCGGCTGCCTTCTGGTGGATCTTCTCTGGCGCCTGGTGGTTTCTTCTCATAAGGCTTAACGGAACCATTCTGCAGATCCCCAAAGTTCTCTCTGCACCTCCGTCCTCTCCTGTACACTGCCTCCCAAATTATAGCCATCTTAGCTTCTCCAGCTCCCATCTCTGGTGTCCTCAACTGACAAGATAAGTTCCCCCTCCTTGGGCTGCAGCCTGGGACCTGCTCTAGGCAGTATGAGGACTATCCAAAGACTTGCTCACTCCTTATTACCCACAGTCCTGCAGTGCCTGTGGCTCAATGTATGAAAACCATTGTTTTGTATACTTCCTCCAGTTTCCTGTTGTTTATAGCAGGAAGTTAATCCTGTCACTGATATGCTATCATGGTCGGAAGTGGAATTCTCTTCTAAATGTAGAGTAAGCATATATTGCTATTTCTAGGGGGAAATTGAGTACATGACTTATCAGTTGTCAAAATACTTAAATATAACACACTGTAATGTCTGCTTTATTATTTGTAAGACATATGTCATAATTTAAGTGATATTCCTTAGTCTTCACACTAAGCTAATCTAGGCTTGAGTATTATTTATTCTCTGGTCAACAAGAAATTATTTACATGAAGAGTATTATTTTGAGGTTATTTATAGCAAACTTACCTAGAGTAGCTTCCCATCAGTGATGATATATTAGTATTCTAATTCTGAGGAAATGTGTTACCCATCTGTATTTTTGGTTGATTGATTTATCTTTTGAACTGTATGATGTTTGTGTTTTTTAAAATATTAAGTTGCTTGCTTTCTAGTATATGTGAGAAAATGACTGCATACCTTTTTTCTTTTTTATTGATCTTACTGGATGACATTGGTTAATAAAGTTATAGGTTTTGGGTATACAGTTCTGTAATACATTCACTGTTTATTGATTGCATGTGTTTACCACCCCAAGTCAAGTCTCCTTCCGTCACCATTTATCCCCCCCCCATACTCTCTTTACCTCCCTCCACCCACCTCTGCAAAACTTTTCTAACTTGAGACTATTCATGGTTAAGACCATAAAAGAGTTAAGTCTTTTGGGAGCTGATCTTTTGAATTCATAGCTTGCTCTCTTATTACAGAACAGTTGTTTGGACATTATTCCTAGATTGTCAAAAACAGGCCAAACATTTAGTCGGCAGTTAGAGAAATGTGTGTTTTAATTTACTCGTGTTATAGGAAAGATGAACAAAGTGGGATTAAAAATATGATTTTGCATATTATGGATATGCTGTTGCTGTCTGGTAGGAGTTTTAGGGAAATGGTAAAATAAACTCAAACCCTAAAGATGAAAATTTGGGGCTCTAAATGGCTCTATTTCTGATCTTATGTATAAAATTAATCACAGCACTGTTAGTTAGAATGGATATTGAAGTTGAGAGACCTGGAGTCTAGTCTCTGCTGTGCCACTTACTACCATTTGACTGTAAGCCAGCCACCACCATTGTGAGTCTCCTGATCTATAAAGTGAAGATGAAAATAAATAACACCTACTGCAAAGGGATGGTAGAGTGGGAAATGGGATGGTATTGATGAAAATGGGGATACTAATGTGCAATGGAACTACTAGTTGAAAACTTCTTATGTACGTTATTATAAATTGTGCCGTCAGCACCTCATATGACAGAATACAAAGCAAGATTTATTTATATTTCATACAGCCTGCTATGCAAAAATATTTTTATGTTGGAAGGGATGAAACAAACCATAGGACTGATTGATAGAACAGAAATAGAGGCAATTGCAATCATTTTTTCAGTCCTTTTTTCTTAGTATTATTTTATTTCCCTCCCCCTGATTTTCCAGGCAAAGAGTGTATACAGCAATTAGCTGAAAATACCAGGTATTTCAGGAGACGTCTGAAGGAGATGGGCTTCATCATCTATGGAAATGAAGATTCTCCAGTGGTGCCTCTGATGCTCTACATGCCAGCCAAAATCGGGTACATTTTGTCGCAGATTAAAGACTGGTCTCTCTAAACTTAAGGTTTCCATGAGTGAGACTCAGGCGTAGGTATTTTGTCAAGGAAAATTATCTTGGCCTCATTATGTTAACCTTTATTTGCTATATGTACCAAGACGAGTGGGTATCAGTTTGTAAAATACAGTATGTTAGTCTTTCATTAAACAAATATTTGAGTTTAATGCCTCTTCTAGGGGGATTGAGATAATCAGCAAACAAAACACAAAAATAAAAATCCCTCTCCTGTGGAGCTTACATGCTATTGGCACAGGATCAGACAAATGTAAATTGCCTCATATGTTAGAAGGTGTTAAGTGCTATGGCAAATATAGGGCAGATATGGGAGATTAAGCATTCCTTGTGGACAGGCAGTTTACAGTATTACATGGGGTGGTCAGGGCAAGCCTCAGTGGGAAGGAAGATAACATTGAGCCTAAAGGAGCTGAGAGAGTTGCCACTTGGAGAAGGAAGCTTTTGTGCAAGGCCATAAGGCAGGAACATGCTTAGCCAGTGGAAGAAGAGCGAGGAGGTGAGGGGAGCTGAAGTGCTGCCGTGCCCAAGGGGGCAGGTAGTGAGGCCTGAGGTCAGAGCATGTTACTGCGTAGTTAGCAGATGTGCAGACTGCACTGGCTTCTTTGGCTTGTGCAAGGTGTCAATAATGGAAAGCTTTGCCCTGGAATAGCTTCCAATATATAACCAAACCAGATGACATTTGAAAAGTAAATAGGAAGTGACCTGGTATAAATTACTGGTAATTGCAAAATAATTACATGCCAATTTGCACCAGAGATGTAAAATAACTTGGATTTGTGAGTTTTGACTGAATCTTAAATATAAAATTGGATAAGTTTTAATTGAGGTCGTTAAAGTAGCAAATATTTTTATTCAGCTTTGAATCCCCAGTGCCCACCACAGTCTCTGGCATTCAGAGGCCACTCAGTAAATGTTTAAGTGAATATGAAGAAAAATTCAATCAGGAAAGCTGGAAATATGGTGATTTCCAAGATGATAATGAGGGGGAAATTGAGCAAAGATGCTCACTGAAGGGAAAAAAAGTTCAGTTTTCAACAGGACGTCATGGGCAATTGGCCTCTGGGCTTCAGAAGCCATGGTGCACATGAACCAAGCAGAGGTGTAGGATTTTCCTCCTTCTGGAAATGGAATTGCCATAAATAAAACGAAGAGTTACTCGGTCTGGAGGACTGACTTAATCTAGAACCCTTTCTTTAGTGAGGACTGTGTCTGATCTGTCTCAGTGAAGCTGACTGTGTACATTATAATGAAGACGTAGAGAGGAAGAGGCAGAATTGGAATGAAGCACTGGACAGTTCAGGAGTGTGAGCTGAAGGTGCAGGGCACTGAGGCTCTTTCTGCCACAAAGGAAGTACATGGAAGACCATGTCCTGGTGCTCGAGGGAGCCGGGGAAAGCTGGCGCTAACATGATTAGTTACTAATCTAGCTAAAACATGAGATTTTAAAATTTCAAAACAAACACTTTCAACAGCTATGGGAAAAATCAAAAGATAAAATAAATCAAAGAGAAACAATATAATTTAGTAAACATAACAGAATTTACATAGAAGTTAGAACTGTGTTATTTCAACAAGACACAGGTGGAGAAAGGTTACAAGCCACTAGTTTGCCTTGGGGTGGGGTATTGAATGAGAGCGAGGTAAACACGTAGCTGAAGCCAGGGGATGTGCTGGCTTCACAAACACCAAAGGAAATCCTGAATACCAAAGGCAGCTTGACGCCCAAGTCAGTCAAAGGATTGCTTGTCCTGCGGGGCGGGGGATTCTAGTTGGCCACTCCACAAGCAGGAAGCTGTCCATGGTACAACAGAACCTCTGGGCCCTTCTAATCTTAAGACTTTTTAGAACTGCCAAGCCTAACATTTTGAGGACCAGGATTTAAATTCGTTTATTTTGAAGCCTCTGAACCACTGTTACATGTCTGGGACCCTTGAAGCCCATGACTGCAGATTACTTTAGGCAAGCCCTATTAAAAATTGGTCCCTGCTGACTATGTCCTTTCGCCTTTGTGATGGAAACTGGGAGACAGCCCCTGGAGGGCTGAATACAAGAAGTCTTTGTGAACTGTCCATTTTTACTTTAAAAGGAAATTTCTAACAGTTTCCAATGCCTGTCACTCAAGAGTTTAGATCATTCATCACTGCAAGACCTTTTTACTGTGTGCTTTATGAACCTTCCTGGTTACTTTTCCCTGTTTTCCCTTCGCAGTGCCTTTGGACGGGAGATGCTGAAGCGGAACATTGGAGTCGTTGTGGTGGGATTTCCCGCCACCCCAATTATTGAGTCCAGAGCCAGGTTCTGCCTGTCAGCAGCTCATACCAAAGAAATTCTTGATACTGTAAGTAGACACTTTAACCTTCATATAAATATACCTTATACTAAGAAGGCCTGATTAGCAGGTGAAATTAATCAGCTGTTGATCCTGATGTTCTTTGAGCACCTAAGATATTTACCAGTACAATAGGGGAAGGAATATACAATGCTACTTAAAACATTGCCATTTACAAAAACAAGTGCAAAACTGTTAGCATCTTCCACCAGATCTTTTGTGATCATTGGGACTCTGGGAGTTTTCTGGCTTCATTTTGTTCCACTTTCTCCTTCGTTATGGCCTCTACAACTATTCACTTCTTCTTCTAACCATTTCTGCTCTAAACTTTCTTGTATGTTTTTTGTCTGTAGGATTTTCTCTCTTGAGCCTTCTTTTGCCTTTGCCCTGCTAACTCCTACTCATTCTTCACATTTCCACTTGAAGGACACTTGCTCCAGGGTATTCCCACACCCTCCTCTTGATGTTTCCTCAGAATCTTAAGATTTTCCCATAGTAAGTTATTCATGCCTGTCATTATTTATGACAGTTTTCTCCATTAGATGAATCTTGAAGATAAGAACTAAGTCTATTTTGCTCATTCTCTATCCCGAGGACCTAACACAGTGCCAGGCACATAGCAGAGTCTCCTAATTATTACCGAATTTAATTATTTATGGTCTCTTAATATATTTTCATCTCTTGAGGTTCTCTTAATATGCTATATTTTTACATCTAAGACTTCAGGCTATAAATAAGTATTTCTAGGAGTTTATAGAGCTCTAAAACATGGTATTTGCATAAAATTCATTGGAAAGCTACTAATTTTAAAGAATATCATGAATGTGGGTTTTTAAAAGTTCATTATAACAATTTAATTGACATTTTATATTTCTAAGTAACTGAGGACTTTTTTTCCTATTTCTACATAGCAAAATTTCTGCAAGTATGAGTATATTCTTAATCACATTCTGACACTGAGGAATTGGATTCAGTTTATTAATACTGTATCTTTGTTTTTCTTTTTCTTAATTTTGATTAAGCTTTTCAGATTTTTTCCCAATGGATTTCTCATTTCTCAAAAATTTCACTAGTAAATTTCTTTATTGATTTTTTTTCAACCTGGTGATATCAGCTTTTCTTCCCTTCTCTATTTAGTTATTTAGGAATTTTAACATGCCTTTGAAAAATATCTGTGTTATTTTAAGTAATGGCTGTAGGAGTGTATATGTCTTCTAACAACAATTTGGGGTTTTATTTTTGTTGTTGATTTTGCCCTTATGAAACGTATATTTTAGTGGGAGGAAACGGTC
Source organism: Furipterus horrens (assembly GCF_987537825.1). Lineage (NCBI taxonomy): Eukaryota > Metazoa > Chordata > Mammalia > Chiroptera > Furipteridae > Furipterus > Furipterus horrens. Next base: position 192,667,413 of record NW_028327173.1, on the reverse strand, counting down.
AATAAACAAAAATGTAATCATAAACTAAATTATCTAATATTTGAGTGGTATAAGTACTTTAGGAAAACAAAAACAGATTAAGAGGTATTTAGGTGGGGGATGGAATTTAAAACAGAAGGACATGCTAGGCTGCACTGAGGAGGTGACATTTCAACGAAGATTTCAGAGCAATTTAGGAGTTAGCCAAATGGATATCTTGAGAAAGACTGTCCCAGACAGAGGACTGGCCAGTGAAAAGGCCCTGAGGCAGGAGTATGCTTGACAACTGTGAGAATACAAGGATGAGGGCAGAGGAGTAACAGAATAGATGTTAGGGATAGAGTGTAGAGGGCCTTATAGGCCCTTGCAAAGATTGGCAACTATTTATTTATTTATTTATTTATTTATTTATTTATTTTTGATAAATGTATTTACTGCCATTTTATTGTTTGAATTTTTAATCATTTTTTCCCCTTTTTAAATAAAACCCTTTAACATTTTATATAATACTGGTTCAATGATGATGAATTCCTTTAGCTATTTTTTGTCTGGGAAGCTCTTTATCTCTAAATGATAGTTTTGCTGGGTAGAGTAATCTTGGTTGTAGGTCCTTGCTTTTCATCACTTTGAATACTTCTTGCCAGTCCCTTATTGCCTGCAAAGTTTCTTTTGAGAAATCAGCTGATAATCTTATAGGTACCCCTTTGTAGGTAATTCTGCTTTTCTCTTGCTGCTTTTAAGATTCTCTCTTCATCTTGAACCTTTGGCATTTTAATGATGATGTGTGTTGGTGTGTTCCTCTTTGGGTCTAGCTTGTTTGAGACTCTCTGTGCTTCCTTGACTTATATGTCTATTTCCTTCACCAAATTAGAGAAGTTTTCCTTCATTATTTTTTCGCACAAGCTTTCAATGTCTTGTTCTTCCTCTTCTCCTTCTGGCACCCCTATTATTCATATGTTGTCCCAGAGGTTCCTAAGCCTCTCCTCATTTTTTTCAATTCTTGTTTCCTCATTTTGTACTGGTTGACTGTTTTTTTTTTCTTTTGTTCCAAACCATTGATTTAAATCCTGGTTTTCTTCCCTTCACCATTGGTTTTGTGTGGATCTTCCTTCGTTTCATTTAGCATAGCCTTCACTTCTTCCCTTATGTGTTTGCCGTACTTAAGCATATCTGTCAAGCCTGTGAGCATCTTTATCACCAGTGTTTTGAACTACACCTGTTAGCTTGGCTATCCCCTCATCACTTAGCTCTCCCATTGGAACCTTGATCCATTCCCTCTTTTGGGCCATACCTGTCTCCTCATCTTGACAGGCTCCTGTGTTTGTTTGCCTCTGTGTCTTAGGTAGAGCTGTCGTTCCTGTTACATTGTAAGGGGTGGAGCCTTAGGGATTCATCAGTACAGGGCAACCTGTTTCACCACGTTGTGGTGCTGTATGTGGGGAAGGGGTTTGAGAGGGAACAGTGCCACCTGCTCAGCACTTGCCCTTTTTCTAGGCACTTCCCCCACTTCCATATGGGACTAGTGCCTCTCTAGCTATTACCCTGGCTATCATTCCCAGAGTGAGTGGGTCTGTGGATGTTCTAGGACCGTGGGGGCCTTTTAAACAAATGGACTCTGCTGAGAGAAAGGCAGTTTCTTCCTCTGCCCCAAGCCCCACTGGTTTGCACAGTCAGAAGCAATGAGGCTTTATTTTCCCCGGCGCTAGAACTGTAGCTGCGCAGTCTGGTCTGGGACTGTGAGCACTACCCAGGTATCCCTCCCCACTTTTTAAAACATATGACTTCACTTTCCACGGGCCTGCTGCTGTCACTGCTGCTGCTGCTGCTACCACACCATGTCCTCTCCGCCCCGGCTCCATCCCCCCTACCTGTCTGAATGAGTATTTCTTCTTTATATCTTTGTTTGTTGGACTTCCATGCAGTTTGATTTTCTGGAACTTCTGGTTGTTTCTAGTTTTGAGGTAGTTGTGTTCTTTCTTAGTTGTGGAGGGAGATGCAGCGTGTCTGTCTATGCTTCTATCTTGGCTGGAAGTCCCAAACACTGACTTTTTAAAGTCAGATTTAAGAACCAGTAAATGTGTCTTTTAATAATAATTAACTGATTCCTGTTTTTGAAATAGGTGTACATTTTCATATGGAATTATAACCATAAGAGTGGACAGAGATTTACATTCTGTGATGGAAATTTGGAGAGTTACAGGGCTTCTATTGTCCACCTCACTGTTTCTGAGTCTAAGGAGATGGTGTCATTGATAGAGCCCTTGTCTCCTAAGCCAGGGCTCATTCATCCCAGATTTGTTGTTAGATCCACTAGGTTAATATCCACGGGTGCTTAGAGAACTGCTGTGAATTGCAAACTGCATTCTTTGGCCTGTGCTAGATGCTTTTATTAGAATGCTTTTATTAGAAAGCGTTGATTCCCTGGCTGGTGTGGCTCAGTGGTTAAGTGCCTACCTGCAAACCAAAACTTTGCCAGTTTGATTCCTGGTCAGGGGACATGGCTGGGTTGTAGGCCAGGTCCCCAGTTGTGGGCATGCAAGAGGCAACCAATCGCTGTATCTCTCACACATCGATATTTCTCTCCCCCACTTTCTCCTTTCCCCTTGCTCCAAAAGTAGTTTTTTTTTTTTTTTAAAGAAAGCCTTAGAACCTAGGATTTGAAATTTTTTGCTATATTTTTTAATATTTTCCCAAGAGATATCTGGGCTTAGAGGTCCCCTATTCTTCCAATAAGTTTTTTTCTGAGAAATTCTGAACATATATCCCTTTCTTATATTGGAATTCTCTATTTCAACTCTCTGCATGCTGCTTTTTGGAAAGGTTAAGTCTGTGAACTAGGAGTCATACTTTGCTTTATACATGTTATACTTCAAGAACTTATTTTTTTTTAAATATATAAAGAAACCAACCATGGATCGCCTCTGCCAGGAAGGATTAGTATAGTAATCAGTACAAGACTTTACATTTCATAACTTGCCTTAGTGTTTGAATTTTTGTAAGAAGCATATTTTCTTTGAAAAATAAAGGGCTGATTTTACAGAAAAGAAATTTATTACTAAGGCAATTAGAGTTTTGATGGGAAGACAAGAGAGAGATAATCTCTTCAGGTTAGGATTTTGGAGTTCAGATCTCACACCCCAGCTCCATCCTTTCCTTGCTCCTCCCTCACCTGCAGCCTGTCCATTACCCATACAGAGTCTCCTCCTCACGGCTTCCACTTGGTCTTCCTGAGTCAGTGCAGCAGTCCACCGTGGGTCTCTCTCCATCTTGCATCTAGGAAGCATCTCCAGGCAGACTTCTCACCAGCTTTCTATAGCACCATAATGGATAGAGCAAGTACTGAAGTGTAAGAGGAGAGGACGACAGATCATGGCCAGCTTGGCACGTCCAGGGTGCATATTCCTTTTCCTACCAAGCATAACATGCTTTGATGAATTATGTCCTTTATCCTGTATACCTGCTATTCGCAACCCATTATTCATGGTCAGCCTGACGTCCTTGCTCAAAAAGCAGTTCTTCCCACAGCTGCACTGTAGTCTGAGCAGAGTAAATGCGCTAGACACAGCTGGTCACACCAAAGGATAATCTTGCCATGGTTGTTTTTAGAAAAGTAAAGCTCCAGGCATGCCTGCACCCAGCCGGCTCCGACTCACCTCTGCTCTGTCTTTTTAGGCTTTAAAGGAAATAGATGAAGTTGGGGACCTCTTACAGCTGAAGTATTCCCGTCATCGGTTGGTGCCTCTGCTGGACAGGCCCTTTGATGAGACTACATATGAAGAAACAGAAGACTGAGCCTTTTTGGTGCTCCCTTAAAGAAACTCTCCTCACCCGGGACAGTGTGTGGCATTTCTGAGCCAGTTCCAGGAACCACACTTCTGTGGCCATCTCATGTGAAAGACATTTTCTCAACTACTGACGGTGGCCACCTCTTCTCTAAATGGCATTTTGTAAATAGTAAAAAAGAAAAACAAAAAAAAAAAGCTTCACATCTTCCTTTGCTACATTTCACCTTTTAAAAGAGGTGACTCACTTTGCTTTTTTGTTCATTAAAAAATGTTTTATTTTATAACTATTCTACTTGTGAAATCACACTGGCCCTAGCCTGTCTGCTAACCACGCAGGCCGTCACCCTCCCAGCCACCTTGCAGGCCTGGGCCATCCAAAGCTCCTGCTGGTCCCTGCCCTATGGACTCGAGGCCAGTCTGGCCCGCTTCCCCAGGGAGCAAGTGCCTTTCACTTACTTCCACTTCGGGTCTCAAAGGCTGCCAACCTTGGAATCCTTATTTAACCAGTCAAGCAATCGACCACAGTCTTCTCCTTTTGGTTTTAAGTTTAGCCTTTTAAGAAAAACAGTAAATGCTAACCGAGCTGAAATTCCCCCGCGCTGTGTAACTCCCCCTGGTCTGGAGCCTCCCAAGGCTTGGTCTTGTTCCATTTCCTGGAATGGAACAAGGAGTTTTTCCATCATCATGAAATAGTTGTTCATGATGGTCACTGTCTGAGGGTATGTCCAATTCCTGGGTTCTTCCCAAGCTCTAACCTAATACCTCCACCCCCTATTTAGAACGCTTAAATTGTTTTCAAAGCACCCACATCCCACCCTAGTCAGACCTCTTTGGTGAAGCTGACTCGCACTTCGCTATCCTGTGTACGAAGTTGCTCAGAGAAGTGATGTGCACTCCCGCTGGGGTGAGGGGCGGAGCAGCGCTGAAGAGTTGACTACTACTTGTGATCGGCTGTGGTTTGCTTCGTACTGCTTTCTGCTTTTCAAGATCATGACAGCTTCTGCCTGGGTCTGGGTCCAGATTAGGATTTAACTGATAAAGGCAAATACTATTGGTAAATCCTCTGCTCAGAAATTATTAGTCATGTTCCTATTTAAGGATTAAAGTTATTAACTTACCTTCTTAGAAGTTGACCCATCTAAATATTACTCTTCTGAATGTTAGGGTTTTTTTTGTTTTTGTTTTTAACTTTGGATAGAGAAAGGAGAGAGAGAAACATCAGTTTGTTGTTCCACATTTTTGTGCATTCATTGGTTGATTCTTGTATGTGCCCTGGCTGGGGACCTCGGGGTATTGGGATGATGCTCTCACCAGCTGAGCTACCTGGCCAGAGGCTGAGTGCCAATTCTCTTTATTCTTGATGTCCTGAGACAATTCTAACCTGTTATTGGGGGTTTTGGGTCTTCCTTGCCTTCTATTACCTTTTTTTTTTTTTTTTAAACACATATCTCTGCCAAACTGGGATCCTCTCTTTTAACTCTAGTTTTTCATACCAGGTAAGGGGACTTCTTTCCAAGAGCTTATATTGCTTGACCAAAGAACAAATCTGAAGCTCACCATATTCAAGTTCTTACTTTGTTTCTCTTAACCAAAGCTTAGTGAAAAGAACTTTTGACTGTTATACCCAAGATCGGCTTGTCTTTTAGTCACCATCAGGTACTGTTGGGAAGGGTTGGGAACAGAATGGAAAAGGATTCTGTGAAAGTATTTCTGCACGTTTCTATTTTTGAAACCACTGCTTTTATTGGTAAGAATTCTCAGACCAGATTCTCTTGGGCAGCTCATCCTGAGCTGTGGTATGTTTGCACTGCTTCATACAGTGGAGGATATAAGCAATATTATGGTTTTTGAAGTTTTATTTTCATGTCTTTAGTTGTCTTTGCTCACTCAGCATCTTAGTCTTAAGTCCTTGAAATAGCCCAAGGTTTCAGTTTAGTGTTTAAAGAATAGTGAAGGGTGAATGAAAGAAGCAGGTAGATATGCAGGGACTATACTCAGCACATACGGGTAGCAGAAGGAAAGAAATTGTGGTAACCAAGTAACAAGTCCTGTAAAATAAAATCCATTGTTAACCTTTTCTGCACGTCTGGTTCCTCACCATAGAACACCAGATGGCTTGTGCACTGTGGCTACTGTGTAATGGTGTAGGGTTTGCAAAAGTCACAAACTCGAAGCAACAACTTACCTGCCAGTCTTTTGATTTTTGCTTACATGAAGTCACTGAAATATGAAACATCAGTTAGTATGGGCATTTAAAAAATTATATTATCACTTTGCTGGCACAGTTATTTCAGGATAAATGTAGTTCAATTACAGGTTTTTTTTCCAAGAGACAAATGTTGGGTGATCTATCCAGTACCTCTATACTTTCTAGAGGACAAAACATTCACACTGGTTGTCTCTTCTTGAAACTGTAATATAAATCTAGGGTGCAGTCATATAACAGGTATCATCATTTAACCAAGAACTTGAGGAAATACAAATGTATATAATTACAGTCATTGGGAATGAATAGAAATCTGGAACATGTAAGTATTGTTTAGTACGTGGTTTAACACAGCCTGGTTTGAGAATCTGATGGGATTCACACACGCATCATCTATCCATGACTACCAAGGCAGATAACCCAAGTCAGTCAATACAGGTGTGACTAATCCTTACCACGTTTTCTCAGCTTTAGCATTGCCTTGATCCATTTCAGGTTTATAAGACCTTTTTCTGCAGATCAGATCAGAAACCAGAAAATCTATAATTAGGGGACATTGAAATCACACAAAGAATGGAGCAAGTGGCAGTGTCCTCCCACCTTTACCCTAGAAAAAATGTACATTCTAAAGTAAGTAAATGTTGAAAACGTTCAGGGGCTTTGGAGCGCTTTTTTAACTTCTTGCTTTTCTTTGGAAAATCTCTTTATGAAATATTCTAGTCTCCAGAACCCCAAAGTACTGCTTGCTTGAAGAACTCGGCATCTTAGTCCTTCAGTGACGCTCTTAAACTATGATAGAGTGAGGATTTCATATGGACAGAACATGCTTCTTCCTCATGGCGTCACATAAGGTGAGCAGAAATATCCTCCACAATGACCGTGTGCTGTGTGTTTGCCTCATGCCCTTTCAGTGGCCAAGGAATAGAATAGTTTTCCAATGACTTGTCTATGATCTCTCCCTCCTGCATTTGGCCTTTCTTTCTGTACCTCCCAGTTCTTGGTATTTAGAATCCCAACTCCAGAAATAACTATCTGTGGTGGTGCTGTATTTGGATGATCGCTAACTGAGATTCTTTGTTCCCCTTGTACTCTCAGACTTACGTTTCCAGAGGAGACAGTGATCTTTCTCCCTACTTGAGGGAGCCTGTATCTAAGCTTGTTAAGACGAGTACAGTCCAGTTGGACATTGTAGTGTGGAATACACTACACTTCCTTCCTGTTAGTGAAAACCAAGAGGAAGAAAGGCTTTATGTGGAGAGATTTTCTGGTTTCTCGGAGAAGGGGAAATAAAGGGATATTTATCCTTACCTCCGTTTCTCCCCCTGCCCTCCCTTTCCAAATTGATGAGGGTCTGTGGCTGCCGGTCACACTGGACTGAGCAACAGCACATAACTTCTAGCAATGCCACGGGCAGTGAAGGGAGAATTTGAGTAATTCTTGCTTTGTAAGAAATTGTAGGGATGTGGCAAAACCACCTACAAAAAGTTCAATACAATTGACTGTCCTCATTCCCAGGGTGTCTTTCCTAGTGTTCTAGGTAAGCCAAAATGGGTTTTAATATAACTCATGTGGTTAGGGAGGGCGGAGAGGTGGCTTCCCTTCTGTCTGCCTTCATGAAGATCAGGAAAAATTATTGAGCATTTCACATGGGTAAAAACAGCATAGCCAAAAGGGGTTGTGAAGGAGGAGTTGTGAAAATCAAAGGAATCGTGACACTTGAGCAGCAATTCGCTTAAGTGTGAAACCGGAAAAGCGGGCATTCTTGCTGCCTGTCACCACCAGAACCAGGAAGCAGAGACGGAGATGGAATCTTGATGGGCGCTTCATTCAGATGGTTGGTGGCCTGAGAAGGTGATGGGTTACGTGCCCTAAAAGACTTGTCTTACATTTCATTTCAAACGAGCCTTTTAAAATATTTATTATTTTCAGAGAGAGGGGAAGGGAGAGAGAAAGACAGGGAGAGAAACACTGATGTGTGAGAGAGAAAAAAATCAGTTGCCTCTTCGCATGCCCCCAGCTGGGGACCAGGCCTGCAACCCAGGCGCGTGCCCTGGCAGGGAATCAAAGCTGTGACCTTTTGGTTTACAGACTGGCACTTAATTCACTGAGCCACACCATCCAGGGCTTCAAACCAACTTTTTTACAAAAAGGAAAAAGTGTAGGTAAGGAATTTGGAATTCAGGAAAAATGTTAACTGGCTACAAAGCTGCAGCCGGGCAATTTCCCTAGAATCCTCTCATCTGTTGACTAGTGATTCTTTATCTGTGTCCTGGGTGATTCTTCATCTGTGTCCTGCATCCTGGGCAGCCCCCAGGAACACAATGGCTCAGACACAACCTTGATTGCTTGCAGTCTGCGTGGGGCACAGAGGTCAAATTGCTTGTCATCTCCTGGAGTCAGAGTGGGTCATATCTTCAGTTCCTGAAACAATAGCGTTTTACATACATTCTTCACTAAGCTTATTAACTATGACCTAAAACTAAAATTGTCCAACTCTTGAGGTCCTGCATCAAATGCAGCCCCAGAACATAGAGATGTGCTGCTCCCAATTTATCATGGAAGCTCAGTATCCAGTGGGCATCTTAATCCATTAAGCCAGGTAATCAAAATACCTTCCACGTGTAGAAGAGCATGTCTGTTCTCCTCAGCTCTGTCCTCACGAAGTGCAGTGTCCGGGCTCCTAGCCAGTTGCCATGTGCCCAGAGAACCGAATTAGAAGGCTGGTTTCCTGTCTCATACTGAAGAAGTGCTAGGACCAGCCAATGATCCATGCGCTTTCAGTTGTATAGAAAATGCTGTTGCCCCTTCTGTTGTTTCCAGTGACCTGTATTCTGAGCATCTTTTGCTATGGATTGAATCTTTTCTAGGGAGGAAACCAAAGGAATTAGCTCAAGCCCTTTTTGAAAATGTTTATTCAGGTCTTCTGTGGTGAGTCTGCAGGTATCACAGTCCCAGACCACCCTTGGGAGAGGTTTGGTTGGGGAAGTGTGGGCCAGGGCTTGCTTCCTGCATAGTACACACGATAAATGGCCTTAAACTGTGATTCTTTGTGGTATGATGAGATACAATAAACTGACCCTGAAGAATGCAATAGTTCTTAAACTGCAGTCACTGTGTTTTTAATTAAGCAATACCCAAAAGCCTGTTCTTTTGTAGCAGTTATGAAGAGGTTGAAAGAAAAGTAAAGACAAGAGCAATACCTTGAGGTTGTGCTAAATGTCCGGCCTCGCTGCCACCTGCGTGGATAAGTGGGTCCTTCCATGTATGTGGAGCCTTTAGCCAAGTCAGAGTCTGCTTTTTCCCACACAGTTCCCAAGTTTCTGGTGCAAAGCTTGGTCCCTTGGCCCAGCCTTCCAAGGGAGTGCGGCACATGTCCCTAACTAGGGTGGGATGGCAGCTTGTCTGCCCCTAAATGTTAGGTCTTACTTCTGTGAGTTAAACCAATGGTTGGAATGACAAAAGGCATCCTTGATGGTTCCTCACAGGGTACTGCGAATTCACCGTGGAATCAGCCAGCGTGCCCACAGTCTTGATGATCCCTCTCTGTATAAAAGTAGCCAACATTAAGAGAAGGGGGAAAGAGAGAATGGGAATATAGAAATAGCTTATGGGGGGCTGGTGTCTTATTTTGTTGGCCCCTATTTTCCCATTGACCTATTTACCTGTAACCTAGAATTTGCAAGAGGTACTGTGATAACCCCTCTCCATTGCTGCAATGCTCATATACTCTCAGAAATGAGAGAAGGGGAGACTTCAATAAAAGTTTAATGTGTTAAAATGTTGCTCTTTCTTTCTTCCTTATTCACTTCCTTTTTTACCAAGAGGTTTTTTTGTTTTGTGTTGTTTTGTTTTTTACTTTGTTGGATGACTGTGAAGCTATGTAAATAGTAGGTTGGTTGGCTTAGGGGTGTGAGTTTTGAGCTTAGGGGTATCAAGAACTGAAGGGTATCAGAGCTGGAGGGGTTGGGCTGGGTGAAAAAGGTGAAAGGATTAAGCCAAAAAAAAAAAAAAAAAACCCTCATAGACACGGAAAACAGTATGGTGATTACCAGGGGGACGGGTGGAGGCAGGAGAGGGTAAAGGGGGAGCCAACCGGTAAATACTGAGTGCTGTTTCCAACCAGGCGCTGCACTGAGCATTCCAATAACAGCAGCCACCAAACATATGGCGCCTACTTTCTAGTAAACAAATAAGCACATGAACAGACTTGTATATCTTTTTACAAGCTGCTAAGTGCTATGAAAGAAAAGAACATGGTAAAAGATTGTGACTAGTATCTGGTTTAGACGGGGCTGATACAGAAAACTTTTCTAAAGAATGGAGGATTTTAAAGAGAGCGTGGTCCGTGTTTCCTGAGCAAAGGGAAGGTGGTGAGGTGGGCTGGGGAGGCGATGGTACAGGCCTGCGCGCAGGGGACTTTTATCCTGCGCACTGGGGCAGGGAAAAGTTTCAAGCATTGAAAAAAATAAGTGCTTGCTTTTTTGTAGGCACTGACAAGTCGATAAAATTTATATGGAAATGCAAAGGACCCAGAACAGCCAAAACAAAATTTTGGAAAAAAACTTAACTACCTGTCTTCCAAACTACAAACCTACAGTAGCTAAGACTGCAGAGTTAGCATTAGGATGGTCGTATGGTACAATAAAACAGACTAGAGAGTTCAGAAATAGACCCACATATATATGGCTACTTGATTTTTTAAAGAAAGGTTTTTATTTATTTTTAGAGAGAGGGGAAGGGAGGGAAAAAGAGAAGGAAAGAAACATGAGTGTGTGGTTGCCTTTCACACGCTCCCAACTGAGGACCTGGCCTGCAACCCAGGCATGTGCCCTGACTGGGACTAGAACCGGCGACCCTTGGGTTTGCAGGCTGGCAGTCAATCCACTGAGCCACAGCAGCCAGGGCTAGTTAGTTGATTTCTGTCAAAAGTGCTAAGTTAATTCCATGGAGGAAAGTACAGTTAGTCAACTAACAGTGCTGGAACGACTAAATATGTAGGGGAAATAACTTGTCAACGTCCAAGCCTGGAGAGAATTTTTATGAGTTTATTTGAGCCAGATTGATCATTGCTGGGAAGCCAAGACTCAAGGAACTGAGGAAAATGTTCTGAAGAGTGGCAGTTCTTCAGCTTATTTTATACATTAAGATCAAAGGAAGAGACAGAAGGCGGGTTACAGGAAATCCATTGGTGGTAGATTAAGGGGGGCGGGAAAACGTAAAGTGGGGAAGTCTCTGGGATTGGATAAAAAGTACAACAGACACATATTGTTTTACATTGGAAGGTATAGGATAGTTCATAAGTAGCAGCACGTAGAGATGGTATTCAGGGGACAAGATAACACGGGATTCTATGGTCTCTTGCTCTAGTCGGAGGCTGTGCCCTGAGGGTCCAGAAAAGATCACTGACATTTCAAAGGTATGTTATTTTAGATGCAGAAAGACCGTAAGTAGGCCTTGACCTGCAAAGTTATTAGGAACTTGTATGTTCAGACCATCCTACGTGGTAACTTAGCCTATGAGTTTGTAGGGCCCACAAGGCTGGCCTCCCCTGAGCTTGAGAGATTTACTTTGTAGGCCCTTTTTCATCCACAGTGTCAACTCTTACATCATATACAACAATGAACTCAAAACAAATCATAGGTCTGAACATAAAAACTGAAAGATGAAACTTCGAGGAGAACATACAACAGGAAATATGTGACTTTCAGTTAGGAAACGGCTTCTTAGGACACAAAAAATGACAAAAAAAAAAATTGATAAACTTGGGACTTGCAGTTACGATGGAGACATAGGTAAACATGGCTCACCTCCTGGCACAACCACATCAAAATAAGAACTAAACTGCTTTGGCTGGTGTGGCTCAGTGGATTGAGGGCTGGCCTGCGAACCGAAAGGTTGCTGGTTAGATTCCCAGTCAGGGCACATGCCTGGGTTGCAGACCAGGTCCCCAGTTGGTGTGGCATGTGAGAAGCAAATGATCCATGTATCTCTTGAACATTGATGTTTCTCTCCCTCTTTCTCCCTTCCTTCCCCTCTCTCTAAAGATAAGTGAATAAAATCTTTAATTGAAAATCAATATTTTTAAAAATTTACAACTAAACTATAGAAAAACCATCACTCAGAAAGAGTTGAATGGAAGTCCAACAACTATGGAATTAAAGAAACCACATCCATCCAGACTGGTAGGAGGGGTGGAGACGTGGAGACGCTGAACAGGCTGGTGGATAAAAATTTAGGAGAGATAATCTTGGGAGTGAGGAGTCCCAGCCCCACACCAAGCCTCCCAGCCCAGGGTTCCACGTCAGGAAGATAAGTCCCCATAACTTCTGGCTGCAAAAACTGGCAGGGAGCCTTAGCCTGGTAGCTCAGTTGGTTAGAGTGTCACCCAGACATACCAATGTTGGGGGTTCAATCCCTGGTCAAGGCACATACAAGAATCAACCAATGAATGCATAAGTGTGTGGAAAAATAAATTGCCATTTCTCTTTTTCTAAAATCAATTTTTTTAATTAAAAAATAAAAACAAAAAACTGGCAGGGATTGAGTTGGTGGAAGAAACTTCTTGAGTCCCAAGCAGCTCCTCCGGGCTTAATCAGACTCACTCCCTCTGAGCTCCAGCACCTGGGTAGCAGCTTGAAAGGCACCAGCAGCATACAGGGAGGACCTGAAGTGGCTGGCATCCGGGCGAGAGCTGGGGGACAGCTTTTTCCCAGAAAGGCAGGCAGAGGGCATTGTCCCTTTTCTGAACCCTCCCCACACAGAGCCACAGATTTAAGTATTTACCATACTTAAATTAGGCTAAGGCAGCATCCTAAGATCTCCTTCCTAAAACAAATTTTTCTGTCTTAATGTCTTGGGTGGGAAAGGGGGAGGATCGATCTATCTCTCTCTCTCTACCCGCCCCCCCCCCCATAAACACTTAAAATCAATATCCCAAAAAGGCCTAGGAGTGGCCTAGGTCTCAACCTGGTTTTTGCAGTGTTCTGAGAACACCTTGAGAAAACTAGGTGCAGAGTGGCAGGTGTTCCTCTGGCCTCCACATCCAGCAGGGGAGCTGGGAGAGCCTGGGGGAGTTACTTCCAGGTCTTCCTCCCCAAGCAAACCTACCTGGAATCATAAATAAGCATTTGCCCAAGATCTGAAGGGTTCGACGCTGGGCTGCAGCGCATCCCTCACTCGCGAGGCCCTGGTTGTCAGGGTGCCCCCGGCGTCGCCGTCGGAGTGCCCGCGGGGAGGGCGACCCCTCAGGAGTCCTAGCCAGGCCTGGAGAGCGTCTGCCGGCGCACTTCCGCGACAGCTACAGCGGCGGGGACAGAGGATGGGGAGGGAGCCAGATCAAAGGAAGCGCCGAGATACCAACCCTCCCGGGAGGGCGGGGAACAATCCCGGGCACTGACCCCGAGAGTAGTGCAGGCGCCCCTCCCGGGGCTCAGGCAGGAGAGGGCGGCGCGGCGCGCGCTCCCGCCCCGTGCGCCCCGGCAGCCAGGCCTGAGCCACCAACCCCGAGCTCCCCGCCCCTGAAGAAGGCGAGGCGGGGACCCAATAAACTCGCCGGAGCGGGTCGGGAGGCGCGAAGGCGCCGGGCGGAGCAGCTTTGGAGGGAGACGATGCCTCGACTCCCCGGCAGAGCGGGGCTCCTCTTCGGTGTGGTGCTGCTGTCGGCGCTGCTAGCGGAGGGGCGGGGGCTCCCTATGAAGAAGCCGCGGGATCGCTGGCTCCGGCCTCGGAGCCACGCGAGGTCATCGGAGGTGAGCGGCGGGGCGCGGGGTTGCGCGTGCTCGGTCCCCCTCCTGGCCCAACAGCTCTGGCCATGCGGGTAGCAGGGCTGGGACGGGAGCAGCGGCCACCGGGTGCAAGGGCTGGGCTGGGCGAGAGCCAAGTGCGTGGGCCCTCAGGAGCCCCCACTCCCCAGGCTGTGTAGCGCACAAGCCTGGGGTAAAGCTTCACTTCTGTGCTGCGGAGCGTGGACACCCAGGAACGGCCCGTCGCCGCGCCCCGAACGCACTTCTGCAGCCGTTCTGTCCAGGTGCGCGCTCCGAGGGCGCGAGGGTGGCAGAGGAAGCGGCGCCTGGCGCTTTGCCCAGTGGCGGTCCGGACTTGCTTTGCTGAGGTTCAGACGGTCAAGGTGCAGCCTCTTAAATGAAATCTGCAAAAGATTTGTGTTCTTTTGAGCAGGAATTGAGACAAGGTGCGGTAGTACGTGGCGTCCTCCAACCTGCTGGGTGTGAGGAGTCCGTCAGGGACCTTTATATTATTATGAACTTGGAAAAGCAGAAGAGGTCGCTAGGACGTTCAGGAGCACTTTCTGAGTGGGCCTTGCAGTTGGGTGTAGGACAGGAGTGAGACGTTAGAGTGGTGTGAAACCAGTCTTCGGAAACCTGTGCCTGCTGTCACCAGGGGTCAACAATCCGGCCGTACCTCCCTGGACTGGAGTGGACCTTCATCCCCATGGGGATGAAACCTGCTGGACTTGTTCCAAGGCATGCAGGAGCAGGCCTGTGTGGTAGGGGGTCCTGGCCGCTCTCCTGCGCTGAGCTGTGCTTGGAGGAGGTCAGAGCAGTTCTTCCCGTTTTCCAGATGAGGACACTGAGCGGCCCAGACAGGTGCACAAGGTGCAGGAGATGGTTGAGTGAGAGCCGAGCTTGGGACACGCTTTCAGTGCCCGGGCTGCTGAGCCCTCCAGAGACAAAGGGACGAAAGGGCCCCAGGCTGCACTTTAGGGGGTCTGTGTGGACCAGGGTCTGTCCACCTTTTTTTCATTACTCCCCACCCCAAGGAGCCTTTTAGACAATTTTCAAGAGCCCCCCACCATGAATGTTTACTAACACAGATATTGTTTATGTGCTATGGCCCTTTGGAGTATTACAAAGCATTGTAGCATCTAAGATTTTTTTTATTTTCCCTGAGAGCCAATTTTTTGCCCTGTTGAAAGGACATCCCTTAAACTAGGGTTTCTCAACCTCCACATTACTGCCACTTAAGATTATATAATTCCTTGTTGCACATTGTAGGGTGTTTGGAAGCATCCCTGGCCTCTCTCCCTACAAGACGCCTGTAGCACCCCCTCCCAGACAGAGCCAGGCTTCACTAAATGTTCCCAGAGGGACACCCAGCCCTTGGGAACCATTGCTGTAGACAGTCCTCAGCAACTGAACAGCCTCTGACCAGTCCCCTCTCCTAATTGGAGATGACAGTGGTCATAAAATTAATGAAACTGGAAGTTTTTTCTACTTGTTTGGTATAAATCCTTCCTATGTTAGTACTTACAGCTTTGTACTGTAATTATTTTCAGTACGTTTGCCAGATTTTTCCCCAAGACCAGCCTAGAGGATGAGTTATTTCAGAGCCAAAGTCATATCCCCAGCCCCAGCAGGGCCTGGCTGAGTCCTCAACAACAGTTTTTAAAAAGATGTATTTATTTATTTTTAGAGAGAAGGGAAGGGAGATAGAAAGAAAGAGAGGGAGAGAAGCATCAAAGTGCAGGAGAAACATCTATCAGTTGCCTCTCGCACACTCCCATCTGGGGACAGTACCCACAATCCAGGCATATGCCTTGACCAGAACCAAACCAGCGGCCCTTTACTTTAGAGGACGAAGTCCAACCAGCTGAGCCACACCAGTCAGGGCTCAACAACATGTTAAAGCAAATTGGTGACATGGAGGACAAAAAAAAAAAAAAGCAGAGCTTGGAGCCCAGGGCTTGGGGTTCTGGTCGCAGGGGGGTCAATAACGTGTGTGACTCACCTTGGATGATTTCCTGACATTCAAAATGAGGGGCTAAGTCATCTTCATGGTCCCATCCAGCCCAAACATTGTTCCACGCATCTGTGTGATGTGTGTTAAAGCTGTTACACATCGAAGATGTTAGCTAAGGAATGGTTGAGAGACTGCAGACTGCTATTCTAAGGGCCTTGGGTGGTGTGTCAGAAATCACTGGCCAACCCAGAGAGACCGTTATGAACAAACCGAAGAACTTAAACTCCCCAGATCTAAAGGTATAGGATGACTGAGGAGGAGTGAACATTCCCTGGGCCTTCACATGATGTTATTTCCTTATCACACCATTGTGACTTGGGCATTATTCCCATTTTCCAGATAAGGAAATTGAAGTGCAGAGATGTTAAACCTAACTGGGATTGGGAGCCAGGTCTGTCATTTCAAGACTACACCAGGGATGTTATGGTCTATCTTTGCATATCATGCTCCAGCCTGTTCATCGAATCCCTTGAAAAGTCTTGAAATCATTAGTCTCGTGAACGAAATATACCAAGAAGCAGGTATTTTCCTGAAGATTGGCTTTCTTTGGCAGGGGTCTTTCTAGTCCAATCAGTGAGTGTGAGAAGGGGAACTGGAACCCAGGTCTGCATGGTGCCAGGCCTATGGCCTTGCCTCTCAGCCTTTCCTGCAGCCCTTGACTGTGACCACTGTTCTCCCTCTGACCATTCTTCTTGCTCTTAAGAGCTCAGAATCACTGGAAAGCTGGTTGAGGGAGAGCGGGAAGGACAGGACCGGGCAGGCTGCTCGTGCTCCCAGGCAAGTCCCCAGCCCCACTGCCTCTCAGTCTCCTAATCTCGTTCCTCCCCTTGGCACCTCACTAGGTTGTTATGAGGATCAAAGAGAAAGATGGATGTGAAAAGCAGAACATCCTGTTCTGGTGTTTTGTTCATTCAACACGCTCACCACCCCAGAGTGGCAGGCAGTGAACCAGAAGGTGCAGGCCCTGCCTGGAGTTGGCAAAGCACAAGGGTTAAGAGCACTGAGTCCAGGCAGACCACCTGCCTTTAATCCCGTCTGCCAGGCCCCCTCTGTGACCCCTAACACATTCCTTCACCTCTCTGATCCTTGACTCATCTCTACAGTGGGGATGACGCTAGTACCTTCCCAAAGTGGGGCTGGCGCCAATACCTTAGGGTGCTCAGTGGGACCTGCCGCATAGCTTGTGGGGCTCTGCAGAATGCGACAGCGGAGCCTTAAACGAGGCGCAGGGCCCTGGGCATGGGTCACACGGCCTGAACCAGCCTGGTGCTTGGAGGCTGTGGTCTGTCTGAACCAGCCTGGTGCTTGGAGGCTATGGTCTGTCGGGAGCACTCTTTTTACAGTGAGGAGCTTTGAGGTCTCCACTGGGTGCCAAGGTGGGCTGGGTCAGACCCATCCACACTAGCGAGGAGGAGCGTGAAGTCCAGGCCCCTCCTTCTGCCTGCGGTCCTCTAGCCTGGCTGGAGAGGCAATCACTGTTGAATGCTGAGTCCCCAGCACCTCCTGGGATGCCACAGTGACCGTGTGAGCAGCAGCCTGGCTCTGTGTGGATGGGACCGGGCTGCAGGAAGGGCAGGTGCTGGGCAGCATCTGGCAGCTAGATTTTGTTATCCAGAACAAGCTCCTGACCCCGAGGCAGAGAGGAGATGGGAACATGGGGGACCTGCTAGGGGCTGAAGCAGGTTAGCAGGCTGGCTGGTGCATGCAGGGGGTGGGTTGTGGGTATGAGGGCTCTTGTGTTAACTGGAAACACATGGGTCTGGGCTGCTGGCCAAGCCTGGGGAGGGCACACGCAGGCGTGTTGTGTATGTGTGCGTACGACAGAGAACACGGTGGAGAGCTATCTCAGTACAGGCATGCCCCACTTTTCAAAAGCTCACATTATGCCACTTCACTTTTATAGAAGACTCACATTAGTACCTGTTCTTGCTAATGAAAAAAAAAAAAAAATCCAAGAGGATTTTTGCTTTTACAAAAGGAAAGTGGGAAGATACAGCCAGTGTCCCGTTGCTTGAGGTGTTCACTGGCCTTGGGGACTGATCTGAGCTGTACTGGTGAGCCTGGCGTACCTGCCTGCAGATCAAACCCTCTCCCCCAACCCCAGCAGCCCACAAGCAATGACTGGCAGAGTGGGTAGGTAGGTCGCCAGCTCCTCCTCTTCTGGTGGGATAACTGAGGTGCCCAGTGGGATTGAGCTCCAGTTACCCACTTTGGTCGCTGGCCTGATGGAGCATTCTTTATTAGCTGCCTGCCTGGGTCTCTCCCCACCTCACCCCCACCTTGACCCCCACACCACCCAACCATGGTGTCTCGGGATCAGATCACCTTCCAAAGGAACCACTTGCCCTTGAATCCTTGTCTCTGTGCCCCGCCACTCCTCCCCTGTCCACACCCAGGAGCCTCCTGGGCTGTTGCACAGATGGGAGGCTCCACGAGAGGCAGGTGTCGCTGAGATATTCAGCCAGGGCTTTCTATGGCCTTTGCTCGTCTGGTCCAACTGGGCACCAGGGACAGCTGGACTTGAACGTTCTCAGCACCTGCGGGATTTCAGCTCTTTCCCATCACTGTTTCCATTTTATAGATAAGGACACTCACAGAGGTTATGTCCCCTGCCAGGGTCCCTCAGGTCAATGCCAGCCACTGCCAGGATTCAGACTCAGGCAGCCTGACTCTAGAGCAGGGCTTCTTAACTGCAGCACTGTTGACATTCTGGGTTCGATAATTCTTGTTGCAAGGGCTGTCCAATGCATTGTGGGATCTTTGGCCTCTACCTCCTAGTTGCCAAGAGCATCCCTCTTCAGCTGTGACAATCACAGATGTCTCCAGACATTGCCAAATGTCCCCAGAGGAGAAACACTGCTTAACCACCTGGCCAGAAGGCAGGGGAGCCAGGATCCACCAGGAAGGCTGTATGGATCTGAACCCCTGCTGCCTCGGGCTTGCCCGTCCCTGTGCACCAGAGGCTGCAGACAGACGAAGGGCGTGCCTCAGTTTCTTCCTTGGTAAAATGAGGAGGTTGACTGTGTAGAAACCTGATTTTAACCCTTATCTCATGCTTCACGTTGACACCACTTGTCAAAAGGCTTTGTGGAAACACCTCACTCACCCTCGGAGGCCTTAAAGCAGTCACGTTTGGATATATAGTCCCAGGTTGGGTTTGTGATCCAGTCAGACTCCAGGGCTCCTTGAAGTCACCAGCCTTTTTTGGGTCCACATGGGACGAGCCCTGATCTCCATCACCTCTCCCTCCCCTTCTCCCCGCTTAGGTCTCAGCCTCCCCAGATCCCAGGTCTCTTGGGGAGGAGGAGGAGACCCCACCGTTCCCAGGAACCCGCTTCCAGGTGGGGCCACACACACCTCTGTCCCTGGAAAAGGCAGCCCCTGCTGGGACCCAGGGGGACACGCCCTTGCTGCTGGAGCTGCAGAAGCTGCCAGGACTGGCCAACACAGACTTGAGTACCCCGAACCCCAATATCCAGGTGAGAGCTACAGAAGAGCCATGCACCCAGCGACCAGCTGGAGAGGCGCTGGGCTCAATGGCTTACTCTGAGATCAGGCGTCCTGTCCCGTATTCTGTGTAGGGCACAGGTGCTATGTGGCGGGGGAGAAGGGCCTCCCCGTGCTGGCCCTGTGGAGTTCTAGGTGGGGAGCACCTGCTCCTCCTCTTTCAAGCTGCAGACTGTGAGCAACTCATGGGGCTCCCAGTCCATCGCAAGGGACAAACAGCACCAACCCGGCCACGATGCCATGAGCACCAAAGGAGTGGAGAATGCTTTCTGAGCTGCAGTGGATTCCGGAAATCTGGGGGGAGGCCTAATGGACAAGCCTGGAGGTCCGATCCCCGCCCAGGCCCAACCCTTTACTGCCGTCCCATGAAGGGTTGCTCAGGGGGGTGGGGGGCGGTGGCATTCCAGTTTTCATGCTCCACTGCCAGTCCTGAATCCTAGTGGTAATCGTTCTGCATTTTTGTATAGCATCTATCGGACAAACCACTTTCACCAGAAGAGAAAAGCGTAGAACATAACACCGTTAAAAGCATATGTGTATGTCCATGTGTGCATGCATGTGTCTGTGTAAAACCTGGAAAGTCAACCTCCAAAATGTTATCTGGCAGTGATGGAACACGGGCAGTGTTCACTCGCTTCTTTCTATTTTGCTGTTTTTTTTCCCCCCAAAATTTTGTTTAGTGATCTCAGATTCATTTATAATAACCTCAAATGATGTTTTTAAAGTTCACTTGTAAGTCAATTATTTCATATTACTTATTTCTCCTCCATGGTGTGGTGAAAGAGAGCCCCCCCCCTCCCCCGCTTTGCCCCCGGGGTCAGTGGGAGGGGATCGGCTGTCTTGGCTGTTATTTTCTGGTTCTGTAATGAGGAAGTGGAGGCTCCTGGCTGTCAGTGGCCCCTGAGGCTGTGCAGCCTCCAGGCTGGTGGAGCCAGAATTCCAAGTCGGCTTCTCTTACACAAATGGGTCTCTACCCTGGCACGCGTTAGAGCCAGCATGCCTGGCCCCACCTAAGACCAGTTAAATCTAGGTAGGTCTCGGGATGGGCTGGGGAGTCAAGAATCTGCAGGGGACTCCGATACACAGCCAGGTCTTCAGCTGTGACCCAAGTGCCCTGGGAGGCCAGGACGGTCAGGCCTCTCCCCCACTGCTCCTGCCCTCGTCACCTTCCCTCTCCCTGGTGTCCAGTTCTGAGCCCTTCCTCACTGACTGGCCCAGAGTCTGTCTCCCTGCAGGCGACCATCGAGGTGGTGCAGGACCCCCGGGCCCAGGTAGAGATGGACCTGTTGGCTGAGCCACGCAGTCGCTGGCCCCAGGGTGCCCCCAGCTGGCAGCCTGCCAGGGAGCTCTTCTGGCCCCTCTTCTGGGGCTACATGGAGGGTGAGGAGGTGGGGTCCAGCCTCAAGGGCAGAGTCCCAGGGGACAAGGAGGAAGAAGAGGAGGACTACCCTTCAGAGTACAGCGAGGAGGAGGAGGACTACCCTTCAGAGTACCACGACAGCGAGGACCAGGAGAGCAGTGACAAGGAAGATGATGACCAGGAGAAGCCTGGGTTCAGTGGAGCCGCAGGCGGCTGGGAGCGAGGCTGGCTGGCCCCCAGGGACTGGGACTTCAAGGAGCTGGACAGTTACGGTGAGTACCCCCACCTTGGCATCCCTGGCTGCTGCCCCTCGAGGTCCAGAGCGGAAGTGGGGGTGGAGAGAAGGCTGAGAGCTTCCTGGCCAGGGGCAGCAAGGGGACCAGGAGCTTAGGCCTGTGCAAACACCATCATCAGCTAAACAGTAACATCACCCATAGCTTGCAAAGGTTTTGTCTCCATTAGACCATCACAACAGCCCTGAGAGCCCCTAAGCAAAACAGACATTTTTAACGTTATAGATATTCATAGCTATCAGTTTCCAATAAATTGGAAAATATTATAAATCCCATCATTCACAATTGACCTCATTTTCAGACTGTGTGGGTTTGAATTCTGATTCTGTCACTTACCAGCTGAGCGACATTAGGCAAGTTACTTAACCTCTCTGTGCTTCAGTTTCCTGCCTTCTATAATATTGAGAATGGCAGAACCCTCACTACATAGGATTGGGTGTAGAGGGTATTAAGTCAGTTGATACAGTAAACACTATATTGGTTATTTTTATTAGAAAAAAAATGTAATATAGTCTATTCGGAAACTTTCACCTAAAGCCTGACAGCCCCCCATGCCAGCCATTCTTATTTCTGCATATTGCAGCTCAGGGTTTCCCTGGGTGCAGACCATTTCACGCATTCACCCCAGGGCTGTGGTGCTCTGCCATTGGATGGAGGTGGCTATGATTAAGACTATGTCATAGCAGGCTTTTCACAACTTACCACAATAATATAAACTAACAGGCAGAATTTTCATAACTTTCAGCTTTTCTTCCATCGGTTATCCTTAAACTATTGGTACCAGCCTGCTTGGGCCTCCTGAGACGTGAGGAGTGCCAGCTGTGCCGTTAGTCTGGGGGTCCCACAGAGGGCCCTGGGTCTCAGGCCCTGCACAGTTAGAGGGTGCAGTCCCGGTGCATTTCAGGTCTCTCGCTAGGACTGCGTTCCTCTCACGGGCAGCAGGGACAGTCTTTAATATCCCCAGGGACAGGGCAGTATTGTTACCCTGGGTTTTGATTGACATAAAAGCTATAGCTCAAAGATGGCGAGGGACTTGCTCAAGAGGTCACATGGCCAATGCTCAAGGTCACAGCGACAGTGGCCTCCAGCCCAAGTATCTTTTCCTCTTCATTGCTGTGCTGACATAGAGTGTGTGTCTGGGGGTTGTGCTGTCTCCGTGGGGCCACCTCCTGCGTTTGCACGGTGCTCACTGAACAGAGAGGGCTGAAATCCAGCCCCTCCTCCGTCCATGGCTACCGGAGCCCAGGCACGTGCTGCATCCTCCTTAGCAAAGGGTGCCTTTTGCTCGTTTTCTCGAGTGCACCCTGGGGGCTGTGCCCACTCACCCCTGGCTCCCTGCCTTGACCCAGATTATGAGCTTCAAGAGGAGTGGAGCCCCTGGTCTCCTTGCAGTATGAGCTGCAGCAGCAGCAGCCAGCAGAGGACTCGGCCCTGCGGCTATGCCTGCACTGCCACCATGTCCCATGCCTGTGACCTGCCCCCCTGTCCCGGTGAGACGAGCCACAACTCTGCGCAGGGAATGCCTTAGACACTGGGCTTGGTCCCCTGGGAAGGAGGGCCTGTGAGCCTTGTACCGGGGTAGACCTGGGAGAGGTGATGCAGGAAGCTCACACACATGGTGGTCCTGCTTCATCCCTGGTCCGTCCCAGATGCTGTGGGCACCAAGAGCCTAGTGAGGGCTGGGCTTCCCCATCGGGAGCACAGAGGTGCCCTGGGGTACCACCAGCCTGGCCTCCTCTCTTTCCAAAGGTGCCAAGGCCGAGGAGCCCTTGGGCTTCCCCAGTGAGGAGTGGCATCCCCTGATCTACAACGCTACAGACGTGCTCGGCCCAGGTCAGTGGTGGCCTAGGCCTGGTGGTGTGGGGGAGAACCTCCCTTGGGAGGGTGGAGCATCATTGCAGAGGCAGGAATCTCGTTTCCATGCATTGAGGCAGAGAGTACATCCTCCAGCCGGAAGGTGAGCCTCCCCAGCAAGGGCCCATTGGCCTCCCCAGCCTGGTATGCCTGCTGGGAGGGTCTTGCTGGCAGCCACAGAGTGTGAAAATCATCATGGCAGCAGGGTGGGAAGGGGACATTTTGGCTTCCACTCCTGGGTCACCCTCGGGGCCACACCTCCGGGGCTGCTCCCTCCAGCAGCTTGGAGCAGGCCAAGCTCTCAGCTGCATCTCAAAAGGAGCCCGAGGCTGCCCGCAGCCTCCCTTGCAGATGAGGCCCCTGTTCAACGCCAGAGAGGCTCCCTGTGCAGCTGGCACAGTGCTGGGGGAGGGGATTCCCAGAGGACCATGGCCTGGTACCTGTCCTCAAGGAGCTCAGGCCTTACAGGGGAGCCACATGACCAGCTTGCGCACTGCACTGAGAAGTGTGCCCAGGAGTCTGGACCACAGGAAGGAGCAATTTGTTCTGTGTGTCAGGCGTCAGAAGCCACTTTTCTCGAGGTAGAGAGATTGGGGCGGGGGGCGTGCAGCATAGACAGAGGAGGCCACTGCGGGCCCAGAGTGGCAGAGTGACTCACCCAAGGTCATATGGCCTGAGAGGCAGAGTTAAGAACAAGAATGGGCCAATGGGTAAAATACAGGGCAGGGCCAAAGTAGGCTTCCAGTTGTGAGTACATGAAACACAGTTTATTCTTGTATCATTATTTCTTAATTATTGTATTTTTTCCATACAAACAACTGGAACCCTACTTTGGCCCGCACCCTGTCGTCGGCAGCCGTCCGTCTCGAGAGACGATGGTGTAGCTTCTTAAGAGTCTATCTGCACCGCCGAGAATGGCTGTGCAGTCCGACTCGGGAGTGACACGGTATCTGTCTCCTCCCGTGTTGAATCGACATCTTACGATGACGCTGGAGTGTCCTCTCCAGTGAAGCTGAAGCTACAGAGCCTGGGCAGGGTGATATGGAGGGTCTGCTGTTGCCCATGCAGCAGACACCCCCCCTCTTCGCAGCTGAAGGATCCAAGGGAAAGACGGAGTCAATACAGCTTGGCTTCAGGTGCGCCGCAGGAGTTGCCGGTGTTGACTACAACGTCAAACCGCCTTAGGGACTCCGGCTCCGGATTTTCTGTCGGGGTTTACTCCCTTAGCCTTTCCCCTGAAGAGGTATGCCGCAAGGCAGCGGAGGTTTTTTGGAGTCAGAGTTTTCCTTCTCTGATGTGCCCTGACTGGAAGATCGAACCAGCGACACTTAGCTCGCAGGCCGACGCTCAATCCACTGAGCCAAACCAGCCAGGGGGACCCGCACCCTGTATGGAAACACTTTCTTACCAGTTGGTTAAAACTGCTCTCTTGCCCCAACCACCCAGCTCCTTCCCCAGGATCCTCCCCACCGCCTAGCATCTAAAGGAACAACAGCTGGCAGAGCAGAGGGCATCTAGGCCCCTTCTCCAGTCCTCGGCCAGCATCTGTTTTAAACCATGGCCTCTTGCTTCAGGTTGCCTGGGTGTTGTGTGGGAGCCCATCTGTCAGCAGAGGAGGCCAGGTTGGACTGCCCCCAGCTCTGGTGTGGGTCCTTCCCCTTCTGCCCCTAAGGCCCTCCTAGGCCACACCTTTGCACCCACTGGGGCTCTGGCCTCCTCTCCACACTTTGGCCCTTAATCAGCCCCCAGCACACCGCACCAAGGGGCTGACCCGATGTCCCCACTTCCCTGCCCTCTGCAGGTGTGGACAGCTGTGAGAAGTGGCTGAACTGCAAGAGCGACTTCCTAGCCAAGTACCTGAGCCAGGTGCTGCAGGACCTGCCCAGCTGCCCATGCATATACCCGCTGGAGGCTGTGTTCAAGGCCGTGAGCCTGCTGGACGAGCACCAGGGCCGCAGCTTCCAGTGGAAGGACGCCAGTGGCCCGGGAGAGCGTCTGGACGTGTACCAGCCCACGGCACGCTTCTGCCTGCGCTCCCTGCTGTCCAAGGACAGCAGCACACTGGCCGCCCAGCACTGCTGCTATGACGCGGGCGGCCGGCTGCTGACCCGAGGCAAGGGTGCTGGTGCCCCTGACCTCATCAGCACGGACTTCTCACCTGAGCTGCACTTCAAGGTGGACAGGCAGCCCTGGATCCTGTGTAAGGGGGACTGGAGCCGCTACCACGCTGTGCGGCCCCCCAACAATGGCCAGGCCTGCGTTGACAACCCTCCAGAGGAAGAGTACCTGGCCCAGCTGCGGGAGGCCAAGGAGTACTAAGGACGGGGCTGCTGGGCTGGGGAACTTCCCTTGCAGGCCCCTCTGCCTGTGAACCCAGGCAGGTCAGCACCCAAGTGTCGGGCTGCATTGGAGAGAAGGTTGAAGGGTGCACAGGGCCCAGAGTGTGGGGCAGGAGCTCAGCTCCAAGGCCCAGGGGGCACAGTGGGAGTCTGTCTGTGGGGGCCTCCCTGTCCTGCCTGCCAGGAGGCGCTCTCTCTGCCTGGCTACTCCTGCTCCTGCCGCTCCCTTGAGCTGGGCGCTCCTGCCCTGGGTCTGCACACAGGTGGAAGCCAGGCTCTCAGGCTCCCCACACACAGCCTGGCCCCCAGGAGCTGCCCCCAGCCCTTTGTCCGCCTTGGGCACCCAGACCTCCGTTATCACTGAGTGGCTGCCCCTAGTCCTCTCGCCCACCGCCTGCTGGGAGCCACCGAGCAAAAGGCTTACACCCTCGGCTTGGTTTGGCACTGCCTCTCAGTGGACACCGCTTCGGTCTGGGGCTGAAGGCTATCAGTGGGCAGACAGGCAAAGGTGGTTGAGCCAAGGCAGGCTCCAGGCGGGGAAAGGATCGCCGAGTTCAGTCCCTTCCTTTGTCCAGTCCACCTCTGTTCTGTCCAGGTTACCGGTATGTGCAGGGCTGGGAGAGGGCAGGGCCCCAAGTTGGGTGAGTGGCAGCGTGTCACAGCGGCCAGGCTTGGGGGAGTACTCAGAATCAGCTCAGGAATGTGTCATGCTCCTGTGGTGCGCCAGTAAATGAGATCTCTGGGACAGGGAAGCCCCAAGTGTAGCATCTGGGCAGTGTCTGGTGTAAATGTTCCCAGTGGCCCATTTCGGGCTCCCGTGGCCATGTCACTGAATGCACTGAGCTCAGCATGGGGGAGAGATGCGCAGGGTCCGCTCTCCTAGCACAACTTGGGAGTCTTCCTGCCTCTCCTCATCCCCAACCCCCACTTCCTTGCCTTCTACAGGGTTGAAATGCTGAAGTCCAGCAGTCCCTGTTCACAAAAGCCTCCTCCACAGGTAGGGGATTTCAGTCCTAGCCTCTGGACAGCTGCCTCTGCGATCCTCAGCAACAAAGCACTTTATTTTCCAGTTCTGATGAAGAAATTGGGGCCCAGCAGTGCAGGGCTGGGTGGGGAGCCTTTGCTTCCAGCCCAAGCCGAGCTCCCAGCTCCCACAGGTGGTGATTGTGACCGCCTCAGCCAGCTGGGCAGACAGAGCTCCTGGGTGCAGAGCTTTGAACATACTCACGCTTGTAAAGGGCTGCCTGGGAGACACAGTCACTCTGAGCTTTTTGGTCAAAGAGGTACATTGCATTTACTCCGGAGGAAGTGGCCCCAGGTAACTTACTGCAGGGGGATCCAACACAGAGTTGCCCCAAGGACTATACCTGTACAATGGCAGAGTTGGACCTGTTCCCTGCCTTAGTTGATATCCTTACCAGACACTCCATGATCACTCCTGGCCTTTGGGGAAGGAAGGAGACACATCAACGAAACAGAAGGAAGAATGAGCCTTGACTGGTGTAGCTCAGTTCATTGGGCGTCATCCTGCAAAGCAAAAGGTCACCAGTTCGATTCCTGGTCAGGGCACATGCCTAGGTTGTGGGTTCAGTCCCTGGACAGGGTGCGCACAAGAGGTGACTGATCCATGTTTCTCTCCCTCTCTTTCTCTGTCCCTTCCCCTCTCTAAAAATAAGTAAATAAATTCTTTTCTTTAAAAAAGAAGTAGAATGAGGCAAGGTGTGTTTTGCGCAGCCACTTGGAGAAGCCCAGAGAGCCACATGTTTCTGATTAGCATCACACCTGACACCTAGAGGTAAGTTTATTAGTCAGGTCCTGGACCACAATCTAAAACTACTCACGTCACCAGATGGAAGCCAAAGTTCACACTCTCATCTGTGGAATTCAACACAATTAACATGGACATGCTTTAATTATTTTTTAGCAGATATTTTTAAAAAGTAAGAGACATTCCAGAGTATTTTCCACAGAGAACTGTAAATTCCCCTCCCTTTTTTTATTTTTTTAATTTGTTGACTTTTTTAGAGACAGAGAGAGGAAGGGGGAGAGAGAGAAAGAGAAACATCGATTTGTTGTGCCACTTACACTTTATGCATTCATTGGTTGGTTCTTGTACATGCCCTGATGGGGCTCGAACCCACAACCTTGGCGTATTGGGATGACACTAACCAACTGCCCTACCTAGCCAGGGCTCCCCTCCTTTCTAATATAACTTTATCTTGACACACATGCTACCTAAATTTAATCTACACCTCATGGTTGTTTATTACCCAAACAGTATTTGGCCCGTCCCATTTTTAATCTATAATCTTGGTGACATGCTAAATTGCTACCATGTCAGGCCACAGAGAAACTAAGAAACAGGGGCTAACTGGAGCCTTGAAGGGGCAGGAAAGTAGGTCAGCTATAAAATGGTTCCTACTCTACGCAGGAGAAAGGGACACTGGGCAGGTAGCTACAGGTTTAGGGAACACCTGTGTGTGGGGAGCAAGTGATGGAGGGCGCACAGCACCTGTGAAGGGGCGTTTCCGAGCAGCTAGTATCAGAGCCAGGAGGGGCCGTGAAATCAGAGGCCCCTCCCCCTGCACTGGTCCAGTGTCAGTCTCATCACTGGTGTGACTTGCTGTTATTCCTGTCCCAAACACCAGAAGCCACCCGCAACCACACATCACTTATAACCACTGCTACTTTTTCCAACTGAGCTGCTTCAGCCACCAAGGTGGTTCTGCTCAATTTCCCCCTCTGGTTAACCTCATATAGGGTCCTGGTGTAGCTAAGACTGGTCAAATTGAATTCTTACTAGACTTTAAAACAACCAGCAGTACAAACCGTGTCAGATCCTACTGACTTCCCTTGTCTCCCAGAAGATAGGCTGCTTCAGATCCTTTATCGCATTATTCACAAAAGGGACCCAAATGTGTCTCTTTGGCTCCTCCATTACAATTAGATTTTCTTAACATGCTGAGGCACTTACAAACTCAGCAAAATCAGCTGAGGTATTTATTAAAATGCAAGTTCATGCTCTGGCCGCATGGCTTAGTTGGCTGGAGCATTGCCCTGCCTACCACCAGAAGGTTGCGGGTTCAATTCCCACCCAGGACACATGGCTAAGTTTCAGGTTCAGTTCGCAGTTGGGTGCATATGGGAGGCAACCGGTCGATGTTTCTTTCCCCCTCCCCTTTCCTCTTTCTCTAAAATCAATAATTTTTTTAAAAAGTGAGCAAGGCTATATTTTTTAAATAACTAAAATGCAAGTTCACGGGCTATACCCACTGAGTAAAAATCTCTAGAGATGGGGTCCCACTTTCTGCATTTAGTAGGTGGTTCATAAGTGAGACTTCTTGGTCTAGGATTTGCAACTTGGCCAATTAAGGACCTTTTCAAAATACTAATTCTTGCTCCAGGGAAAACACTGGGACTAATGAGTACAGAAGTAGCAGGTACCATTTACTGAATGCCTCCAGTTGCCAGCATTGATGCACCCATCACCTCGAATGCTCTCATAAAGCATCTGGTATACCCATTATACAGATGAGGAAATTCGTCCCATTTATTAGGAAATGGCATATTTACAATTCAAACTGAAGTCCAACCAAGTCCACAGTTTTAATTACATCATTCTGTCTTGGAGACTCAGATGGCTAACTGCTGTCAAATGACAGTGGTAATTGTTGGAGCAGCCATCAGTGCTGGGATGTGACCTGTTACTGAGTATGTCACATGGCAGACACTTGGCTTGGTGCTTTGGTTTTTTTTAAGGTGTTAGTAAACTCTACCTCAGGACTTCTTATAAATACTATTTTCTGAAATTGGTAACTCCAATCAGGTGTAAAAGGGCTCCTTTTTTTGTCACTGGTCTCTATTAGGAGTGCAGTCTGTGTTAGGAGGGGCCTGTTAATTTAAGCTCGAGTCCAGGCTTTTTTAAAAATTGCTTTTAGAGGGAGAAAGGCAAACATCAATGCAAAAGGGAAGCATTAACTGGCTGCCTTCCATACACACCCAAACTGGGAACCAAACCTGCAACCAGCCAACTGGACTACACTGGCCAGAGTCAGTCCAGGCTTGTTATCAAAAAGCGGTCTTTTTGGACCCCCATGAAGCAGATATAATACCGAGTTAGGTGCAACTTAGTTCAGTCAGGCACTTATTTGAAGAACTCAAGACAAAGGTAGCTTTTGCGGATCTAAATGATCCTGGTAAGTGCTTCTTTGCAGCTTAACTACAATGTTTTGGCCAAGTCATTTTGGTAGAATCAGCCCGCAGGCCAGCCACCTAATAAAACAGGCAAAAAATAGCAGGAGGAAAATAGCTGTAGCTGCAGGAGGTGGTGTCTGGACTAGCAGTCACTGACTCAGCCACCCCAGGGCTTGGGACACCAGCGCAGGGCTTGTCTGGGGAGTGACTCTCCCTGTCCAGGCAGTTACCTTTCCTGCACCATGGCGGTGTGAGTGCCCCCAGAACATATCCCCAGCACTTCGTCAGTGCCCACTGTTTGGTTAATGGAACATGGAATTTAAAAATACTCTGACAAGGACATTCATTTCTTCCTCCTTCGGGAGTACTGAGGCCTGGAATTTCCTACTCCAGGAGGGATGCTTCTCATGTTAGGAATTCAGCAGCTTCTCTGTGGAAATGAACCCAATGACAAGGCAGTAGACAGAGTAGTTTATTTTCTTATTGATTACAGTTATCTGTCTGCCCTCTGTTAAACCCTGCGCCAACCACTTCCCCGTGCTGCCTGGGGAGGGACTGCACAGGTGTACGTTGTCAGGGGGTGAGCGGCTGGGGCAGGAGAGCTGCTCCACGCAGACTTGGATGTAACGGCTTCATCTTGAGCACTGGCTCTGCGGTTACAGCCCTTCTTCCAAGTCCCAGCTCTGCCAGTTATCAGTTGGGTCTTGGATATTTTACTTAAGAACTCCAAGGCTTGGGTTCTTATAAAACATAGTATCTACTTCACAGGGCACTTACGAGGTTAAACGAACTAACACAAGGAGTGTAATGTCTGGTACATAGTAACTGCTCAATAAACAGAAGCTGTTAACCCAAAGCTTACATCTCTCGGCCACAGGGTGGGAATCTCTTTCCATATCTCCAATCAGCACCTGGTGATCACCTATTCTTCTAAGAGGTTAAAAGGCCATGGAGAGTGGAAAGCCCAGGATGCCACCTCCACCAGTGACGTTTGTTAGCACCGTTTATTCCAGAGCACCAATCCTCCTTCACTTTTCCCTCAGCGAGGGGAACAGCACCTTTTAGCCAGTCTGCAGTATGCTTGGTGATAGGCAGGTTCCCCTCATGCCTCTTAATTACATACATTTCTCCAGAATGGAGTCAAGGCCTTATTCCAACCTTCCGGTTTTTTAAAAAAATTCAAAACCTCTACAAGAACTCTTAGTAACAACCATCCAATCAACGCAGACTCCAGATAATGCACGTTTTTTAAATTATGTTTATTTAGCATATGTACACATA
This sequence comes from Furipterus horrens, assembly GCF_987537825.1. NCBI lineage: Eukaryota > Metazoa > Chordata > Mammalia > Chiroptera > Furipteridae > Furipterus > Furipterus horrens. The sequence continues at coordinate 192,636,859 of NW_028327173.1, read as the reverse complement.
AAAGAGAAATCGCCCTCTAATCCCACCCAGCAGAAAACATGCACAAACCCAAGGTATACGTGGAGGAAAGGGCCCTGGCCCCAAGTTAGTGGTTGGGATGGTGCAATCCTGTGAGTCAAGCCTCGGTCAGGAGAGAGCTGGCTGAAGCTCCCGCTGCTGGCCCTAAAGTAAGCGGGCACCGTAGCCGAAGGTCTGTTTGATGCCCTCAAAGTAGTAGCGCTGCCAACCCTGCCGTGTCCTCTCCTCCTCAGGGGCAGGGATGCCTCGGCCTTCCATGCACAGTTCTGTCTCTCCGTTCTTGTCAACGAAGGTCAAGGTGATGGTGGCAAAGTGCCCTGAGGAAAGGCAGAGGGGAGAGAGGTTTCAGATCTAGGGTTTGAGACTAAGGGCAAAATTCTGGGCTTAATGGCAATAGACAAGTATGGTTGCTTACCTTCCGGCCAAGTTTTAAACCTCCACTTCATCACAATATGTTTCTCGGGGACCTAAAATAACATTAGATCAGCGATTTTCAACCTTTTTTTACCTCACGGCACACGTTAATTACTAAAATTCTGCGGCACACCAAAAAATGTATTTTTTTGCCAATTTGACAAAAAAAAAAAAAAAAAAGGATATAACTTTTATTCAATCAGATGGCTATTGTCATTTTCAAAATTTGACAGTCTAAGGGAAAAAGAGGTCAGTGGCTTGACAAAATAGGTACTGCATGTTTTAAAAATTCTTGTGGCACATGGTTGAAAATAGCTGCTATAGGTCCTGGCCGGGTACCTTGGTTGGAGCATCGCCCCAGTATACCGGTCAGGGCACCTACAAGGAGCAATCAGTGAATGCATAAATAAGTGGAACAACAAACTGATGCTTCTCTCTCTCTCCAAATCAATAAATAAAATGAAAAAGAAAATGGCTGCTACAGATCAATGTACCCAAGCCTAGCTAGATTTAACTATCTGCCTTTCATACAAAATCTATCATCTGTGCAATTATACCACTTATGAGGGAAAAGTGGGCCACAGAGCAGGTAGTTTCTGCAGTGATATTACAATAGTTCCTAATATCTTCTCTTGCTCCTAAGCTGGGCCTGGTCAACTGTGCCCAGGTGAAATTTCAGTGCAGCAAATGGAAAGCCATAAACCACCAATATACACAACCTTTCTTCCATTAGTTCTTCTACGTTGAACTAGTTTTAAATCCACTAAGGAAAAAAATCCCAGGAAAGAGAATTCAAATGGCAGCATTCTTTTGAAAAACAAAACAAAATGAGGTGCTACTAATCAGAGATGAAAACCTTAAATTACACCCAGAGCTGGAAAAAAGGAGAAATGTTCCTTTTCTGACCAGGCAGAGGCTGCGTCCTGGACCTGGGGTTGGCAGGTACTCACCAGGTCAGTGAATTCCCCAGTGACGTTGCCATCCACCAAGTGAAACTTCCCACCTTTGTCTGCTTCTAACACTGCAGGAGCATGGGTAAAGGCCTGAACCAGCTGCAGAGAGAAAAAAAAAAAAGTGGTAGGGAGGAGCTGCATGGCTTTCAGGGGGACCCAGGGACAAATGGCAACTGAGACCTGCACACCTCAGCTCTCATTCCAAAGATACCACCTTGTCTGATGACCAGGTTCAGGTTCTATTCTGTTCCCACTATAGACCATGCTTTGCCTTGAGCGAATTGGAATCCATAACATCACTTGAGCCCCATTTTCTAAAAAGAATGATTCCCATGGATCCCACTTAGATGACAAATATAGGTGAGAAAAAAAGAGGGCAAATACCCTTTGAGGAGTGGGCTGAACCGAAGAGGGTTCCTTGGCCTCTGCCTGTTTGAGGAAAGCCTCAGGGTTCTACCCATCAGTACATCCGCTGCATGTGGAGCGGATGTGTCCACAACGCAAGTCACCTGGAACGGCACGTGCCATGAGGCCAAAGGGCAGATTATATTTACCTCTTGGGTGGTCAACACTCGATAGAGCTCCTCTGGTGACGTGAGGAAGGTGTCTCTAAGGGTGATCTTACAGGTGGGGATTTTGACACCAACAGGTGTGGCCTGGGCTTTGGAAGGAGCAGATTTAGCCTGTGAAAGTCACAGTGAAAACTGTCAGTTTAGAGGAATAGTGAAATCTCAATTAACATGGCTTCAGGGACAAACCTGCCATTTATTCTCACAAACTTTTTCACTTCACGGCTAATTACTCTAGGGGGTTGGAGAGAATTTTGTGTGTATGGGTGTTTCAGTCACAAGGGAAACTTTTCCAAAAAATTCTCAATTCCCACTGAAAACAACTACGTTAGGTCAGGGAAGACTGATACTGTTTTAAGAATCGATCAGCCAAAGGACATGTTACATCGACTCATGAGTCGTTTCTGAAGAGCACTGTGTGATTCTCAAACAGAATTTCTATGCTTAAATAGCCAGAAACAACCACCCCAACGGCATCCCCATCTCCGAAATGTCCTTCACTGTGCTGACAAAGGTCATTAGGTCTGAAAACTCAGTGCTGACTCTGAACTATGCAAGTTCTTTTCCAGAAAAAGTAATTTGCTCACCCTGCAAGTGGGGTGAAATTGATCAATTTCCTGACAGGGGAAGCTAGCGATCTAACCCAACGCCTTGAAGATACTGCTAATATCAGAGTATGAAACGCCAACACCCCAGTTAGAAATAATACTTAAGATGTATATGGGTGAAGACCACCCTGTGTTCTCAACATAACTTGTGTAAAAGGCTACCAAGAGATTTTGAAGTCCCTAATGACTTCTATTTGCTCTAGCAAAGGTTATAAATAAAAACCAGGTGAAAGATGGGTTGACAGACAACTACATACTGTGGGCTCTAAAAAGCTGTGGCTTAGAGATTAGGGTCTGAGAGAAAGAGCTGGAATTAAGGAGGAGGCAGTGTCTAGACTCCCGTTCCAGACAGCCTCCCACCACACCACGTGGGACGACTGTTTACCTTGCGCTCCTCAGTTTTCAGTGCTGGCCGAGCGGTTGCGTCTACTGACTCTCCATTCAGTGTGGGCAAGATCATGCCCTGCGTGAACTCTGGAAAGACAGAAATCCCAGCTCTTGGAAGTTATTTGTTATAGTAGTTGAGATTCGGGGCTTCAGGCAGCTTAACTAATATGGCCATCTTAACCCAGAATGAAGTAATGACTAGGAAAGGGTATCTACTTTACATTATCTTTGGTCCATGCCAGATAGGTATCTGAGTGGGTGCTACACAATGCGGTATGCTCATTGGGATTATTTTAAACCCAACTCAGCTGGAAGCATTACAACTTGTTAAATGTATGTGAAGTCTATTATGGATGGTAGCCAATGAATGTAGTCGCACTTCCAACAACTTCCGAGTGGGGAAGATACCCAAGGATGCATGTTTAGGACCCATTCTCCACGTGGCCTTACTGCTGTAGAAGAGCTAACAACTAGTTGTGGCATCAGAACAACGGTTCCCACCTCTATGCTGGTTCCCTCTGATGCTCGTTACATGCACTCCACCAGATCAAAACATACTGGCAGAACTGGGATTCTAGGGGAGCTGAGCTGGTTAGTATTCTAATCACCCTCTAAATGTCCCTGGAGAATGCATATCAAAGGTACTCCAGGACAGTGCCCAAGTAAGTAGTCAGTCTGGGGACGCTAAGTCTTTAGATCAGTGCTGTCCCACAGAAACATAACGCCAGCCTCAAATATATTTTAGTTTTCCAGTAGCCAGATAAAAAAGTTACACAGGTAAAATTAATTTCAGTAATATATTTAACTCAATATACCCAAACAATCACTTCAATATATTATCAATATCAAAAGATTTGATATGTTACATTCTTTTTCGTACCAAGTCTTCAAAATCCACTTTATTTTACACTCAAAGTACATCTCTATCTGAACCAGCCGCGTTTCAATTGCTCAAAAACCAACACATTAGACAATGCATCTCGAGATCTTGCCCGTACTCAGTTAACAGACTGACTTCAAGATGAAGCCAGTCCCCTCCCCCCAAATCTTTACCCGTGTGCCAAAGAGAGGACTGCCAAGCCCCTTAACCAGAGTCTGACAGGTGGAACACTGTCGCCTCAAAGCATATGCAACTACTCAAGGGATACCTGTTTTGAGGGTGCTGATGTAAATTCCCATTGCTTCTCTGAGAAGTTTCACCCCTTCTTCTTTCATTAAGGCCACGAGATTTGTGTCAGGCTCATCTTTGGCAAGGCTCACACTAATCTGAGTGAAAGATCAGAAGTAGGGAGTAAATAACATGAGGGGTACCTACATTGTGGAGTGTGGGTGCTGCGCAATCAGGTAATTGACGTTTCCGAAGGAAACGTGTGAGAGGTGGGGTATTTGTACAATCCCCGTGAGTGTTCCTTCTCAAGTTCTCTCTGCCAAGGCCAACGGGGGCTCATGTTGGAACCCACATTACTAGCTAAAGCAAAGTGACAAAATACGCACAACTGCTCTGGCAGCTCCCAGTGGCACCACTGACCTAGAAAGTCATCTGCAGACTAGGCTGCTGAATGCTTGGCCCAAGCCTGGGCTTGAATTTTGAATAATAGCTCATTTTTCTCATTTGAGAACAAGAGGATGTGGAAGACTCAGGAGTTTAGGAAGCACCAACCTCTACTTCATCCACGCTGTTTTCATCAGACAAATTGGGGATTTCCACGTGCCCCTTGTACTGCACTCCCGACTTAGAGGTACCTGTCAAAAGCAACGCACTGTCACGTCTCCTCCTCGGAAAGAAGAGTCAGCTCTCAAATCTTTACTACCGCTCTGCTTACACTTCTTCTGAACAACTGAACTGACCCTCTCTATTCCGAGAAAACGCAACACACCAGATGCAACCAGCCTCCCCCCTCAGAAGAAATGCCTTCCCTTATCCAATTTTTTGAAACCAAGTGTCATTAAGGTGTGGGACCAAGAGCCGCATGAATTCTGCCAGGGAAGGCTTTGGGTCAACAGCCAATACAGTCAGTTCGGCTAGAATGCTTATTTCGAAAATACAAATTTGTTCCACTTAGGGGACATTTGATCATAACATGAATTTTCACATTTGCTTATATCCATGAGAAACACTAGGTGACCATAAAAAACCACACCCAGTTGAACTGAGCTTCTTAGGAATACACAAAACACATCTCAAACACTGCTTTGCCAGTGACCTCAGTTCACTACGCCTGTGAGAAGCCACGCCACCCACAACCGGTGTTACAAAGTCCCTTCTGACTTCAGATGGCGCTCCACCTGCCGCTTCACTGACGCACCCACCAGCCGCAGCTCCTCTGAGGCCTGCTTTCGCAAGTAAACTCCAGGTCCTTTTCAAGGTAAGGCGTGATTTATGTAGCTCTTACCATTTAACATGTTTGAAACTGTGCTAGCAATTTTTACGTGCCTAAATTTTTAAAAACGTGTCACTGATGAAGCTCTTGGGTGTTGTGTGCCTAACCCTCTTTTTCCAATGAGCCTTGTGGCTTTCATTGAGCAATTCTGCATAGAGCAGTGACTTTTAGGACTACATGTGTCACCCTACAGCAGAACTGACTGTACTCCAAAATTAACCAACAAAACATTACTTATTTTCACTTCACTAGGCTCCATTTTCTCAATCTATGAAAAGAGGATGGGGCAAGATGACAGTACTGTTCCTTTTAAAGTACTATGCTCTAGTAGTTAAAAATAAAAACACCCTGATATATCTACTTTTCTGTTTTTCTTTATTACCATTCATTGGGGAAATGCTGACTGAAGTACAAGCTTATTTCATGCTTTGCCCATACATACTTCTTTAGCTTTAGGGCCTTTTAGAATTCAGCCTCCTGACTGAAAGGGGGCATATGCACGGTCCCAAGTCTTCGCTAATGTCACAGAAGAGACGTGAAATAGAGGAGAAGACTGCCCCACATTAGTCACGTGGAAGCTTGATTAGCCCAGTAGTCTGACCTGTTAGGTTCACACTGAAGATAGCATGTAGGATCAAGACCAAAAAATCCCCCCTCCCCACTTTTAAATCATCTGAGTGACAGAAGCAGCTGGTTTGAGGGAGTCGCCTAATGTGTACTCACACGGACCAAGCCCCCAAAATACAGGGCACAGCTGCTTCACTGGTAGTGACCCCTGAGACTCACAGAGAGGAAATGCATTTAATGTCCGAGAGTGATTTTCAGCATCTAATACTGCTTTCTACAGGACACCAGAACAGCACCACCTCCCTTGAAAAGTTCGTAAGCCCTGAAAACTGTTCTGCGCAGCTCCTTAACAGATCAGGCAGAATGCAGTTAACTGTCTTCCTGACAGCCCAGCACAGACTTACCTGTCCAGTTTAGTTTGACACTCCACTCATAAAAGAAGATCAGTTTGCCTTTGCGATTGTTAATGGATGCCTCTCCATCAAGCTTGTTCACTTCTGTCACCTCACACTTGCCTTCCTCATTCTGCACTTGCACTGCCAGGAACAGTGTTTTCAGTTTATCCGTGGACCAATTTGAAGCATCCCTCTCTGTCCTGCAAAACAGAAACAGGGCTCTGGACCAGAAGCCAAATAGGACTCCGCTTGCTCTATTCAAGAGAATGCAAGGCTGAAGGAGGCCTGACAAATGGGCTGAAAAGAACAAAACCCTCTCAGTCCCACTCCAGGATGCCCGCAAACATGCCACCCTGTTTTAGGAAGGCAAGGAGTTATATATTGTCAATGAAGACAACTGCCCCACAGAATGGTTACAAACTAAATCAGCTGAAGGGTGCAGGGCTCAGCATCTGACACATGAACCTCCTGCCCTGCGACCGAGGGGGAACCGTGCACATCTGTTGAAGTCAGGAGCGCAGCCTGGGCCACACGATGCACAAAAAGCCCTGGAAGGAGTAAACCAACAATCCTGACCCAATTAGCACAGTGTTCTGATGCGTCAAGTTCAAGTAGTGCTATAACCGCCCTACACATTTTGTGCCCTCTAGATGGCCATGAAAACAATGTAAGTGCAGGGCTTCAAAACAAACAAAAATTAGGTCAAACACTCTGGTTCTGTGATTAGGAGAGGAGGCCGGCTGAGATACAGAGAAGAAAAACCACTCTGCCTCGCATTTCGCTAACTAGTAGAGAAAAGCAGCCCAAAGCTGCAACAAAGGACAAACAGGGATAAAAACAGTTAGAAACAAAGTTTAGCGGAGCTGAAAAAGCAGCAAACTACTTCTGGGAGATTTCGTGAAGGAAAGCAGGCTTTTGAAGGGTGCTTATAGAACCAGGCTTGCCCGGCTACCAGGGGCAATGCCCGGAGTTACAACACAGCAACTTCCCAGTTCCGGGGGCGAGGCCGGGGCGTCTTCGCCGCCCCTGAGCTCTGAGCACCTGGAGACCACGTTCCAAACCTCCGCCTTCCGGGCTCCAACAGCGGTTCCTACTTTTCATTTCACCCGTAAGTAGCACAACAGGAATGCCATTCTCCCGGCCCCTGAGCCGGGAGCACAGCGACCTCCAGCACAATCCAGGGCCCCCGTCTGAGTCTCACGCTCTCCTCCGACCACGTGTGGGAAATCCCTCTCTGCTCAGGTTGGAGGCAGAAGCTAGGGAGTAATGGTTGCAGCTCTTTGAAATCCCTGCTCTGAGGACTGCCCTGCAAGTTGCCCCTAAACACTGAAACGGCGGCCGGGAGAGGCATGAGGCTACGGACACAGGCAACAAGCAGCACCCACTCCCAGGTCCGGTCAGGGCTGCCTCGGTCCCAGCTTTGTCCGGGCCGGGGTTCTATGGACCCCGCAACCCTGACCCAGCCGTAGTGCTCCCGTGGCCTGGCCCGCTAGCCCTCACCAGTGCCAGTTGTTGACGTTGGTGGCGTCCGCCCGCTCTTCCACGATCCAGCGTGGGTCACCCTCACCCCACTTGGCCATCGGCTTTCCAATCGCGCCGTCACCAGGTCCCGAGCAGCCACGGCAACAACCTCGGTACCGCCTGGTCCCCAGTCGCCTCGTTACCAGATCCGGAGCAACCACAGCAACCAACTAAGCGCCGCCTGCTTCCAGCCACCCAGCAGCGCCTGGAAACTACTAGAAGCGGCCGCAGAACCTTCTGGCTCGCTTTTCCCTCCACCCCCACCCCCTCCCCGCCTTAACTTCCGGCTCCTCCTAACTTGCACTCGGTACTTCCGTTCCACTCGTCGGACCTCAGCTTCCGCTGGCGCTAGGGTTCTTTAAGGTCTCCTCGGGTTCTCCCTGAAGGGGCCCGAAATGCAGTCGCTCATTCGACTCTTCCTAATCCGCAAGGACACAAAGAACATGTCTCATTGTTTCCCTGGACCCTGAGTGGGCCCTACTGAGCTTCCTGGGAGTTGTAGTTTTGTTGCGTGACCCGCTGGATGACTACGGAAGGTGGACTACGGAAGGTGAAGGAAGCGACTTAGGCACCGTGCCCTTGAAATTCTGGGAGCTGTAGTCAATAAGCCCCGTGGCATGTCAGGGCAGCCCCTGATGCCAGAGAGGCAAGAAACTACAACTTCCAGCATGCCTTGCGGCTCCTTTCTTGTCCTAAGTTCCCTCTGACCGCTGCGCTTCCCGGCGACTATCCCCTTCCGCCCTATTATATGCCGCATAGCCAGTCTAGAAAGGCTTGTCCGGCAGCGGAAGAATCCGGCGCTTTCCTGAGTGGGAGGGCTCGGTGTGGAAAAGGTGAGGGTGTCCCAAATCCTTTGGGCCTCGTATCTAGCTGAGTTCGCCGTCTTTTCACCCTGGTCCTTTCCCGCTATTCGTTAAGGCGTCCCTAGACTCCCCCCCCCCCCCCCCCCGGGCCTTACTGTCTTCCGGTCCGAGCCACCCAAGGCTGGGAGACCAGAGTAGGCTCAGGGTTGAAGCTGCCAATGAGCCCTGACATTTGATTTTAAATGAGTATGTAGTCTACAAGGATCCGCCGGGCTCTTTCAACTGCGGTAGATCCGTGACTTCTGGATGTTCGCCCTCAGTTTAACTCACATTCCCCGGTCTCAGTCCATACCCTCATCCATGTAGGACTGTTGGCAGAGGAGAACTGAATCTGAATCTAACTTCTCAACAGCTGGTTTCTGGGTTGTCCGAGGCGGGGAAATGTGTTGGTTGTGGGTTTTTTATTTTTCTGTGCGCTCTGTTTTTCTTATTCATGTTTCTGTTCTCCCCTCGTGGGCTCTTATTAAACAGATGACAATAAGGACAATAATCTGTAGTATTTTAAGTCATATTAAGACACCTTTCTCATTCTTAAAATTGTACCTAGTTGATTTATAATTTCTAGAGCCATTAAATTTTTACCTCTTAAGTAAATCTAGGTACTGATTTGGCAGTAGACAAATTGTTGTCAAGTATCCATCCAAACTGCATGGTTGAAAAAAAAATTTCAGAAATCCCTTTGGTGGATTGTTGGGTTTGTCATAGACGTATTCTATGCCTATCTGTAGATATTTACAGATTTTTTTTACTGTAGTGAAGAACGGCCTCTTCTAGTTTTCCTTAGAGTGAAAAATAGGACCATGCAAGTCAGAGTGGAAATGATCCAGGAGGCAGTAAACCAGGATCATAGGAGCAACTAGCGAGATGGCTTTGACACTTAATTCTTTTGTGCCTCATTTCTCTCATCAGTGAAATGGAAATGGAATCTGCCAGGCTTGCGTTACAGAGTTGTTCTGAGAATGACAAAGTAGGTGCTTTATAAATTGGCACCTGTGGCAGAGACATTTACAGTATGTGCTCTATACACACTTCAGTGTTTTGTGATGGCCACTTAGAATTTTTGTATTAAATTAATTTTTTAATTGCTTAAAAATAGTTTCTTTCTAACTTCTTCCAAGGTACCATAATTTATTAACAGTAAAAGTTAATAGTATTAATTTTGTGTCAGGCATGTATTAACTGGTTTAGGCCTCAAAACAATCCTATATATAGGTAGGTTCCTATTTTTTATTTATTTTTAATCCTCACTTGAGCGTATGTTTAATAGATTTTAGAGATAAATACATCGATCAGTTGCCTCCTATATGTGCCCTGACCGGGATTTGAACCCTCAACCTTTTGGTGCACTGGACAAAGCTCCAATCAACTGAGCTCCCAGCCAGGACGGTAGGTTTCTATTACTAATTCACATTTTACAGGTGAGGAAACTGAGATAGGAAGATGTCGGTAAAATGCTAGGCACTTTGTTAGGTGTTTCCCGAGTCCTATTTATTCTTCACTGCAACCCTGTGTAGTGGATAGGATATCATTTTCTCCAGGCTTAGAAATAAAATTATGTACCCAGTTTTCTCAGGATTGGAGAAACCAAGATTTGAACCCAAGTCTACCTGACTACAAAGCCTATGATTGTACTGCTACAAGGGATGAGTTTATTGCCTGCGAGCTTTTATTTGGTTTGACTCCCTGGAATTAAGTATGCAAAACAAAAAATTTTTTGAGTTACATCTGGGTTCAGTAGAATGAGAAGGGATCAGGTAGTTGAAAATTCCCTACCAAACCTTTGTCATCCTCATATCCCCTGAAAACACAGAATCAGAAAGGGAAAGTAGAATGTGTTAAGGACCATCAGAAGCCTCAACAGAACTGCCAAAAACGAGTATTTCTCAAGCTTCTATTGAGAAAGGTGCTGTTGAAATGAAAGGAAAAGCAAATTGACCCTTTAGAATTTGACACTATTGAGCCCTTGCTTGGGGTTATTTTTGGTGCTGTGAAAGTTTTGGACCTAGTTCTCGGATTAAACCAGTTTTCACTCTAATCTAGTTGGCACTGATAACTTAGTTTGTAATTCTAAGGCAAATTTTTTTCAGACTGAAATCTAACTTTTGAGTCCTTATTAGAGGGATTTGTGATCTTTTGATCAATTCTTTATATATATATATTTTTTGCCATATCCTCATTTTCCAGATTTGGGCAGATACTTATTAATAAATTAATACAGATTTGAAGATATAGACAGGATAATTCTGCTTTTAATTACTTTTATTCCTTCAGGCATTTAACAAGTGTACATGAGAGCAAGATATTTGTCAGTTTTATTCACTGCAGTATTCCCAGAGCCTAGGAGAGTGCCTCAGAGATGGCACTGAATAAGTATACTTTGAACTCATGAATGCAGTTATGATCTGTTTGTTTATGCTTTGATCTTGTGTTTTCAGCAAAGTTGATGATGCATTTTTAAAACACTTACCTGCCTTGTATTATTAACTCTACGTACCTATGCTGAATACTTCAGCTCTTTCTTAGGGTCCTTCAGGAGAGGAACTGTGTCTTGCACTTTTTAGATATCCTTTACAACACTTGAGAGGGTGCCTTTGGGCAAAGTAGTTGTTCTAGGAATGAATGACTACTTGTAGGTAATTTGAGGATCAAAAGTATGGTTTGATCAGTTGAATACCCAAGGATCTAATTTTACATGGCAGGTTCAGTATTTGCCTCACCAGATTCTTTTATACATCCCTGATTACTGCAGGGAGTTTGTAGTTTTGTGAAGTGGGGGTGGAGAGTCTAGAAAGGGACATATATCAGTCTTCCTCTCACTCCAGATGAATCGGACAAAAGGTGATGAGGAGGAATATTGGAACAGCTCCAAGTTCAAGGCTTTTACCTTTGACGATGAAGATGATGAGCTCTCACAGGTAGGTTTCCATGAACAGTTGCTGAAGGTCTCACCCTTGTCTGCAGTGTCTCTAAAATTCCTTCCCCTTCCATACTTGGTAACCTGGCTTTTGGCCAGGTCTCCATTGGGCTCAAATGTTTTGGGTCAGATTCTTAGAAAATGTTCATGAAGAAGAGCCCTCGGAAAAGAACGGTAAGGACTGGAGAAACCAACTCTCTGTCCTTATTTTATATTCTTAAGATAATTCATTTCATTCTGTTTTTTTGTTTGTTTGTTTTTTACCCTAAGAACCCAAAGTCTTTTATCATGTGATATAATTTATTCTATTTGAAAGATGGACTGGATTGAAAGTTTTGTGTGTGTTATCTGTTTTACAAATGGGGGAACATTCATTTTTGGAGAGGTGGATAAACTCATGTTTACATAGCAAGGCATTACCAGGAATATGGTTAGTACTCAAAAGTGGCTCTGATTTCTCCCAACTCCTTCGCCACTGGACTGCTATGTTGGCTAAAAACCTATTTGTTTTATTGGCAAATATCTAGCAGGCTGGCCTTTTATAATAGAAGGTGAAAGTGTTGGCCATCTTCAAGTTCCAGTTCCTCAGCCTTGTTGGTTTTCAGAGAAGGGTGGGGATTGCTGATTGCCTGAGTATCCTCCCTTGTGTGCCCCTGCAGTTAAAGGAATCCAAGCGGGCAGTGAATAGCCTTCGAGACTTCGTGGACGACGATGATGATGATGACCTGGAGAGAGTCAGCTGGAGTGGGGAACCTGTGGGAAGTAAGTAGAAAAGGCCCTACAGGGGATTGATAGTCAGGGTTCTTGTCACTAATGAAGGGTCCACTTGTTTGTCTCTTCAGTGCCTGTTAGGAAAGGGAATGAGGTTAGACTGTGTTCAGAAGCATACGTCTGGAAATTTAGCCCCAGGAGAAGAGCCGTGGGGAGATACAGCAGTAGCTCCAATATGGCCAGATCTGCTGTCCTAGAGCTGATACTTGGCTGGCTGTTTTAGACTCATCTGGGTACTTGTTAAAACTAGATTCCTAGGCTTCACTCCAGAGACTGGTTTTGTAGGTGGTTGGGGTCTCAATGTATAAGAAGCACTGCAGATACTTCTAATAAGCAGTCACATTTGAGAAATACTGACCTAAGTGCTCATGGCTGGTTGGTGGAACTAAGTTCCTTAGCTACCAAGTCTTGCTGCCTAGCAGTTATATAATACCACTAAATACCTTTGCAGAGTCTGACTTTAAAGAAAAAATTTTTTTTTAAATTTTAGTGTAATTTTGGGCCGCACATGCAGTCTAGGTTTTTTATTTTATTTTATTTATTTTTTATTTTATTTTTTAATAATTTATTTGTTTGTCTGTTTATTTGTAGAGAGAGGGGAAAGGAGAAAGACAGGGAGAGAAACGTCACTGTGTGGTTGCCTCTCACTCACCCCCCCAACTGGGGACCTGACATGCAACCTAGTCACGTTCCCTGACTGGGAATCGAACCAGCGACACTTGGCTCGCAGGCCGACACTCAATCCACTGAGCCACAGCAGCCAGGGCCTAGAAAAATTTTAAAAGATTTTATTTATTTATTTTTAGAGATAAGGGAAGGGAGGGAGAAAGAGAGGGAGAGAAACATCAATATGTAGTTGCCCAAGCAGGGACCTGGCACACAACCCAGGCATGTGCCCTCACTGGGAATTGAACCCGCAACCCTTTCGTTCACGGGCCGGCACTCAAGCCACTGAAACACACCAGCCAAAGCTTAAGAATATTTTTAAAGTGTTTTTTTTTTTTTTAATAGAGAATACTGTCATGTAATTTAAAAACCAAAATGTATTACCCTGGCCGGTGTGGCTCGGTTGGAGCGTGTCCCATAAACCAAAAGGTTACAGGTTCGATTCCTGGTCAGGGCACATGCTTAGGTTGCAGGTATGGTCCCTGGTCAGTGTGTGTCCATGAGGCATCTGATTGATGTTTCTCTCTCACATTGATGTTTCTCTTCCTCACTCTCCCTCCCTTCCCCTCTCTCTAAGATCAATAATCCTGTCCTCAGGTGAAGATTTTTTTTTTTAAGTATTTAGGGCACACAGTCAAAGGTTTCCCTCCCACACTGTCATGCATCTACTCAGTCCTCAGTCCCTGCCCTTCCAATAAGTAACTGCTATTGTTCGCTCCTGTGTATTCATCAAAAGATTCTTTTGGCCCTGGCGGGGCAGCTCAGGAACAGTTTAGAGCCTCATCCTAGTATGCTAAGGTTGTGAGTTCAATCCCTGGTCAGGTTTCGTACAAGAATCAACCAATGAATGCATGAATAAGTGGAACAACAAATCGATGATGCTCTCTCTCTCTCTCTCTCTTTCTCTCTGTCTCTCTCTCTCTCTGTCTCAAAATTAGTAAGTAAAAAATTTTTAGAAGATTCTTTTTACATTTGGAAATACATAGAGGAATATATATTCTTACCCCTTTTCTATACAACTGATAACATACTTTATACCTTGCTTTTTTTACTTGGACATCTTTTCATATCAGTACATAAAAAGCTTTCTCATTCTCTTTTTTAAAATAGCAGTATATACTATTGTATATGAATTTATCATAATTTCATCAGTTCACTCTTGATGAACTTTAAATTTTTTCCAATCTTGTGTTGTTTATTTTTCTACTAATAACCTTGTATTCTGCCCATATGTGACTATATAAAAGATCAAGTCCTAGAGTGAAATTATTGGCAGAGGGCATTTGCATCTATTGGATAGGTCCTGCCAAATGGCCCTCTGTGGGGGTTGCACCGATTTGTACTCCCACCAGCAATGTCAGAGGGTTCTTCCTGTTTCCCCCAGACATGCCAGCACCGGGTATTATTAAACCTTGGGACCTTTGCCAGACTTAGAGGGGCCTAATGGTATCTCAGTGCACTTTTAATTTATGTAATTATCTTACTAAGAGTGCAGTTGAGCAGCTTTTCCTGTGTTTAATAACTACTTGAAATTCCTTTTTTGTGATCCATTTATTCATTTCCTGTGCCCGTTTTTCTGTTGATTAGTCTATTTGATTCTATCCTTTCTCCCTGTCCTGATTTTTGGAGTCCGTGTTGACCAAAGGACCAGGGTGAAAATCTTTTAGCATTTGTTGGAATGGTTGTTATCAGGACTTACTGGATGAGAGTGACTGATTTAGTTCTCACTGTCTCACAGGTATCTCATGGTCCATCAGAGAGACTGCTGGTAATAGTGGGTCAAACCAGGAGGGGCGTGAACAGCTAAAGAGCCGAAACAGCTTCTCCTATGCACAGCTACCCAAACCTACTTCTGCCTACTCCCTGAGCAGCTTTTTTAGAGGTAAAAAGTATGATCAAAGCCGCAGGGAGTTCTTCTTTTTCATTTTGGTAAAAAAATGCTCAGGTTATAATTTTAATTTACTCTGGAAGATTATTAAAGAAAAAAAGAATTGTGTTTGGAGCTGGCAGTTGGGGATCCAGAGTGGGAGAGATGAGAGAAATTCAGAAGGACTGTTCTGGGCTTCTCGAACATGAACAAAATTGGCATTAACCCTGTGGCAGGTACTGAAGAAATTTGGCTAGGTCAAAATTTCTCCCTATTGCTGTGCATTGCTGTTGGGAAACCTTGTGCACTGCTGGTGGGAATGTAGAATAGTATGTATAGCCACTGTGGGAGGCAGTATGGCAGGTCCCCCAAAAAATAAAAAATGAGACACAATACCATATGATCCAGCAATCCACTTCTAGGTATATCCCAAAAAGAATTAAAGGCAGGAACTTGAACAGATATTTGTACACCAATGTTCATAGCAACATTATTCCTAATAGCCAAAGGTAAAAATAACCCAAATGTCCGTTGACTAATGAATGGATAAGCAAAATGTACATGCAATGGGATATTATTCAGCCGAAAAGGAAGAAAATTCTGATACATACTACAACATGGATGAACCTTGAGGACTTCATGCTAAGTGAAATAAGCCAGACACAAAAAGATAAATGTGTATGATTCCACTTATATGTAATATCTAGAGTACTCAGATTCATAGAAACGCAAAGTATAAGCGTGGTTACCAGGGGCTGCTGGGGAGTTATCGTTTAATGGGTATAGAGTCAGTTTGGGATGATGAAAAAGTTCTGGACATGGGTAATGGTGATGGTTATATGTGTGAGTGTACTCAATGCCACTGAACTATAGACTTAAAAATGGTAAATTTTATGCTATGTATGTTTTACCACAATTACAACATTTTTTTCTCCCTGCCTTTTTCATAGCATCTGAAATTTCTGAGCTTGAATAAAAGCTTTTGTAAGCCCTAAGTTCCCATATGGCATGATAAAGCTTTATTACACACTATGTCCTTAACCACATCTGAATGGGCCTGACTTCTCTCATGTGTGCTTCATTTTTAGGGAGAACTAGACTCGGAAGTTTCCAGTCCCTTTCTGATGGTAGGCATTGACCCTCTTGATTACTTTAGGAGATGTTACCGATCTGGGGTACAGTCTGGGGAGTCATGGAGAAAAGTGGTAATCAGATGATTTGATAAAATTTCTTCTGATTCTGTCATCATTAGAGAAATTTTCTGATTCTGAGTAAGGAGGTAGATTATGGTTGTAGGGGAAAGGGGTGACTTCTAGGGATACTGGCTTTGGGGAGGAACTGTGGTCTACTTTGAGTCCTAAAAATTACCTTGGGAACCTATAAGTCAAGAAGGAAGCCATCAGGGAAAGGAGGGACAAGAAGATGGTGTCCTCCTGAACCAGCTGCCTGTTCTCTTTCAGCTCTTTCAGACACACCTGCCAAAAGTTATGCTCCAGAGCTGGGGAGACCGAAGGGGGAGTATAGGGTGAGTTGTTTATACACTGGCTTGCCACTTTACACAGTTCAGAGTGCTTTGACATACATTATCTTGCTTGATCTTCCCAACTTTTGAGCACCTGTTATTTTAACCCCCTTTTATAGATAAGAAAACTGGATTTCTAAACATTAGGGCTTAGCTGGGGTCTCACAGCTCTTAAATGGTGGTACCTGGACTCAGAAGGATTTGTTTTGTGTTTCAGTCCTAGCCCACTTTCCTTCCCCATTATGCTGCCTTTTGAAGGCTGTACTGTGACACTGTATCATTAGTGTGGCCTGGAAACTTGGGCAAGCTTGTATTCACATGAAGCACACAAAAAAAGCAAATTGATTCATAAGAAAGAAACTATATTGTAAGGTCCAAAAAAGGAACATGTCTCCCTCTCCCCTTATGCTGACATAGCTATTAATTAGTCTCAGAAATGGGCTTGTTTGCATCTGGGGGTTGGAATCCTGAACCAACAGGCATGGGGTTACTGATTTTGTCAGTTGGTTCATTCTCTGTGATTCATCTCTTCCTGCTCATGTTGCCCCTGTTCTAGTTCCTTCAGAAACTCAGGACAAGACTATCTCAGTTCATTTCTTTTCCATCCATTCCCTCCCACAAAATATTTCCCCTTTAGGGACTAGACAGGGAGTTTGCGGTGAGGAGCTGGCACACTGATAATCCTTGGGACTCATGTGTTGCTAATCTTCCAGGACTACAGCAACGACTGGGGCCCCAGCGACACGGTGCGGCGCCTCCGAAAGGGCAAGGTAAGGCCCTGGGGAGAGGAGTCTGGTGGGATTTGGGGGGCAGCTGGCCAGCTTGTTCCCACAGGGAGGATTTATTGACCTTTCTCTTCAGTTCTATTTGTTAAATGAAGTGGTTTTCAGGAGGAAAATAAATTCACTAAGTAGAAAATCAGGTGCAGAATTTGAGGTTCTCCAGTGTTCAGTGTTACTTTGATAGAGGAATGGGGAAAGAGTGATGGATGAGAAGGAGAAGTAATTTTAAGAATGAGAGTGATCTTTTATGTTTAGGTCTGTTGTCCATTATGAGTTAACTTTTATACAGGGTGGGGCAAAAGTGGTGTACAGTAGTGAATAATAAATAGTTTTTATTATTATTTATTTATTTTTGTGTTATTTCCCACACGAACAACTGTAGACCTACTTTTGCCCTGTATATGGTGTGAGGTTAGGATTGGGGTTCATTTTTTTCTCATGTACTTTATTTTTTCCAGCTCTATTTTTCAAAAAGATTATCCTTTCTTCATTGAATTACCTTGGTACCTTTGTCGAAAATCAATTGACAATATGTGTATAGGTCTATTTCTGGACTCTTTATTCTAGTTCATGGATTTATTTGTCTATCCTTATGCCATCGACACAGTCTTGATTATTGTAGCTTTATAGAAAATCTTTTTTGTTGTTGTTCTATTACAGTTGTCCCAAATTTCCCCCATTGCTCTCCCCTGCCCCACCCACCCCAACCCTTCTCCCACCCTCATACCCCACCCTATTGTTCCTGTGCGTGGATCCTTTATAGTAGTTCCTTGACTGGACCCTTTTCCTCCTTTCCCCCTTCTCCTCCCGTCCCCGCTCCCCTTATAGCAAATCTTGAAATCAGTTAATGTAAGTTCTTCAACTTTGTTCCTGTCTTTCAAAATTGTTTTGGCTATTGTAGATCCTTTTTATTTCTATATAGATTTTAGTGTCAGCTTGTCAGTGTCTACAGAAAAGGTTCTGGGATTTTGACTGAGATGCATTGAATTTATAGATCAATTTTGGGAGAATTGACATCATAAGAACTAATTGATCAAAATGAATCATAGACCTAAATATAAGTAAATGCTAAAACTATAAAACTTTTGGAAGAAAATGGAAGAGAAAATCTTTATTAATACCTAGGACACGCTCACAAAAACAAGAAGCAAACAAAAACAAAAAAAAAAAAAAAAGAAAAAAGTGATTAAATGCATTTCATAAAAATTAAAAAACATTTAATCTTTGAATTTACTGTTAAAAACATGAAAAGACCACCATAGCTGGGAAAAAATATTTGCAAAATGTATACATTATTAAGGATTTTCATCCAGAATATATAAAGAAGAATGAATTATTTTCAGTAATAAGTTAAATAATCCAATAAAAAAATTGGCACAAGAGCCCTGGTCATATGGCTCAGTTGGTTGGAGTTTCATTCCATAGCTGGGGAGTTGTGGGTTTTCTTCCTAGTTGGGGCAGATACGTTGGTTGTGGGTTTGATCCCCAGTCTGGGCACATACGGTCCCAGGTCATGCAAGGGCAGACAAGGAGCCCATCGATGCTTTTCTCTCTCACATCGATGTGTCTCTTTCTCCTTTCTTCTGTTCTTTCCTCCCTCTCTGAAGACAAAGGGTATCTTCATGTGATGATAAAAAAAAAAAAATTGGCACAAGATTTGACCAGTTATATCACAAAAACTTAAATGAATGGCCAATAATTGATTGAAAAGATGCTCAACATTACTTCTCAAGAAAAATGTGAACTAAAACTATGAGATACCACTCTGCAGCCACTGGAGTGGCTGAACTTAAGTATGCTGATCACAGCAAATCATGGGAGGATGTGGAGGAACTGAAACTCTTTGTAGTGCCAGCAGGAAGGTGAAATGGTGAAACTACTTTGTAAAATAGTCTGGCAGTTTCTTGCGAAGTTAATCATACACTTAACTTCACTCCTAGACATTTAAAGTTCAAGATAAAGTAAAACATGTCCGTACAAAGACTTGTACACAAATGTTTACAGCAGCTTTATTCATAACATCCCCCAAAGTGAACACCCAAATATCCGTCAACAGCTGAGTGGATAAATAAATGGTGGCGTGTTCATGCAATGGAGAACTCGTTACTAATAAGTAGGAACAAGCTACCAGTACTCATCCCAATACATAGCTATCAAGTGAAAGAAGCCAGGTATTAAAAAGTACATATTATACGATCCTATTTTTCTGAAATTCTAGAAAAGGCAAAACTTTAGTGACTGAAAACAGATGAGTGGTTGCCAGGGCTGGGGATAGGAAGAGGGTATTGACATCAGAGTAGATAAGGAAACTTACTGCGGTGATGGGAATGTTCTGTACCTTGATTGTGGTAGCAGTTACATTGAACTATACATTGAAATGGGGTAGATTTGATTGTATGTGAATTATACCTCATTAAAAAAGAAGAGGCAATCTCTACCTGTTGACTTGGGCAAGACTTCATCAGTAAATGGCATATTTTAGGGCATAAGGATGACTGAGGAGGGTGTGGTGAGAACCTACTGTCTCACATTGTGCTGGGGACCATAGTGTAAAAGCAAAGGGGCTTTCCTTGGATATATTTCCTTTCATTCTTACCCATTCTTCAGTATCCAGTGACAAAGGAATATTGCAAACGGTCTTCTTCCTTGATCACTAATTCTGTCTTTATCCTACCAGGTCTGCTCACTAGAAAGATTCCGCTCCTTAACAGACAAGCTACAACTCTTAGAAGAAGCAGTAAGCGTGCATGATGGAAACGTCATCACTGCAGTGAGTCGTGGCTTTGCTTGTTGTTCAGTTGTTGTTTTCATTAGTGTCTGAAAATCCAGTCAGAATAGACTTCAACATTTTAGGTTAACTGTCAAGTAAAGATCCTGGATTTCCTTTTGGTGTGCAGGACTCTCAGTAATATGTGCTTTAGGGCTCAGCTGGCAGGACATGCATTGTGTGTGCAACTCTTGATTATAACCAAGAAGCAGTCGGTTGGCTACTATAATCTGAGGGAGGAGAGACGCGAGAGCAGAGAGGTAACTTGCCAGCGTGGGCGCAGGCTCCGTTCCAGACGTCTGCCACCGGTCGTTCCATCACATGGAAAAAGCTGTTGTCTGGACCTGCAGAGATGCCTAAAAAGTTGCTGACTTCATTCCTAGACACCAGGTGCTTAGGGCAGGACTTTGCGTTTGAAAGGTCGCATAGGGGAATTCATTTGTTGTTCTCATTTCCTCCAGGTTTTGATATTCCTGAAGAGGACTTTGAGCAAAGGTGAGCATGGTTTGGGGGAAATCCTCAGGCGACAAGATGTATGCTATGTTCGAGGGGAGAAAGGCATTGTGGCTTTGGTACCAGAATTCACAGCATCAAGTCTGCTTCTGAGACAGCTGGGCTGGCCTGAGTGAGACCTCAGAGTACACATCACATCTCCAGGGGGTAGTTGTCATCAACCATCAGTGTGATAACCACATGAACTACAAAGCCCCCTCTGTTACTGGACACGCAGATGGCTGTGTTGGTTTGAGAAAGTCAGAGTTGACACTAAGTGTTTGCATTGGTGCGAACTGAAAGCTGACTTAATGGCTAAGAGTTGCCCTGAACCATAGAGTGTATTGATGGTGTGTTGAGCCATAGGGATGAGTACCATAAAAAACCATTCCTAGCTTCTGATCAGCTTTGAGGAATTAATGTTTGAAATGGTGACTGTGGAGATCAATTTCACACTTGAGTAATAGGCTTTAATCTTTCTCCACCTAACTTCTACTTGCCTATCAGAAATCCTCTTCCGAGAGCTAGAGGTGCGGCAGGTCGCCCTGAGACATTTCATTCACTTCCTTAAGGAAATAGGGGATCAGAAGCTGCTTTTAGACCTCTTCAGGTAAGAACTGATCATCTGGTCCGTAAAGTATATTAAGTACTTTGTTCAAAGCACTCTGGGGGATACAGAGAGAGAAGACACTGTGGTTTTTTCTGAAATGCTTATTAGACAAGATTTTGAAATGTGATGGGATAACTAATAATGCACCACGTGCTGTGATAAGGTGACAGTGTAGCAGGTGGTTCAGACCAGGCTGTGGAGTCAAACATAACTGGCTCCACTGTTAATTTATTGAGTGACCTTGAGCAAGTTATCCAACCTTTCCAAGTATCAGTTTTCACATCTAAAATGGAGATGATGATACCTTCCCCACAGGATTATTATGAAGATGAAAAGAGTTAATGTTGTGTGAAACACTTAGCCTAATGCCTAGTTTGTAGTATTAATATTATTTAGCATTTTAAAAATAGAAAATCTTGAATGGTCCCCAGTGTCAGTAGTGAGAAGTACAGCGGAAGAGCAGAAGAATCTAATGTATTTGTAGTCAGTATCCCTGAGGATAGCCTCATGGAAGTGGTTAGGAATTGAGTTGGGCCTGACACTAGGTAGGATTCTGATTGGTGGAGAGGTAAGAGGTAGGCATATCTGCTGCGGGTTGGGGAGTAGATCAGGGAGGGGGGTGTCTTCTATCTTGTTTTCCTTTCCTATCTCATTCCAATTGATAGGGGCTATTTCCTGCCTTTAGATTAAAATGTATGTATATTATGTTCTTTCTTCAGTGTCAGAGAAGGGGTTGGAAGCCCTGTTGAGGCTGAGATGTGGCCTAGGGTAACTCCAGTTACCAGTGACTCCAGCACAGTGATGAGCTGCCCCAAAGACTAAGGTGGGGAAAGCAGGTCACCGGTTTAGGGTCAAGATTACAGGTGGTTAGCCATGAATTTTCAGAAGATGCATTTATCAAGGCAGGCGGCTCTCTCCCTCCTCCCAGTCAGTAAGGCTTTAGTAAGATCACTTCTATGCCAAAGCAATGATGTTTATTATAGTGAACCATTCAGAGTAAGAAGGGATCAGAACATAAAAGTCCTTGTTCTCCAAGGCCATACCACCTCTGGGAAGAGACAGAACACAGTTTACAGTGTACATGAAAATGAGAACAATACAGAAAATGTATTCAAGAGTGTATTGACAGTGAAGAAGAGTGCTTTAATCTTTCTCAAAAAATCCATAGCGTTACTGTGGTCTAAAGTTGTAGTCAGAGCCTCCCTGTCAGACCTTACAGAGTTATCAGTGCCCTGCAGTGCTTTCTTGTCCCTGCTTTTTGCTTAGCTAGAAAGATCAGGGGAACAATGGTGGCTGATCCACCATGTGTTTTCAAAGGGTTGCTGGTGGTAGAAAGGTCAAGACAGGGGCTTATCTTGTGTACAGAGGCAGCTGAGTTTGAATTGTGTTTCTCCTAGAGCAGTCGTTTTGTTTTGTGAGGTGATACTGCCAAACATTGGTAGATAAAAATGCCCTGCTCCCTTCTGCTTCCTCCCAGGTTCCTAGATAGAACAGAAGAGCTCGCGGTAAGTGTGGCCTTTATTTCACTTGGGGACCTATTTCTTTTCCATTGGTGCTATTGTATCCAGAAAAGAGAAACATCTGCGAATCCTGATGAAGTACTATTTTATTGTTTTTTTATACATTCTTTTGATTGGGCTGTAAATAAGTATTTTTTTGAATAAATGAGTGAAAACTGGCCTCATCAACTTGTAATTTGTTTTTGTTGTTGTTTCTAGTCTTTAACTCCTGGTTTTTAGGAGCTTTCAGGTTTTGGCTTTTAATACCAAAGAAAATGTTGACAGCTGAGAGTAATAAGAAACCAGCCAGAGGTCAAGAAGGAAGATAGGTCAAGCTGGTGGTACAGCCGGTACACATTATGGCTGAGAGCTCAGTGAACCGATAGTAAAATAGATTTTTGACAGATTTTCATCATCATAGGATGAACTCCTGGAATGTGAGACTAAATCTGAAATTTTACCAAAAAGTTAATCGTATTGTTAAAACATCAGTGACCCATTTTTCAAAGTTTGACCTGGTACAGGAGTGAGGATCTCCCAGTGCCGGCAACAGCAGGGTCCTTCCTGTAGCCACTGTAACGTCCTAATGCGGTGACAGTAGCACTCGCATCCAGCTGGCACATTCAGTCATGGTGTTCAGTGTGTTTGCACAGCAGGATATAGCTCAGGAAAACGGTTTTTAGTAATACTTTGTAAAAGGAGCATGTACTTAATATTTAAGGCAGGGTAAAATTGCAAAAATGCTTTTTCTTTATCTACTGAAAATGATTGGCAGTCTGTAGTAATCATTTTGAAAAGCTTTTGTGTCCATTTTTAATTTCCATAGGCTTGAAACTATAAGGAATTGTTTTTGTGCATCATCCTTATAAAGTCTGTTGTTTTGAATTTTGATTAGTAAAAATAAACATATTTTGGGTAACTCATTTCTGTTTAAAACTTTCCTATTTTTTGCATGTTCTTTTATGCTTGAATTGAAGATGATTTATCATGCATGTTGCTATACATAAATTTGGAATTTTCTAATCTTGTAAACTGGAAGTGGCAAAGCTGATCGTGTGCTTTTAATTTATCCTCATAGAGCATGAAGATTTCCTGAGTAGGGCTCTTTTTGAAAGACTTAAGGCCAAAAAATTGTAGCTCTTAAAGGTCACTTTTTTAAATATTAGAAATGATTAACAGATATTTTACATCAAATATTTTACATAGATTAGATTACGATATAATCTGTTATTCTGCTTTATATTATCATTTACATTCTTATACAATCTGTTGGCTCTAAAAGGATATACTGTCCTAAAACCAGTTCATTCTCTTTATATTCATATTAACCAACAATCTGTTTATTTTTTAATTCTTGGAAGTTTTTAATAACTATATATAAAATTAAAACTTAAGTCATCATTAATTATTGCATCATTTAAACTTCAATTCAAAGCACATAAGATTTTCTTTCAGTTACATTTAGAGTCTATGGTGTTTGAATTGACTATTTAGCTATCGACAGTGAATCAGAATGGCATGCCCTATTTATAATGATACTACCATTGATCATGTACAAGGTCAAGGGTGACAAAAATAACATTGAAATAGGCATTTAGCCCTTCAGCTTTCAAAGGCTAAAGCTGAAGCAGAAGCTGGTTTTGGTTAAATACTGAAGCTAAAGCCGATCTTCAGAGTACAGCTAAGTGCTCCATCTACTTAGTGCTTCCTCATAGGTCAGCACTGTCCAGTAGAACTTCCTGTGGTGATGGGAAAAGTCTCTATCTGTGCTGTGCACTGTGAGAGGTACTAATCACATGTATGAGCTGTCCACTGTGGGAGCTACTAATCACATGTATGAGCCCTTAAAAGGTGACTAGTGCAGTTAAGGACCTGAATTTCTTTTTACTTAATTCATTTAAATTTACATGGAAACAACCAACTGTGACTAGTGACTACCATATTATATATTGAAATTATAGGTAAACCTTACCCCAATCCCCACATCCAATAAATACTGAGAAGCAATCTCTGATAATAAAACATGTTGTTTTTAAGCTTGGAAAGTCTACTTATGGAGCTACCTCTTTGTTCTTAGGAGATGAAATAGCTCAGAGCCTTGGTGTGTTTTTTTGTTTTAGCTGTCCCATTATCGAGAGCACTTGAACATTCAAGACCCTGAGAAACGAAAAGAATTTCTTAAGACCTGCATTGGGTAAGTATGCAGGAGAAATGTTTTTAAGTGTAAATACTCTGGTGCAGAGGAATGAAGAGACTAAAACAGGGTGGAATGGATAGTTGAAGGGAAGGCTAACACAATGGATCATATAAACATCATTAAAAATAGTGTTATTCAGTGGTTCAAAAATACTAGTCTCCCAAAGAATTTTAATTGATTGGTGGAAATTAAGAAAAATAAAGAATATAGAGAAGTTTTTTTTAAGCTAAATTTATTTAATTGAAAGACAGCCTTTTCTGAGATATTTTCCCTTTACCCTCCCCACCCCTTTTCTTTAGTAAAATTGGTTGTAATTCTTTTTTATGACCATACATATGAAAACAAAAAGTGGGCAACACTTTATCTGATACAGTATTTTCAATGTTACTGATCCTTGAAACCCCAAAGCCCAAGAACCACTGATGTAGTACAGGCTTTGACCCAGAATGCAAGTCTCTGTAAAAACCGGCCCCACCCATACTCGTCTGCTGATTGGGGACTCACTGCTCATGGAAGAAGCTCCTTTTATTGTTGGACAGCCTTCAGGATTGGAAAGTGCTTCGCTCCATGAGCTGAATCTTGCTTCCCTGTATCTCTGATGGCAGGTGTAGGGTCTACCCAGTGGACCGTGCTTCTCCAGGTTCAGTGTTCACAGTTCTTTGAGTCATTCCTTATGTGACATGATTTCCAGGTTTCACATTGAGAAGTTTATTCATGTCAATGCAATCTTTACTTTTAACATTATCAAATCAAATACTGAATTATGCCATGTGGCCTCTGGTAAACAGAAAGAAAAGTTAGAGTAGTGAAGTGACTGGAACCCATTGCCGTCTCCTTTTAGCTTTTCTAAAACTTGGCTGTGGCTCCCACTTCATCTGGGATAGTGTGATTGAATTTCAGGATTTTTCCTGGAATGAGTGGAGTAGGGCAATAAGGCAACAGTTTCTGAAGGATAGATCTGTGAACTGGGAGTTTCAAATCTGGCTTCTGTTCCTGATCTTACCCAATGACTTGCCATATGACATTTAGGTAAGACACTCTTTGTCCCTCAGCTTCTTCGTGTGTAAAAATAAAATGTAGTATTGCACATGGACCTTTGACATTTGTGTAGATCTTTGAGATCTTTACTAATCTACAGGCATACTACCATGCCATGTCATTGAACTGTACCTTATTACTCTGCAGTGAAAGGAGTGGCTAACAAATGTAAGTGTCCCGTAAGGAGAGTTAAGCATTGACATTACGCAGTGACATGAACCAAAGTGCTTCCCTGGAATGAAGACAGTGGGCAGTTGGCTAGTCTCACTCATTAGCTAAGTAACTCGTTCACCAAACGTTAGAGCTCCCACAATGAAAGGATTCTAATTTGTTCCTTAGCAAGATCACTGGTGGCTATATATATTTTGTCAGCTTTCAGGACCTCTCTTCAATTGGCAAAACCTTAAATGAAAAATTCCATCCAAAGGTCTACTCTCTTTTTTCATTCTCTCCCTGCCCTTTATGGATGCTGCAAAGGGTGAATTGAGATCAGATTTATGAAGCGCCATAGCCTCATATGCTTAGTGGTGATTTGGTTTAGTTGGGTTTGTTTCCTGTCTGAATAGAGAAAGAGGTACTAACCTTCTGGCCCTCTGCCAGTTTGCCATTTTCAGCAGAAGATTCTGCACACGTACAAGACCATTATACACTCCTGGAGCGTCAGATCATTATTGAGGTTAGACTCCTCGTATCTGTGTTCTCTGCTTCGGTGCCAGAGCTCAGTGCCATTCAGCATCTAGGAGATGTCTGTGTTCTGCCGATATGTCATTTCCTGTTACAGTCTCCGAGAGCCTTTCATTTTCTCCCTATCCACGATAGCCCCCTTTTCTCCATTGCTCTCAGCATCCTTTTCTTCTTACCTGCTGTTAACCTGGAAGTATTTCCTTATCATCCCAGAATTCCCATTTCATTGCTACTTCTCTGGTCTTCCTCCATCCAGCTTGGGTCTGTCATCATTTTATGGCTTTTAAACTCCCCTGGGTTATCCCAGGCAGTTTCTTTTTCTCCTCTTTGCCTCTTACCTAGGGTAGGAAACACAACTACTATAGTATTAACAGTTTTTTCTCCTGCTTCTGCTGCATGGA
Source organism: Furipterus horrens (assembly GCF_987537825.1). Taxonomy (NCBI): domain Eukaryota; kingdom Metazoa; phylum Chordata; class Mammalia; order Chiroptera; family Furipteridae; genus Furipterus; species Furipterus horrens. Next base: position 192,609,973 of record NW_028327173.1, on the reverse strand, counting down.
CATTGGTCTTTTTTTCACTTGGCTCACTCCACCGCAGGCAAATGACCTTCGACTAGAATTAGCAGGACAGACCGAGATCTTCCTGAAGTACCCCCGCAAAGCTTCCATCCTCAACATGCCACTAGTGACGACACTTTTCTACTCCTGCTTCTACCACTACACGGAGCCTGAGGTACAGGCAACACGGGAAAGACTGCACACTTGCACTAGACAGAGGATCAGAGTTCGAAGTCAGTATTTTGATGTATTCTATTAACAATGGGTGCATGTAGATCTCAGAAATCCCCCTGGAGGCTTTCCTGGCCCTCGGCAGGCACGAACCGAGAGGGGAAGAGGTGGGTAAGGGCTTGTGTGGCTTCTAGCGGGCTCATGTGTCTCGCCAGCGGTGGTCCCACAGCAGCCTCTGTTCAAAGACCCGCAAATGCAGATGGGTTGATGAGCAGCACAGTGTCAGGTAACGGTGGGTAGTGGAACCAGTTTTTTAAAAATTTAATGTTCACAAGTGGACATTTGGATTAACATAAAATTGGGGAAAACTCCATACTTATAACCCAGTCTTATTAAGTTGGGTTGTGGTGATATCCGATTAGACCGATGGACCATTTCTCTTAAAATAATTTCTGGGTTTAAATGGTTGCAGAGCAAAATGTAGAAAGTCAAGTGAGTACAAAAGAAAATGGGAGATTGGTTGGTATTTGGGGAAGTTGGTAACAGTAAAATCCCTTCTCCACTTTCATTCTAGGGGACGTTCAGCAGTCCGGTCAACCTGAAGAAGACATTTAAGGTAGATACAAACTCGTCAGTGCTTTGGTAAAAGTAATATCAGGGTAACTGTGTGCAGTGGATGTTGCTTTGTAACCCTGCATAGTAAGTCCCTTCATGTTCAAGGTTAAAGGTGGAAAGGAGTGTGTTTGTGGGAGGTGAGATAAGGCTTTCAGTGAATGGCCAGCCGCAGTGCTGGCGCTTGGAAATGAAGATTTCTTCATGACCTGAGAGATTTATGGACACTGTGGTACATTTTTGCCTAGCTTTTCCAGAATTCTCGAGTATCTCCCCTGGTACATTTCTACTTCCTTAAATTCTTCTGGTCTCTGCTCTCTAGATCCCAGATAAACAGTACGTGCTGACTGCCTTGGCTGCTCGTGCCAAGCACCGGGCCTGGCATGATGTGGATGCCCTCTTTACCACAAAGGTGGGTGCCCCGGACCAGCTCCCGGCCGCTGATGCCTCAGACAGACCATCTGCTTATACCCCAGGCCTCAGGGCTCTCGCGTTCTAGTGACTGGCTTAACTTTTTCTCCAGCCTTTTATTTTACAAAATTTCACACCTGAGCAAAAGTTGAAAGAATAGTATAATGAACACTAATAGTCTTTATCTACTTCACTAATTTATTAACGTTTTTGCTATATTTGCTTTCTCTTTTTCTTTTGCTGAACCATTTGAAAGTAAATTTTAGACATTATGACACACTCTCTTTGTAACCACTCAGAGATTTGACGTTAATGTAATACTGTTATCATATATATAGTCTATATTTAAATAAGCTCTTTAGAGCTGTTTTTGTGTGTGTTCTCTGTTAGGATCCAGTCAAGGATCTTGCATTGCATTTGGTTGTCATGTCTCTACTGGTTGACATTTTAAATATTGATTTTTTTCATTATGGGTTTGAGAGTTTTCTGTTTTCCCCCTTTGTTAGTTATTTAATTAGCTACATTCACCACCGAAGCAATACATGCCTGTGTCCAAATCAAGCACTGTGTGAAAGTATAAAGAATGAAGTGTGGCATTTCTCTTTCATTGTCTGCCTGCTCCTATCTTCCTCCCTTCCTCAAGGCAAATACCGTTAAAAGGTCGATGGGTACTTTCAGATCTTTCCTTATGAATTTACAAAGAAACATCTTTATGTAAATGTAAAGATGTAAAGGACAGAATTTTCCCATCCAGATAGAAAGTTTTGTTAAGTAAATTGCTTATTTCGTTTAGCTGTATTTCACTGACTTCTTTGCATCAGTGCCTATAAATCTAAGAACTGATTTCATATGACTGTTCTCCACCATCTCAAGTTTCTTGATTTTTTTGAAGAACTCTTCTCTTCACTTCCCTGTCCCTCACCCCAGTCCATCCACTCTCACAACCACACTATTCTAGTCTGACCATAAAATGCAGCTCAGAGTGTGTTGAGTTTGTGTGTGGCTTAGTTACTACTGCCACCTTCCTTTTTCAGAACTGGCTGGGCTACACCAAGAAGAGAGCACCCATTGGCTTCCATCGGGTTGTGGAAATTCTGCACAAGAACAATGCCCCTGTCCAGGTAATGGCTGTTAAGAGAGTTGGGAGCAAGATCCTGTAGGAGACCTAACTTGTAACCTTTTACTGGTCAGTGATAGGACACCTGACTGGTTTTTTCTTTCTTTAAAGGCAACACAATGACTGTACTGGGTCTTGAGATAGAAAAGGCCAGGGAGAGAAGTTCTCCTCTGCCCTTCAGAAGTAATCTGAAGAGCACCTACTGTGTTCAGCCAGTGTGGAGTACTGCCATGCTGTTGAAATGATACAAAAGGAGAGCTCACTGAGAGGGGACATCCAGGAGCAGTGGGCACAGTGCTGGATCGGATCTGGAGCATGCCCGTTGCTGGCCTGGCTATCCAGCTCTAGGCTCTGGAGGAGCATGCTCTTTTCTTCTTTCCTGGGGGAGTGTGGAAGTGCTGCGTGGGGTCCACCTCATTTCCCATTGTAGAACTGGTCCTGTGGTCGACGATGGGAATGGTAGACATCAGATTTGTAGGCAGACTTTTTGCCTATAGATTTTTTTTCTACTTTCAGAGTTCTGTGTTTAGTGGATCTGCAAATCACTTAATCAGAAGTACTTCTTCCCACAGATATTACAGGAGTATGTCAATCTAGTGGAAGATGTGGACACAAAGTTGAACTTAGCTATCAAGTTCAAGTGCCATGATGTCGTCATTGATGTGAGTTCCCAAGAAATAAGAACCCTGAGTTAGACCCTCAGTGGAAACTGGGGTATTTTGATATTCTCTATCCTGGATCCTAAGATACTGCCATCAATTTTGACTTACTGGACAAAATGATCTGGCAAGGGTTAGCTTGGAGGCCAGCACTCCTGTGTTATTTTTTCAACTCTCTGACTGGTTTTTCTGTGCTCTTATAAATTTACTGCACTTGGAGAAATCATAGAACTGAATCAAGTCATATAAGCTCTGTAGACTTCACTCCAGCATGAAGTTCTTTGGGGGCTTGACCCCACCCACTGTTATCCCAGCCTCTCCTTGCGCCGTGGCTCTAAGTGGGAATAACAAGAAAAAGACCTTCATAGATAAGCTGGATTGGGGGTTTTATGGTGTGTCTGTTTTGGTGTACAGACTTGCCGGGACCTGAAGGATCGTCAGCAGTTGCTCACGTACAGGAGTAAGGTGGATAAAGGATCTGCAGAGGAGGAGAAGATTGATGCCATTCTCAGCAGCTCGGTGAGCAGCTACAGCTTCCCGCTCCAGCAGCTCAGGAGACAGACAGTTCACGAAGTAGCTTCAAGTGTACATAAGGGTGATCTGGGGACCTCAGGCTGAGACCTGACTGTAATGCTCTGATGATTGCTAAACCTAACAGGTAGGTAGCCTAACTAGTGGCGGTACAGAAATGAGTGTTACAGACTCAGAATATCCCGGGAATGGATATGACCTACCTATTGTAAGTAAGAAGGAGGTGAAATCAATTTTAGCTATTTGGGGAACACAGCTCACTTGTCTCTCATAGTACAGAATTGCTGAGCTTTTTGTTAATGTTGATCTTTGTTCCCTGTTAGATATTTTGGGACCTACCTGGGGTCATTGGAGGCTAGGAGGCCAGGACCAGAATAAATGCCCAAACTCAGGCTTGTGAGATAAAGAATAGGTGTCTAATTTGTAGCGGAATAAGTGAACTCTACCACATACAATGTTTTAAAACTCCCCACCCACACCCCGCTCCATTCTTCCCCTTTCCTTATGCTGCCCAGCTGGTTTTATTGCATTCCCACTGCCTCTTCTAGGGATCAGTGAAAACTGATCATTGTTTCTTCTTCCCACAGCAAATTCGATGGAAGAATTAAGTGGCATCAGCTACCCTGAAATCTGCCTCATTTCTTCCTTTTCTGCCTGTGAGGGTAGAGTGCACTTTTCTTTAGGACAGTTCCAGCATCACATTGCTTGGGCCCATCATCAACAGGCCACACCTGCTGCTCTTGGGACAGAAGCCAGCATCCAGGCACAGATAGCTTCCGACTGATCTTCTGTCCAAGGGCCAAGAACTAAAGCTTCGACTCATGAGAAGGATTCTCTCCACCTGGTGCTCACGTGAAGGTGGGAGTCACTTCTAGGCTGCGCCCGTGTTGGGCAAGATCTCTCTTGGCCTGAGAAAAGTGACTGCTCTGCCAAAAAAGTCTAGAGGAAGGGGTGCAGCATCGTAGGGTGAGCACTCAGTTCCTCTCAGCTGAATCTGACCCTAGACTTAGTGCTGGACATTGGCAGTTCTGCCGTGAATGATGTCAGAACAGAAGCAAAGTGGCTGTCTCCCAGGGACCTCAGGAACGGGCGCCAGTGTTGCCAGGACCGCTAGAGAAGCCTTCACAGCAGACTGCACGGCGCCCTGCACGTTATGACAGCGGCCTGGCTGTTGTTTCTTCAGCCAGCGTCCCTCTGCTGCCCCAGTCTCGCTGCTGTTCAAGAACCCAAGGTTCCTCTTCACCTGCAGACTGAGCTGGCCTTGTGTGGACGACGAGAAAATCCCCATCGTCTTCTCTACTTCTCCCACCCCAGACCTTAAACTTACATGGAGCTTAGATTCAGCAGTACCGGAGCTCTCCCTTTATGCACAGATCTCATTATTTCACTGGGAGCTTCCAGAAGTTTCACCAGGGCTAAACTCAGCAGCATCGCTGACCATTAGGATGTTAAGATGAAGGTTTTAGTTTCACACTTGGTTTTTAAGAGGGTGTTCTATAATGCAAGATTCCTGCCCTGTACCAACATTAGCCCCTCTTCTCTGTGACCAATTGGGTTTCCCCAGACATGCCTAGACTCCTAATAAAGCTGTTTCTTCCTTGGTGCCTTTCTCCCTTCGGTTGTTTTGTGCAAAATAAATAATTGCCCAGTCTCTTGGGACCACTACCACTCTGTCTCAGTGACTACATTCAGCAGCCTGTCAGCATGTCAGGCTGCGGAGTAATGATGCGTAGAGAAAGCAGAGCCATGTAGTTCACAGAGATAGCCCTGAGCTGGGAGGCAAAAGACATGGCCTCTTGTCTCAGCTCTGCCACTGGCAAGCTGTGTGATTTTGGGTGAGACCCTTTCTGGACTCATTATCTTAATGTGTGGTTGGAGGGCATGGTTCTCTCAGAGCTCGTAGAAGTCTGTGCTCCTGTGACTGCGGAGTGGATTACATGGTGGAAGGAGGAGATGCCCGTGCAGGGGCACCCAGCATGTTTTACAGTGATGTGGTTCTCAACTGGGTGTCATCTTGCCCTCCGGGAGACCTGTGTCGATGGCTGGAGGCACTTGTTCCACAACTGGCTGGTGCTACTAGTGGACAGAGGCAAGGGTTGCTGCTAAACATCCTACAATGCACAGGACAGCCTCCACGGCAAAATGTTAGTGCTGCCAACACCAAGAAGTCCTTCTTTAAGGGGACTGGACTCCAGTTTTTGCTTCTCCACCTTGCAGTGCCTCTGCAATTCCATATTTGGTCCCTTTCCTAGTCATCTCTTGCTATAGAAGAAACAAGAGTTTAATTTGCTAAATTATGCTAAAGTTACTGACTGAGCTTCAAACAGCCATAGCTTTATTAACTAGTGCATCAGGGTTCATTTAGAGAAGCAGACCACTGGGAGTGCAGTCTGTGTATCTGTCTAACCTATATGTGAAATTCATCACAGGAATTTTACCTTACTCAAGTATAGTTGAACAGTCTCTGGAAGGTTATCTGCCTAGCTGGCGGTACAGCTGTAAATCCATGATGCAGGCAGAGGGGGAAGGAAGATGGGTGTGAAGTGAGGGGTGAGCAAGGACATGGGGATGGACTGGAACCCATGTCAGTTCTCACTGCTTCCAGCCTTCATGACATAAGTGCAGGGGAAGCTAGCTGGTGGCCTTTGTCATGGAGCTGAAAACACACCCGGCCCAAGAGTGTGAGAAGCTGTAGGAGGATCCAGGAGAAGGCACAGCAATTGTAGGTCCAACTGCTGCCCCACAAGCAACAGGACCACCAGCAGACACCAAAGTGCCTGCCTGTCCCTTACAAGCATAGACAAACTGGCTGCTGCCTTCGCTGCCAGCCTCCAGAAACCTCTCAGTGGCACACCTAACTGGAAACATACAGAGAAGGGAATTCTGGAAAACGTAGGTCAGCCAGCCTACTTGACATGTTACAAAGCCACAACCACTGGATCCCCATTTTTGAAAATGTGGAAGGGATGGGCCTGGCAGCCATGCTTGTACAAATTAGCCTGTGCTGTGCTGGTCGCGCTGAGCTGGGAGGTCTTGAGCTTCTCTTTCCTTCGAAGCAAGAAACATCACTTGCAATATTAACATTAGGATGACCTACCCACTGTTGTGGTCTAAGGAAGTATTGCTTAGACTTGATGACAACCTCCATGCTCTTCACTTCTAGTACTGGAGACCTGGCTTTTAAAGTGACTGAGAGAGTGACAGAACAGCCTTCCTACAAAAGGTATTAGAGAAGCCAGATACACGGAAGGTCATATTGTATGATTCCATTCCTGTGGAATACCCAGAAAAGGTAAATCTATAGAGACAAAAAGCAAATTGGTGGTTGCCAGGGGCAGATCGGAGGGTGGGGTAGAGAGTAACTCCCTGATGGAGACAGGGTTTCCTTTGTGAGGAGAATGGGAAATGTTTTGGAACTAGAGAGGGGTAGCGGATGCACAACATTGTGAATGTACTGAATTAATCGTTAAGTTATGTGAATTTCACCTCAATTTTTTAAAATTAAATGCAGGTTAGAGATGAGTAGTTTTGAATTCTGATCTCAATTTCACCATTGTTATAAAACAGTTTTGAATATCATTGATTTTTTTCCAGCTTTATTGAAGTATAATTGTCAAATAAAAATTATATATATTTAGATGTACAACATGGTAATTTGATATACATTGTGAAATGATTATCACAGTCAAGTTAATTTACATACCCATCATGCCATAGTTACCTTTTTGTGTGTGTGGTGAAAACACCTAAGATCTACTCTTAGCAAATTTCAAGTATACAATATAATATTAACTACAGTCACCATAACGTACATTAGATCCCCAGAACTTACCTTACTCCTTGATTTCTTGAACGCAAAAAGAAGGGTTTTGAAAAATAACTCCTTGAGGAGTGCTAAGATCTGTATGATATCCCAGTCTACAAAAAAATCTGGAAGTCCAGAACGTTCTGTTTGGAAAAGGGGGATCCCATACTGCCCTGGTATAGCACTTCTAGAAGTAATGAATTGGTGTCCTCACGTTGCAGGTAGGGAAAACCTCTAGGTGAGGCTGGTCCCTTTAAGACTCCAAGACAAGTAATTTGGTAGCTAAGGAGTCATAATGACAATTTTGTTGGGTAGTTCTTCCTGGAAATGTAGTTCTTACCCTGAGGACCAGAAGTAATGAGGAGTAGAGCCATCATCTCAGTTGGGTTGGTGAGAAATATATGTAAAAAGACATACTTCTTTGACTTCATTTTTGAAATCTAGATGAAATCTAGACAAGGGACCGTGATATTTCATTTGCGCTCTTTTCTATGCTGTAGGGGAGCAGAGTTTAGTGAAAGGGAAGAATTTCTTTGAAATGTGGTCTAAGTGTTCAGTTTCATTTCTTTTTTAAAATATATTTTTAAAAAGATTTTATTTTTAGAGAGAGGGGAGGGAGGGGAAGAAAGAGGGAGAAAAACATTGATTGGTCGCCTCTCACACGCCCCTGACCTAGTCTGCAACTCAGGCATGTGCTCTGAGTGGAATCAAACCTGTGACCTTGCGGTTTGCAGGATGACACCCAATCAACTGAGCCACACTAGTCAGGGCGAGTCCTACTTGTAAAACAGGGAAATGGGAGGGAGAAAGTTCTAGTTCAAGAGCACCTGTGGAATCCATTGCTGTTGTAAATGTATCTACTGAAAGAAGTGCTTATGGAGGAACATTGCTTTGGATTTCTGCTCATCATGAACACAGGTGTTCTCGATTCATGGGTAGTCAGTGTTTAGGAATTCTCCAGGACTCACACTGAAACAGAGACGTGGATGAGAGCTGAAGGTTCAGAACTGGGAGGAGAGAGGCGCTGAAGCCCTTCACCGTGGGAGCTTTTTGACATGGGCACACACATCCTCCTGCATAGACTCCCTCCTCTTCCAGGACAATGTGGCAAACTGATTGCTATCTGTCACTGCAGGAGATGGGGACATGGAGATGCTAGAGGACCTTGAGTCCCTGCAGTTTGAACACGGGATTGAAGAGGAAGACCGCAGCTGGCTGTATTTGCAGGCTCGTTATCATGGACTGACGATCAAGGCCTGTGCCCATGCAACCTTCTTCTGTAAGCTACTCCATAGTTTGAGGTAAGCAAGGTCTCCAGGGTCAGGCAGATGGAGAAGAATCTCACTGCAGGGAATCCAAATGGCTTTAGCTTTTTATATTGGAGAATAACTTTGGTAAGTACCTTCCTACCTTTTCCAACCCAATGTCTATTACTCCTGGTCTGAAAACACCAGAGAACTGCATTCTAGGGTCCCTTGGCTGTGGTTCTGTAATAAAGCACGGATTAGTCATGATTTTCTTTCAAGTGAGTGGATTGATTAAGCAATCAGTTCATTCATCAATCTATTCATTCACTCATTTCTTCCACAGCTACCAATGACATGTCATCCCATGAAAATGGGGTGAGTTCCTTTTTGGGGGGCTAATAGAATGCTCCCTCACAGGAAAGCCATCTGGGACTTTGGGGTCGCTATGGCCACATGACTTGCTTGAAACCAGGAATACCGATTTTCAGAGAAGCTCCCAGTCCAGTCAACGTAAACAAGAAGTATTTGAGAGCCACGTACCTAGGTCTACGCACCCGCATTCTGTTAACTCTGGGTCACTCTTGGAGTATTTGACCCCACCCATCACTCCAGTCTACTTCTCAGTTTACTTTTCTCTGAAATTACATTATCTCCTTGTTGATGGGACCAGATCTGAATTGAAGAGGTTATAGATACAGCGTATACCCAAGGAGGCAGGCTGCTCAATGAGTTTGCTGATTGGCTGACTGATAAGGATACACAAAGCTATTGATGGAATCCAAGAATAGTGAGACGCTGATATATGAAACTTCCAGGAGTCATTTTGTATTTGGAAGGGTCAGACACTGAGAGGAAACACTCTGCTTTCAACTAAGAGAGAAGCTTTAAATAGAATATGGCTTGTGATGCTTATTTGGAAACTCCAGGGCTTTACTTTTCGTTTTATTTTACTTGATCTTTAATTTTTAAGAACTCCAACTTGCACAAAAATACAAAAGATAAGGGTGTCATATAACAGCATAAAACAATGTCTGATGTATTTGAGGTCATACTTTGTTTATCTTGGGCGGAGAAAGGACATCCAGGACCAACAGTAAGTGAACCACTAGAAAAAGAGGGCTCAAATCCCTGGCCCCCAATTCCTCAGGTCTGTTTTCCCTTATTATAAACTATTTTCTTTAGTTTAAAGACAAGCCAAGTCACCCGTTCCCTGGGTCAGCGCAGAACTAGAAAGCACGGGTGTGGGTGGGAGGGCCGGTATGCACATCCTGCCAGCAGTGAGCACTGACACAAGGGACTGGCCTGCGGTGTTCCAGGAGAGCGTGTAGCAGTGGCTGTTCACAACGATGGCCCCGAGTCAAAAAAAAAGAGGTCTGACATTCAGACCTTGGGTTTAAGAAGGCAGGGAAATGCACAACACATGTGACCCAAAAAAAAGTTCATTTAAAAAATGTTTTAAACAAGTTTTGGTCCTCGGAAGGGGTGTGCTGTATGTCCTGGGAAACTCAGGAAGAGCATTTCATCCCCTAGTGACGCTGCACAAGCGGCACATAAGCGGAACGCCTTCTCTCTGAACTACGTAAGCTGCCACCAGCCTGCCACACGGGGAAGTTAAAGCAGAGAACATCAGCGGCTAACAGTGAGGAAGAACTCCGGGGCGAGCGTGTATTTACGTTTGTGTTCGTTCTCCAGAAAATCATTGCGTGAGAAGCAAACGTCCGGACGTCCCTTGATTGGATCGCTCGCCAGCACTCCTGATGATGATGAATTAAAAGTGGGCATCATTGGAGGTGGCCACCTTGGGAAGCAGCTGGCTCGTGTACTGCTTCAGCTCGGCCCCATCCCTGCTGCGAGGCTGCGGATCTCTACTCGGAGGCCAGAGGTCCTGGGTGAGGAGCAGTGTCCCGGAGAAAAGGGGCTTGGGCGTGCTCTGTCCACCAGGCCACTGTGATAGGGGACCCCTTGTGTGTAGCATGCTGAGTTCTCATCTTTCCAGCCCTGAGAAGCTGGACTGATGGTTTTTAACTTGTTCCTCACAACAACTTTCTTCTCCACTTCCATGTTTTATAGCCATCCTTCTTCCTTGTGCCCTTGGTGGGGAGATACCTTTCTGGGTCTTAGATACAGAGAAACTTTCCAAACAGAGTTCAGATGTAACTGGATGGGTTAGAGTCTGGCGGGTGCAAAGCAGTACCAAACATTGGTCCCTGTGTTTTTTAAAAATAACATTTCATGAATTTCAAAAAGTTCTCTAATGATCCCATTTACTAATCAGATCTGGTGCTTCTGGGGAGATTGATGGAGAAGAGGCCTGAGGGACTTTTTGGGGAGATGGAAATGGTCTAGCTCTTGAAAGAGATATGAGTTACATGGGTATATGCATTTGTCAGAAATGATCAAACTGTATACTTTAGATCTGCGTGTTGCACTGTATGTAAATTATGCTTCAATAACTTTTATAAATGTAAAATATCATATGCGTGTTATAGGCAATTTAGAAAATTACTCTGTAGGAGATTAAATAATTACTTATAATCCCTTTACCAGTACATCATTTCCTAGCTATTTTTTCTCTGATTATATCAGTAATTGATATTATACACAGTTGTTTGTATTCTGCTTTTTCACTTAATGTATTTTGAGCATATTCTCATATTATTCAGCATTCTTCAAAATCATGATTTTAAGGTTGTGTAGTATTACAAAGTATGGCTGTATGATAATTTGTGTGACTGTGCCTTATTGGATTTCCTTGTACATAATTTTAAAGATCAAATCACTAGGTCAAAAACAGGTAGAGCTTTATTAAGATATAATTTGCATAGAATGAACTGCACATTTTTAAAATGTACAATTTGATGTTTTGACACATGTATATACCCATGAAACCATCAACACAAGGTAATGAACTTATCCACTACCCTCAAAAGTTTCCTTATAATTCCTGTCTCTCTGCCTCCCTGCAGCTCCCCACCCAAGAAACCACTAATCTGATTTCTGTCATCATCGATTAGTTTGCATTTTCTAGAATTTTATACAAATGGAATCATATAGTTTGTGCTGTTGTTTGGCCTGACTTCTTTCACTTTGCATAATTATTATGAGGTATATTTTGAGATATATGTTTCATGTATTGATATCCTTTTTATTTCAGAGTAGTATGTATTAATATCCCAGTTTATATTTTCATCTGTGATGGAGATTCAGGTTGTTCCCAGTTGTGGGCTATTACAAATAAAGCTGCTGTGAACATTCATGTACAAATATTAGTGTAGACACATGCTTGAATTTTTCTTGGGTAAACACATGGGAGTGGAACAGATGGGTCATATGGTGGGTATATTTAATTTTTTAATTTTAATTTTTAAAGGAACTTCTAATACATTTTTTCATAATGACTTCTAAAAACGGTTGTTGAGGGGTAAACTTTCACCAGCATTGTGTAAGAGGAACACCCAGTTCACTACACTCTGCAATTCTGAGCCTCTTTATTTTTAATCGCTATTTTAATATGCCTTTTAAATGTTTCTTATTTTACTTCTTTTTTAATTTTTATTTATTTTTATTGTATTTTCTCTATTACCATTTAGTCCCCTTCTGCCCTCATCCCCCCATCACCACACTGTTGTCCACGTCCATGAGTCGTGTTTTCCTCTTTGCTCAATCCCTCCATCCCCTCACGTCCCCCCACAACCCAGCTGTCATCTGCTCTCCATCTATGAGTCTGTCTCTGTTTTGCTTGTTAGTGCAGCTGTTCATTAGATTCCACAATGAGTGAAATCATATGGTACTTGTCTTTCTCTGACTGTTAGCGTAATGTTCTCTGGGTCCATCCATACTGTCCCAAAAGGTAAAATTTTCTTCTTTTTTACAGCTGAGTAGTATTCTATCGTGTAAATGTCCCATAGTTGTTTTATCCACACATCTACTGATGGGCACTTGCGCTGCTTCCATATCTTTTGAATTAGTGTTTCGGGTTCCTTCGGATATATTCCCAGAAGTGGGATCACTGGGTCAAAAGGCAAAATGATCCCCCTTTCTCCACATCCTTACTAGCACTTGTTGTTTTATTGATGATAGCCATTTTGACAGGTATGATATGATAACTCATTGTGGTTTGAATTTGCATTTCTCTGATAATTAGTGATGTCTTTTGGCCATCAGTATGGCCTCTTTGGAGAAATGTCTATTCAACTCTTTTGCTCATTTTTTAATTGGATTTTTTTTTTCTGTTGAGTTTTGTAAGTTCTTTATAAATTTTGGATATTAACCCCTTATCAGATGTATTGGAGAATATGTTCTCACATTCTGTGGGTTGTCTTCTTATTTTGTTGATGTTTTCCTTTGTCATGCAAAAATTTTTTAGTTTGATGTAGTCCCGTTTATCTTTTCTTTTGTTTCCCTTGCCTGGGGAGATATATCTGACAAAATATTGTTATGAGCTATGTCTGAGATTTTGCTGCCTATGTTTTCTTCTAGGATTTTTATGGTTTCAGGTCTAACATTTAAGTCTTTAACCCATTTTGAATTTATTCTTGTGTGTGGTGTAAGAAGTTGGTGTAGTTTCATTTTTCTGCACGTATCTGTCCAAGTTTTCCAACACCATTTATTGAATAAACTATCTTTAGCCCATTGTATGTGCTTGTTTCCTCTGTTGAATATTATTTGACTATAAAGGTTTGGGTGTATTTCTGGGCTCTGTATTCTGTTCCAATGATCTGTGTCTTTTTATGCCAGTACCATGCTGTTTTGGTTATTATGGCCCTATGGTAGATTAAGTAGCCTGATGCCTCCAACTTTGTTCTTCTTTTTCAGGATTTCTGTTTCTATGCAGGGCCTTTTGTGGTTTTATATAAATTTTGAAATATTTATTCTAGTTCTGTGAAATATGTCATTGGAATCTTGATAGGAATTGCATTGAATCTATAGATTGCTTTGGGTAGTATGGACATTTTAATTATGTTAATTCTTCGTTTCCATGAACACAGTGTGCTTCCACTTATTTGTATCTTTAATTTCTTTCTTCATTGTCTTATAATTTTTTGAGTACAGGTCTTCTACATCCTTGGTTTGGTTTATTCCTAGGTATTTTATTGTTTTTGAAGCAATTGTAAATGGAATTGTTTTCTTCACTTCCCTTTCTGTTTGTTTTGGCATGTAAAAGTGTAACTGCTTCCAGGATATTAATTTTGTATCCTACTACTTTGCTGAACTAATTTATCAGTCCCAGTAGTTTCTTGGTGGAATCTTTGGGATTTTCTATGTAGTGTATCATGTCATCTGCAAATAGATAGTTTTACTTTTTCCTTTCCAATTTGGGTGCTTTTATTTCTTCTTCTTGTCTTATTGCTGTGGCTAGGACTTACAGTACTATGTTGAATAGGAGAGGGGAAAGTGGACACCCCTGTCTTGTTCCCAATCTTAAGGGGGACGCTTGTAGTTTTTGTCTGTTGAGTGTGATGCCAGCAGTTGGTTTGTCATATATGCCTTTTAGTATGTATGTTTCTTTTTTTAATATGTCCTTCACTGGTCACTATAATAGTTGCATATTTTTTATAGGTTTATTGCTATTTTGTCTTTTTTTAGTTCTTTTTGTCTAGTTTTTCTGTTGGCATGCCTGTATTTTTCTTATTAATTTGTACATGTTCTTTCTATATTAAGGAAATCTTAAAATTTTATTACTCAAGGCAAATTTTGAAAAAATCTTATCAATAGGACTGATGTACAATATTTCAATAAAGTACATATATTCTTTGGGAAGCAATATGTTTATTAATAATAAAGTTAGTGTTTAAATAACATTTAAAACATACTACCATATGTGACTTTACATTTTTACTTTTAAAAATACATATTGCGATAAGTATTAACTCCAAGAGCTTATGCAGTGATGTGATTTACCACATTTCTCTCTACCTTTATAAATATCTTAACGTTAAATTGTATATACTTTACAGAAACTATAAGTATACAGGGTAGGGCAAAAGTAGGTTTACAGTTCATATGGAAAATAATACAGTAATTAGTAATAATACAAAAATAAACTGTGTTTTGCACACTCACACCTGTAAACCTACTTTTACCCCATCCTGAATTTTCCCAAACTCCTCTCAGCCTCTGCCCTAGACTCTTCCACTCTCTTACTTAGTCTTTCCTACCAACTCAAGCCAGTTAGCTGTGTAATTCTGACCCAGTCACATAATTTCTTGACTCAAGTTTCCTCATCAATAATATAGGAATAATAAGGTCCTTATCAAGATTCCCTTAGATAATGCATATTAAGTACTTTGTACATTATCTGGCACATGATAAATTGGAGCAGGCTTCTCTCAGATTTTTTTCTTCCTAAAGAATTTGAAAAGCTCTAGCTTTTGAGAAAAGGACAAATTGTCTTATAACCTCAAGCATTACTACAGTGGTACCAGCTGCTTTAGCAACGGGGGTGGGGAATCTCTTCTAATTTATGTGACAAGAGTTAAGACAAGGTTGGTGCAAAAGTAATGTCTGACTTTTTTAAAAGAAAGTTTTAGATCGTATTTATTAAATTTGTGCCTCTTATAATTTTTTGATGTCACAGTGACTAATGCATACCTTATTTTTTCAGATTATCAAAATATTGTTCATAATTGTCTGCAATATTTGCACCCATGTTCGTCCCATCTAAAGACCACATTAGAAATGTTTTACTCTATGAGTGTCCTAAAGGTGCCAATGCAAGTACAGCAGCAAAGTCTATTCAGAGCACTTATGGGGACGATGCAGTGACTGAAAGAAGTTGCAGGAGATGGTTTTCCCATTTCCAAAGTGGGGATTTCAGTTTGAAAAACGAGGCAAAAGAGGGTTGTCCAAAAAAACTTGATTCCGAAGTGTTGGAAGCTGTTGTCACAGAAAACCCCACCATTACCTCTAGGGAACTCACAGAACAATGTAACATAGCCCATACAACCGTGCTACGCCAACTGAAAAGGATCAGAAAGGTTTTAGTAGTTGGAAAATGGGTCGCACACGAACTGTCTCCAGAGAATCTGCAACAGCGTGTTGCTTGTGAATCATTGCTTTTTCGACACCTTCAGGCACCATTTTTAGGTAGGCTTGTTACAGGTGCTGGGAAGTGCATCCTTTGCCATAACGTTAAACGCCGTCTATTGTGGATCAGTTGAGGAAGAAGAAGGGTTCAACAACCAAGAGGAGGACTTCATCCAAAGAAGATCATGTTGAGTGGATGGTGGGGTATGGGAAGAATTGTCTATTACGAACTGTTAGACAGCAATCAAACAATTACTGCTAATCTTTACTGTGAACAACTTCGTCGTTTGAAAGCAGCTTTGAACCAGAAGTGACCCTCCTTAGTCAACAGAAAGGGTGTCATCTTCCACTACAACAATGCTTGTCCTCACACAGCTTGACTCACCAAATATTTCTTGAAAGAGCTTGGTTGGGAAATATTGCTTCATCCTCCATATTCTCCTGACCTTGCTCCTTTTGATTATCACTTGTTTCAGGGACTACAGAACCATTTTGATGGTCTTAGGTTGACATCAAGAGAAGAGGTTGAAAATGAGTTGGATTCATATTTTGCTTCAAAACCAAAAGAATTTTATAAGCGTGGCTTTTATAAGCTAGTTGACCAATGGAATGAAGTTCTAGAAAGCAAAGGAGGTTATATTAATGAATAAGTATTTTCACAATCATGGGCTTTTTCATTTTTAAAATAGACCTCAAAATCGGACATTATTTTTGCACCAACCTTATAATTGTCTCCCTCTCCCTACAGTTGATGTTCAAGTGCAACTCTGTATTGTGATCTTTCTGTCTGCCTTTATACCTCCCAGATGAGTTCCAGAAACTGGGAATCCAGTGCTTTTACAATAACTCTTATCTGGTGGGCTGGGCCCACGTGGTATTCCTCTGCTGCCTGCCATCTCAGCTGCCCAGTATCTGCACAGAAATACAAAGCAGCTTTGAAAAAACCTGCATTGTGTACAGTTTTGTAGCTGCCGTCCCAATACCCAGGTATCTCATTAGAGGGAGCACAGAACTGGCTGACATGCGCTGTCTCCTCAGCCTTGGCTTCTGCCTCCCACCTCCACCCAGCTCTTGCCTGTTGCCGGCGGTCATTCCCAATAGTAAGGTGGAAGCAGCTTCACCTGCGGAATGACCCAGCCGTCCTTTCTAGTGTCAACCTGTGTCTGTGGGTGGGACATTTCCTTTGATGTGCAAATGTTTAGAACTGCAATAGAGCATTGCTTCCCACTCCTTGAAGCTGACTCATGTCCCCCTGTGCATTGGTGACAAGGGAAACTGCATGAGGAGTGATTGAGAGCATTGTCAAATGTTATTTTTGTACCCCTAGTGTCTAGGCCAGTGCCTGGCAAGTGATAGCATTCAGTTAGTGTCAGTTAAGCAGATGGCTAAACAGCGCAACTGAAAAGTAGTGCCTTCAGTGCTGACCCATACCTGTGTTGTGTGGGGTGGGGTTCGGGGGTGTCTTGTTGGGGCTGGATGTGAACTCAGTGGATCATGTGGCTTATTTCAATCCTGGTCCAGTACTCCATGTCTTGGTGGCTTTATTTGCAGGTTGAAAAGCCTACTGAAACACACCAATATCTTGCGGCCTCAGTATCAGTGCGTTGAAGATTGTGCCAACATCTGGGGGCCAAATAAGGAAATCACAGCTGCTCTCCAAGACCCCGTGATTCTTCGGGCTACCTGCCCCTACAATCCTGCCGGTAATGGCTCACCCTAGTGTTGGCACTCTTTAAAAACTTACCTTCCTCTTGGCCTGTTGCCCTCTTATTAGATCGCTGTGTGTGCACGTTGGGTGAGTGGGGGGATGAGGGGTGTGGGGGGCAGGGGTACAAGCTCCATATGTTCTCAGTGATTTAGGTTTTGTACAGGAACAGCTTCGGTGGCAAAAAGTGGTCCTAATAAAGGAAATCTGAGAAGTCAGTATTCAGACCCTTTAAGGGCAAGTTGGAAACGACCAGAGGGGAAAGCCTGTTTAATATTTACACAAGAGGATGCAGTGTCTGGGACTAAATGGTTTTTCCCTGCTCTAATCTTACCGTTTTTCCTAGTGCTTTTTTTTTTTTGGAAGGGTCATTCTAGAAATTCCTAGAGATGCTTTTGCCGTTAGCAATGTCCACATTAGTCACACCTGTTCTCCTGTGGCAGGGTCAGCGTGTGATATGTTATCAAAAGTAACAGGGAGGAGAACTTTGCTTATTTTGAGGTGCCTATGACCAACTCGTCTTGGAAAAAAGGTGGCTGTTCACTGTCTGGGGTTTGTCCTAGGTTCCCTGCAAACTTTCTTGGTGGTGCTAACTGGTCTTTTCCTTGTCATTGATGTGTAGGCGGAATAATCCTCAATATCAAGTGGTTGGAAGGGGTGTTCTATGCAGCTCTAAATATCTGTACGGCAAAGGCCATGCATCACGTGCAAGCGCTGCAGCTTCTGAATGAGCTGCTGCTCTCTGTGCACTTTGAGGGCTGTGGGAAGGACAGAGCATCTTGCCCCAAATTTCAATTACAGGATTTTGTCAGCAAAGTCTATGCTGAGAACCTGCCTCAGAAAAGGTAATGTATAATGGCTGGCCAGTCTCATTTCTCCCACACTGTTGTCTTAGCAGATGCTTTGCTCCTTTTTTCCTTTCATGTTATCTTTGAAAATTTATAAGAAGAATACATTCTTGTAAAAAAAATCCAACTAGCAGAAAAGTGAAAGTCCTTCTTTGCTCCCCAAGTACCATTTCAGACTTTACCTCTGATGGTTTTTGTATTTCTTTTATGTATGCATTTACAAACATATTTGGACTTTTATTAAAGTGGGTACATCTATATCTACGTACACATTTTAGAAACATGGGGGCTACATATACTGCATTTTTACTTATTATGGATGCATTTTTTGTTAGTACAAGCATATCAGTTTCATGTATGAGCAACTGCATAGGCATCTATTGATACATTTAATTAAATTTATTCATCCTATTTCCTCTTGAGGATGAGGTGGTACTCCTGACCCCAAATTTTACGTAAAGGGCCACACTGAACATTCTTGTACTTACTCTGCATGCTTGGACCAGTATTTCTGTCGAATAGCTAGAATAATATTGCCCAGTTAGAGATTATATACACTTTGTTTGATGGGCATTTCCAAATTGCTTCTTGAAAACATGGTGCTTATTTTCATTTCCACCAGTAGTGTTTGAGAGTACCATTGCACATTTCATCTTTGGTAATCTAATGAGAGTGCAAGATGTTTAATCTTTGATAATCTAACAAGAAAAATTGCTGCCCTTGTTACAATGTCCTCTTGTCATGAAATTCAGTGGACACTTTCAAGTCTTTTTCTTCCTTGACTATTGAACATGCCATCCTTCTTGAAGCAATCTCTTCTGTTGGCTGGCTTCATGTTCTCCTCACTTTCTTCCTTTCTCTCCGGCCTCTCTGCCAGCTCTTCTTCTGCTCCATCCTTAAATCGGGGAGTTTTCAGGGCTCTGTCCCAGGCCTTCTTTCCTTTCCATTCTACACTCAGCTCCTGAGTGACCTTTGCCACTTTGGGGACTTAGGTTGCCATCTTTACACTGACACCACTGAGTCCATAGAATCTAGCCTAGATGTCAGTCTCGTGCCCACGTATGTTCACACTCACCATCTCCGCTCAAACTCAATGCGTCCAGAAGCACACCTGTTCTTCCGGGGTTTTTCATCTAGTTACAAGCTTCTTTACCAGTGGTTCAGGCCAGAGCCCTGGAAGAATCCTTGAGTCATTCCTCTTTTGCATTCTAATTAATCACCAATGGCCAGTGATATGCTCAGTTTGCAGATTTCCCTTCCCCATTACCCAGACTTCCCTTCACTGTTCTCTCATTTTGGATCTCTTTGCCTGGATCTTTCTTCCTCGGCATGGTTTACTCCTTTATTGTGGTGGGTCAGGTCTCCTCCTGTAGTTTCCTTAGAAAAGGATGCACAGGAAGTAATTTTCAAAAGACTATGTCTGAAAATGTTTTTATTCTAACCTAATATTTTATTGAGAATATAACCTGGCATAGAATTCTAGGTTAGAAATAATTTTCCTTTAGAATTTTGAAGACATTACTTTATCGTCTTTCAGTTTTTAGCGTTACTGTGGAGAGAGTGCACAGTGTCATTCTAAGTTTTGAATTCATCCTTTGCCTGAAACCTGTTTCTTTTTTCCATGGAAGCTTATAGGATCTTTTACTTTCAGCCTCCTGAAATTTCATGATGTGTCATGATGTGGATCTATTTTAATTCACTGTGTTGGCACGTGGGGGGCCTTTTCTTTTTTCCCTTAAAAAGATATTGTCAAATATAACACATGCACAGAAAAGTACATATTCCATAAATTCATAAAAACACAGTTTAATAAATTATGGTAAAGCAAGTACCCAAGCAACTGCCACCTGTAAAAGAAAAGAATATTCAGTGGTCCTTCTCAGTCTGGATGTCAAGTTCTCCAATTGTGTCTTCAATAACTTCCTCCTCTCCCGTTTTCTCTGTTCTTTCTTTATGAATATTTTATGGGTCAAATGTTGGATCTTCTGGGTTAATCTGACTTTTAAAATCTTTTCTATTTTCAGTATCTTTGTCTTTTTGCTCTGCTTTCTGAGAGATTTCTTCAACTACAGTGTTTTTCTATCATACTTAGAGCATATTTTCATTTTTATTATATTTTGATTTTCAAAAATTTTAATTTTAAAAATTTATTTAGAGAGAAGAGGGAGAAAAATATCTATTTGTCGTTCTATTTTATTTATGAATTCATTGGTTGCTTCTTGGAGAAAGAAAAAAAGAGAGAGAGAGGGGGACATCTATCTGTTGTTTCACTTAGTTGTGCATTCATTGGTTGCTTCCTGTATGTGTCCTGACTGGGGCTCAAACCTGCAACCTTGATGCATCCAGATGATGCTCTAAACAACTGAGCTACACAGCCAGAGCCCAAAGATTTTAAGTCTCCAAATAATCCCTTTTTATGTAACATCCTCTTGTCATTTTACTATGCAATATGTACCATCTCTTATCTCTTTGATAGAGGTTTTTTCTTTCCCAAGTTGTTTTCTGATCATTTGTTTTGATCTCTATCATTCATTTTATTTTATTTTTTCTATCATTCATTTTAGAGGCTTTCTTAAAGTACATGGAGAATCTTCACAGCTCGTATTTTTAAGATTCCTGTTACTAAAAAGCTGCTTGCTAAAAATTCTGTGTTTGCTGCTGTGGTCTTTACTAGAGTGATTTGGTCAGCTGTTTCCTTGGGAAAC
This sequence comes from Furipterus horrens, assembly GCF_987537825.1. Classification (NCBI taxonomy): domain Eukaryota; kingdom Metazoa; phylum Chordata; class Mammalia; order Chiroptera; family Furipteridae; genus Furipterus; species Furipterus horrens. The sequence goes on along the minus strand of NW_028327173.1, from coordinate 192,589,139 downwards.
CCTGAATGTTGGTATCTTTAAATCTTTGGGATCCAACTTGGGGAAAGGAAGCTGTGTGTAGGGAGAGGGGTGGTCTTATCACTCAGTTTCTACTTTTCCAATTTATTTTCCCCCTTTTCAGTATTATCTCTGCCCTCAGCAGTGCTTATTGTCCCCCTGTCCAGATACCCTCTGTTTAACCTCCTCCAGAGAATAAACCTTGTGTTAGGCAGGAAGAAGGACCATCTCCTGACGGGGCAGTGTTGGAAAGGGTCCTGGGAGGGTCCTCTACTTTTAAGATTTTTAAACTATTATCCTCTTTTTGGCTATCTTGCCCCCACTTCCAGATGTACTTGGTCCTCTACTGACTGAGTCTTTTGTGGGTTGTGTGATGTAAATAGCCTGTGGCTGAGTATTATCACTTGTCCATATTATTTCCAGCTCCCAAACTTGCTGTTCCTGTGTTCTCTCTCATTGTCATTTTATGTTCTTGGCCTACTTTTCATTTGGATTGTTTGCTTTTATTTAATGTTCTGTAGGAGATTTTCAGTAGGAATATGTTTTGAGTATTGAAATATTTTGCATATTATTTCTCTCTTTTTTTTTGGTATATTTTGCTGTTCAGGGGATTCTAATTTTTGTAGTCAAAATGGTCAAATACTTCTTTATGGATTCAGGGTTTCAAGTCATACTTATAAAGACCATCTTCATCCCAAAATATTCTATATCTTCTCCCAGGATTTTATTTTTAAAATATTTAAATCTTTAATAAATTCAGGATTTTTAACATTCTTTATCCATTTTCAAAAGCCAGTTGTCCTAACACTGTAGAGTGTAGCCAATCCTTTTCCTACCAATTTGCAGTGTGATTTTTATCATTTGGTGCACTGCAAGATATTCATGGGGATATTAACTTCTACTCTTTCCCTATAGAGTTGAAGAGGATAGCTTTTTGAAGAGGATATTTGAAAAGATATGATAACAACATAATCAACAAAATATACTTTAAAAAAAGATATGAGATATTTCCCATTCTTAATGTCCATGATCCTCTTATGTATTCTCTCCCTAAATTCAAGGAAAACATACTGAAAAGGATGTCAATGTCACCATTATAATCATTCTCTAATTATGAATTCCTCCCAGAATGCACTTAGAGAAACGTGCATGTGTCAAAACATGTCATAAATACAACTGAATTCACATATTGAGTAGTTTCAGCTGAATGTCTGATTTAATTATGAATTTTAATTAGTTTGATATAGAAAATGAAGAACTTTATTTCCAAGTGGAGGAAAACTTTCTTGAAAGGAAATGTTTACAGCCAGATCAGATGTATTGAACAGACAAAAAAAAGTAACAATTTTTTTTTTTCACCCCAGGCCTCTCCCCTGGTTTGATCTGACTGCTGTGCAACTCAAGGAAACGCCCTTTAGCCAGCACCTAACCCTGCCCGCCCTCCAGGACCACCTCACCCAGCTCTACTGTGGTTCATTTGGCATCTCCCTAACCAGAGAACAGCAGCCAGGGGTTTCCACAGGCTCTCCATCCCAGTGAGAGGGGAGACCTCAGGCCTCAGCGTTCCTTCTCCCTCTGCAACGGTTGCACTCGGATCATCACAGCTGACAGCGGGAGTCACGTGGCTGTATTGTGTTTGCCCTGTGTTAGGCACTAAGGAATTAGAAAATTATACCGATGGCTCTTTAAAATGTAGATTAAAACAAGAGGTCCTTTACCGTGGTGTGTGTGTGTGTATATATATATATATATCTGACTTTTAGAAGCTACCAAATGAAACCACATAACCCAACACAATTAAGTAAGCTGCTTCGCCATGACAGCCTTAATACAAATTATCTCTCTTCTAAAAGCTTAATTTAAGAGGTATAATGTCATTACTAGCTCCTTTTCCTGTAGCACTATGTGCCTGACAAATGATACAGTGTGATTTTCCTACCATTCTATATAGAGAAGTAAAATGTGTGGTAAACAACAAATGACTCATTTCATGCTTGTTTCAGCTATATATGACTGGTTTGATACTATCATTAAAGCTGTTCTTGTTCAGAGTATTTTAAAACATGCAAACATTTAATTTTATTAATTTATTTTTAAATCCTCACCCCAGGATATGTTTGTTTTTTTAAATTGACTTTCGAGAGGGACAAAGAGAAGAAGGGAGGGAGGGAGAAAGAGACAGAGAGACAGAGAGAGATTGATCAGTTGCCTCCCATACATGCTCTGACTGGGGATCAAAGCCACAACCTAGGTATGTGCACTGACCAGGAATCAAAACTGCAACCTTTTTGGTGTGTGGGACAGTTCTCCAACCAATTGAGCTACCTGGCCAGGGCAACCATACAAACATTTTAAAAAATAGCTGGCATTTATATTAAATAACTAAAAATATTTTTTTTTGAAATACAGATTTTATTGCTAGAGTGCAAATTATTTCCTTTATGAGGGGAGGCCTCAAAAAACCAGAATTATCTTCTCGGGGGCAGGCCCCTTGTAGTACAGACTTCCCACGCGAGGTGAGTGTTCCAGGAACCCATCTGCATCAGTGTACCAGCTGTTGTGAGAGGCTATGTTTGGCTTCAGTGAACTTTTTTTGAAGACTTTCAATGCATTTGCCCATTTTAGTGGGTGATTTATGAGCGCACCTGCCCATACCCTGCTGAGTGTTCAGCAGTTTTTGACCCCAAAATGGCATGACCCCCACGCCCACCCTCCCTATTCACCCCAAGCAACTATTTTTTGTTTTCTTGAATGAAAAAAGTCCTCAAAAGGAAACGTTTTGCTGATGTAGAAGAGGTGAAACGAAAAACAGCAGAAGCACTAAAAGACATCTGAATCAACAAATTCAAAAACTGTTTTGAGCAGTGGAAAAAATATCTTGATAGGAGTATTGCATCAGATGGAGAGTACTTTGAAGGCGGCTGAAGTTTAAACATGTAAGAATAAATACACAATGTTTCATAAATAAATTCCATTTTGGGGGGTCCCTCCTCATATGTTTTGCAAATACCGTATTTTTCACTCTATAAAACACACTCCCCCCCACCCCAAAAGTGGGGGGAAATGTCTGTGCATCTTATGGAGTAAATACTGTATTGTGTCACAGACGGTGATATGTATTCCCTGATCTGTCAGCGGTGGCAACAGCTGTTAGAAGAGGAAGCGGTGGGCCCATGTGAAACCCCTGGGGACACTTAAATGTCCCACTTTACTGCTGAATCTCAGGGCATCTGGTTAGTTGCTGTCAGCCTCTGCCCACCACCCAGGACCTGGGAGAGTGCAGAGAGCCACCTGACACTCCCAGCTACAACCGCTGACCTGTTGAATCAGCTGAGGCTAATAACGGGTATGAGGCACAGTGCCAATTGCCAATTGTCTTTGACACTGGCTGGGGTCTGTGTTAGAACTCCCTCCAATCACCAATCACTGTGTCTTAAGCTTTGCCAATCATGAGAGGCAGATGGGTGGAGTTGAAGTAACATGTTCTCGGCTGGCCACTGGCTCCGTTAGATGCTACAGCTGTCTTGTCTACTTCTGTACTGTTTCCAGTGCACACCAGATTTCTGTGTGAGGAGGCCAGCAGTAACTGGGTGAGCAGCCATAAATGCTGAAGTTTGTAGTATATAAAGGGAGTTATGGTGGGGTCACTCTTCTAGTAGTAACACAGGCACTGGGGGCACTAAGGGGTATCATTAGCCGTAACAGGCACTGGGGGTAGTCCACCAGAACCTGTAACTAGGATAGTGATACCCTCAGTGACTGTTACAACTAGTGATACTTCTTAACTCCCTCAATGTATGTTATTAAAGGCCCCCATGAATTCTGACACTAGCGATGATGAGTTCTTGGGGTTCCCAGAACAGTAGAAGGGTACTTGAACCTTAAAGTCTCTCCTCATTTGTTAATGACAGCGATAATTGTTCTTAATACCGCTGTTGACTGCTGTTCACTTTACATGATTGAAATATCATTGTTATATTTTATTAAATATTTTACTACACCATTTGGTTCAGAATGTTTTTTTTCTTGTTTTCCTCTTCTAAACCTAGGTGCGTCTTATGGTCAGGTGCATCTTATAGTGTGAAAAATATGGTACTTTGTCAGTTGTAATACAGTAGAAAACGACAGCAGTGACCATCAAGTAGAGAAAGGGTGGCACTGACCATGCTCTGTCATTGAACAGAACCATTGTGTGCCAACTGCTACAGTGCTCTTGAACAGAACCAGTCACTATATAAGTAAACCACCATGGTCCTAGGTTAATCATCTACATTTTTCTTTTTTGCATAATTATGAGTCAGGCAAACTCAATGGTGTTGAATGGTTTGAGATAAAATTTTGTTAGTCCCATTTGGGAAAAGATTAGATTCATCACCAAATATTAACATTCAACCCTACCTGGGTGGCTCAGTTGGTTGGAGCATCATCCTGTATGTCAAAAGGTTGTGGGTTTGATCCCTGGTCAGGGCACATACTTAGGCTGTGGGTTTGAGCCCCTGACAGGGCTTGTATGGGAGACAACCAATCAAGGTTTCTCTCTCACACTGATATTTCTCTCTCTCTCTCAAATCAATAAAAACTTATTTTCAGGGCCCTGGCTGAGTAGCTCAGTTCGTTAGAGCATCGTCCCAATATGCCAAGGTTGCAGGTTCAATTCCAGGTCAGGGCACGTACATGAACCAACCAATGAATGCATAGGTAAGTGGAAGAAAAAACTGATATTTCTCTCTCTCAAAGTCAATAAATTAAAAAGAAGAAGAAACTGGAAGAGTGCTGGGGAGAGTGTTTACTCCCAAAATGAGCAGCCTGAAAAAAACCCATATCCTCAAAAGAGGATTTAAAAAAATTAACATTTGCTATGAACACTAATTTGAAGCACTGTTCCTTCTCTCAGTAGAAAAAAAAAGTATTCTTTTCATTATTCATTTAGTGTAGGAAACTGCCCTTCTGGATTATGGTAGCCCTGTCGTGATTTTTAGAATCAAGAAGTGAGACGAGGAAGAAAAAGGGCAGTTAAATCCATAAAACTGGAGAGGAATTGGAGTTATTCAAGCAACAAGAAGTATTTTGTAATTTTTTTTGAGCACTCCAGTCATGGGTAAACTCTGGCCTGAATTTCATTTTATAAAGGCCTGGCAGGTACAACATAAAACAGCCCTGTAAACCAACCTCAGAATCTAGTTCATAAGGGTATTTTCATAAGCAATGCTGTTTGTAAGCATAAATACAAATCTAAAACATATTTAAAAAAAAAATTTATCTGATGCCAAAGGGGAGAACTTCCCCCTTCCTTTTTCTTAAAATATTTTCTTTAGAAAACTTGCAATATAACTTTTTTTTTCTTTTTGCCTGTTTTTGAAATGTATGTCAATAATTTAAAGAGCTGGGTAAGCCTTCTGCCAGTTTTATATCCCAGGACTGACTTTTTTTGTGGAGGTGGGGAGCAGGGGGGGTGCTTCGGAGCCCTCTCTGAAATGTGAGCATTCAGGAGACCGGTGCTTGGTCTCCCTGAACCTGTGGGAGTCCACCCTGAGTGCCTTGCCCCAAGGAATAACTTCCTGTTTGTGACAGAGATGGGATAAGTTTTTACCTTTGGATACAGACAGGTGACACTATGTAAGGGATTGTGTCTGCCTGGCTATATGAAAGGGTGGGATCATCTGTGATGTGAATCAGTCTGACTTAATGCTAACTCACCAATAATACTGTTTCTTTTTCTATATTTGTAGAGAAGACTATCTGGGGTGGCAGGAGACCCAACACATTCCTAAGACCAGATGCATTACTAGAATTTATCAGGGAATTCTTACAATAACCTAGAAAGAGAACTGTTGCTATCTTTGTTTTAACGTGAGGCCAAATTAAAATATAAATGAAGAGAAGGTGCCAGAAGTTGGCAGAAGAACTAGGAATAGAGCCAGGAGTTCTAACTCTGATTCTTAAGGAAGAGAAGAAAAAGAAAACTCCCTAAGACCACACTTCTTCCCCCAAGTAATTTAGTTTGATCTTTCAAGCTAAGTGAAATGGCTTTTCCTTACGGCTCAGTATAATATAATGCCTCATTCAAGTCAGGGACAGTATTTCTGGCTCATAATCTTGTAATCCTGCTGTTTGCACAAATTCTGATAAGGTCAAGGAATCAGATTTTACCCCAGTGTGACCTTTTCGCTCTAAAAATAAGCCGATGTTGTCCCTAGAGGGAAGACTGATACTTCGATTAAACAATGGTTCTTCAATTCCCAGGAGCTCCCGCGTGTGCTGAGAAATTACCTGAAACACAAGGATGATTTTTTAAAGGGAGGGACTAACCTGAAAATATAACTAAATCAAAGCAGTCTTACTTAGTTTCCTAGGCCTCTTGAATGCTAACCCCTTAAGTTATCTCTATGGGAAAATAAATTAATAAAGTAACACTATGAAAGGCTTACTAGCCTGGCCTTATTAAAACAGAGTTCTTAAAAGAAACATAATTTATCTTTTTAAGTCTCATTAAAGATGTTTCTAAGCCCTTACATCAGATGACCATGGATGGGTTGATTTCCTTCTTTTGGCTAAGCAATCTGACCAACTATCTGAGCAAATAATATGTTCAGATTAGGAGCCATGATAATCTCTGGCAAGGTTAATAAATAACATGGCCATGAGGAGCTCAATTAATCTGTAGCTAAAAAAAAAAATTTTATGGCTCTGGCCGGTGTGGCTCAGTTGGTTGGGCATTGTCCTGGAAACCAAAAGGTCACCAGTTCAACTCCCAATCAGAGCACATGCCTGCATTGTGGGTTTGGTCTGGTTGGGGAGTGTGTGAGAGGCAACTGATTGATGTTTCTTTCACACATTGATGTTTCTCTCCCTCTCTTTTCCCTCCCGTCTGCTCTCTCTAGAATCAAAAAGAAGAAAAAAAAATTTAAGTAAAAACGAAAAATTATTACACAATATTCAATTTGTTTGACTAAAAATACATCTTAAACACTAAATAGTAGACATTAAAGCTCTAGCTGTTTTATTAGTACCTATACCTGAATATTCTTTTAAAGCATCTTTTGCCACAATTTTCAGTATTTCTAAAAGATAATTTATATTCATTGAGCACTATGCTACTTGATAGCTTAGATTAAGCTGTCCTTGAATTTTCAAATTTTAGTTTTAATCATAGGTCTGTTATTAATACTGCTATTTGAATTCATACTCTATATCTGGATGAGACTGTCATTCACAAAATTGCTGCTAGAACACAGCCAAAGAAGTGTGTGGAATGGATTTTTTTTTTAGTTTAAAACTATTGACCATAGTTACAAGACTGTAAAATTCATGCCATAGACAGTTCTAAACTGGATACAAAGCTTCCGATTAGCCATGTATTTTAGATAGGCAAGATACCTTTCTTCTCAAATCTTACTTGAACTGGTTTTATTTATCTAGAGATGGTTTTGGGTAAAGGAGCATCCACATAGTTGTCTTGCATCTCTAGGGGGAATACCGATTGAGGTCGGTAGCAACTGAGGTTTCTAAGAGTTGAGATCCAAATCACTACAGGTGGCTCTTAAGAATTCTCATGTATAACTCATGTTGCTACACTGAGCACCTTGCTTGGTTAGCATCTCGCCCTGACTCTCTTTTTGAATGTCCCTTACCTGAAGAGGTTATTTCACAAATTCACTGAGGTTTACAGATGGTATCCCCAGGAGGAAACTTGTAGCCATAGACATATTCACTGTTAACCAGAAGAGCTATGTGCCTGCTGTAGGCCAAGAGAGTCCAGTACTGTTTATTTTTAATGTAGAAATTAAAATTGTTATGAGGTAATCAGTTACATGTGGAATCAAGAAATATAATCTAACCATCAGTGATTTTTCAGGTATGTCTGAGGTTCATTGATGGACCATGAGGATTCTCTGATGGACTATAAATTAATCTAAAACTGTGAGTTCTTTCTTAATTCTGATGAGTAACAGCAACAGACCTTATTTTTGCCTAAGACTTAATGCAACTTACTAGTAACTTAATTGAGTTAGTAAGGAATTTTAAAATAGGTATTCAGGAAGATTAATATTAAAGCTTTCTAAGGATTCCATATTCTAGGATGGTGGCCCATACTCAATGCTTGGCATCACTTCAGAGCACCTGCTTCACACGGTCTCAAGCAAGTACCTGTGATGCCTTTAGTTTTCAAGAAGATTATATTTTTACTATATCATCATTGTATCTTGCGTTGATCATGATTTTAAAAAGCTGCTATTTTTGCTCTTATTTTTAAACTACTAATGGTTTTGCTTCATCATTATCATTTAAAGTATTACACATTGTTTAGTTACCCTATAGGAGCAATGCACATTTGCTTAATTGGAGCCTATGGTTTACTTTAATTAAACCTAAAGACCTAATTTTTGTGGTTCAAATGTGAATCATCTATACAACCATCATTAAAACAGATGTATAGGATCCTTAAAATCTGCTTGTTGATTCATATAACAATGTGAATTAATCTTAAATGAATTTTGCTAAAGGAAAGAAGCCAAACTTAAAGGCTGCATGTGATTTGACTCCATATATGTGACATTCTAGAAAAGTCAAAACTAAAAGGACAAAAAACAGATTAGTGGTGGCCAGGGATTAGGGCGGAGGGATGGGCTGACTACAGAGGAGACACAGGGGAAATACTAGGGTTATAGAACTGTTCTGGATACATGACTGTGCATTTGTTAAAACCCACAGAACTGTACACTACAAAGAGTGACTTTATGAAAGTTTTAAAAAAGCCAGGATGGAATAAAGGTTGTGGACAAATGAATCTAACTGTATTACAAAGTAAGACATAATGTCACCAAGGAGGTAGGGAAGAAAGGAGCTGACTTTGAAAACCAGTGCTGTGTCCAGGTCAGTGATTTTCAGCCGGTGTGCCATGGCACAATGGTGTGCTGCAAGAATTTTTAAAACATGTAAAACCTGACTATTTGGTCAGGAGTGCTGACCTCTTTTCCCTCAGATTGTCAAATAAAGAAAATGACAGCAGCCAACACAATAATAGCCATCTGGTGTGAATGAATCAAAATTATACCTTTTTTTTTTTTTTTTTTACAAAAACCAACTGTACACAAACACTATACTCTGGTAAACGTGTTTTTCCTAGGGATACATATTTACAAATAAGGAGCGCTAGGTTTCTCACTGTCAGAGAAGGAAGTTATAAAGAAGCAAAGGGGGATAGGGAGTAGGAAGGGTGGGAAGGTTAGAATGAACCCTGTAGTGCTGGACTAGAGTCAGAGATATCCGTATAAGCTCATATTGCCGAAAAGTGCTAAAAAATAAGGGGAGTATGTCAAAAGGCCACAGTAGCCAATGTGAAAGAGTGCCCGAGTGGGGGTGGGGGTGGGAGTGGACAATTAAGCACAGAAGAGTTCCTTATGCAGAGTTCCAATTAAATATGAAAGGAATGAGGGAAATAGAAAATCATCATTAGAACAACAGAGTCATAAGGGCTACAGGCAAGATCCATAGATGAATGCTAAAGTCAGTGGGCAAAACTTTAAGGAGAAACAGGGTATTTCCATAGCCTCAAACTATCTCCTCCAATATATGTATCACAGCGGTAGTTTTACTCTATAGTCATAAACTCTTTGATACTCCTCCCTCAAGGAGGTGGAGCTTAAGTCCCTTCTCTATGAATGTAACCCACTTCTAATGAAGAGAATACGAAAGGAAAACACAGTAACCTGACAGTGAAGACACCTGGAAGATGCCACGGGAATCAAGTGATCAAGATAAACATCCCCAACAATAAGCTGTGTTGATACCACATACTGCCTGATCTGATGAGACAAGAAGGGCTCGTCATGTCTGTGATAGTCTCCCCGCAAAAGCAGAACCTCATGAGAAACATGAGACAAACTAGAACACCTGACCACTGCTCTACAAAGTGTCAAGATCATGTAAGACAAAGAAAGATCAAGAAGCTGTCACATATTGGAGACCAGGGAAACATGATAGCTAAATGCAAGGTGGTATTCCTGATTGGATCATGGAACAAAAAACTAAAATAAAATAAAAATAAATAAAAGGGACATCAGTGGAAAAATTGCAGAAATCTGAATGAAGTCTGTAGTTTGTTTAATTGTGTTGTGCCAATGTTATTTTTTTAGTTTTGACAAATGAGCCATGGTTACGTAAGACATTAAGATTTGGGAAAACTGGGTGAAGAATATACAGGAACTCTGCATTATTTTTCCAACTCTTTGGTAAAACTAAAATTATTTGAAAATTAAAAGTTAAAAAACTATTTTTGTCTGGTGATCATTTCTGGAATGTTATTATGAATTTGTGCTATGTAAATACAGTAGTCCCTCTCTATATCACGGTCCACTTATTGCAGCCCCACTGTATCGCGGGATTTTAAAAAATATTATATTTAATTATTTATCGCAGATTTTTCGCTATATCACGGCATTTTGCAGTACTGTATACGTATGTTAAAGTTACATAAGTTTAAGAGTGTAGAATAAATGTAAGGTTCCTACTTCGCGGGGGTGTCTAGAATGTAATACCCACAATAAGTGAGAGAATACTGTAGTTTGTAACAAGGTAAGGGTAGTGAAATTGCTGAGATATTATAAAGTTCATATAGCTATACTTTGTAATATGAAATCATGTATACAAAAGGAATAAGCAATTTATTGACGTTCTACAAATACTTATCACAGAGTTCTTTTGTTCACTTGGAGAAAATAGTTAAAACTATTTTGAGAATTATATTCTAAGAGAGAAAGCTGAAGTATTAAGTATAATGCTATCTTGTCTAGCCTGTCCCTAGAATAAGATTGGCTTTCTTACCCTTTTTACCAAAGTAATGTGGCACTACGAACAGGAAAGACAGGATAGTGGTTTCTAGAGCTCCTCTGGCCAGATGCAAAGCAGAATTAGTGTTTCTTTCCTCCTGGACTCACCTGCTCCACCTATACATTTCTTCTCTGCCATCTCAGTATGTTGTATGAAGGGCAAAGGGAAAGGTGAGTTATTTCTGCAGGTGAAGGATGAGTAATTATAAAATTATGTAAAAGGAAGTGGAAGAGAATAGAAACTGGCCATAAGTTAACTAACTGTAAGGCTTTTAAATGGGGTGCACAGTCCAAATGTGGTTCAGTTTCTTAGCAGCTTGTCCAGAATTTTGGGATCTTTGTGGGGATCAAAGGAGAGGGAGAGGGAGAGGAAGAAACCGCCGTGAGCCTTGGGACTTGGAGTACAATAACACTAATGACAGAGACTGGAGGCCAGGGAGGAAGAAAAGGAGGTTCATTTGAAGACAGTAGCATTGTTACAGTGCTCTATGGGGAAACTTGATACACAACTCACCTTCATATCCTCGAAATCTGTTATCCCCATCTGAGGGAGGTTTGAGCAGTTTACATAGATGAGTTTTCGGCCACTGATGAAGTTTGTGGTAAAACACTCCTGTCAGTACAATAAGAACATCATTCAAAAGATGTATGGCAACAGGAAGGGAGGGAGGGAGGGGAGAGAGAGAAGAAAGGAAGGAAAGGAAGGAAGGAGGGAGGAGAGATGGAGCAGGAAAGAAAGAAGGGAGGGAGGGAGGGAAGAACGAAGGAGAGACAGGTGGAGAGGGAGGAAAGAAGAAAGGAAGGGATAGGAGGGTGGAGAGATGGGGAAAAAAGGGAGGGAGGAAGGAAGGAGGAGAGACAGGTGGAGAAGGAAAGAAGGAAGGGAGGGAGGGGAGGAGGAGGAAAAGGAGAGGAGGGTAGGGAAGGGAGGGAGGGAATAAATGTGTTTTCCTCCTGTACTGAACAAAATTTAAATTTAATTTTAAATTGTTTAAACTTAGTAATAATCCTAATAAATGCCACATATTTCCCATCTAAGCTTTTGCTAAAATTTTTGGCATGATATAGCCAGTAGTTCTTTCATGCTTCAATTACATTTTTCAGTATGGGGTTGGTTACAAACTTTTTTTTTTTTTTTTTTTTTTTTGTAGTAGCCCAAGGACATAGTTGGCATCAATGAAATAAGAGAATTCACTTTATCTTTTAAATAAAACTATTTTTGGTTAATTGGATATTTAAATTAGTACTGTTAGGTGCTCAAGCTCCATATAACATATTTGGGACACTTAAGATTAATAGTACAAGTTCAAGTTAGGGAACCAAAACAAATTCACAAAGTACCAAAAAATCTACCTTGGGCGAAAGCTATTAAAAAATACAGTTTTCTATGAAAAGGGGCCTATATAAATTTCTTAGTCTTTATTCAGAATTGCAGAGAAGTAAAATCACTGTGATGAGTAGGAAAAACATATAACTGTGACTCTCTTTTCCTTTCCCAAAATAAAAAATATCCATCAGTGGAAAGGCCAAAATTAAAGTCCAAGTTACCTCTACTATAGTCCAGGACTTTTCTATACTCCTAGTAAGGAAGAGAAAAGTGCTCAGGTAAGGGTAAAAGAATAAGAGGTAGAAGAATGAGAGTATAATTTCAAAAAAAATGCTTTTTTTGTATACCTTGTATTGTGGGAAGCCTAGCTCACTAATCCACTCTGCAACTTTTTCTGGGCTCCATTTAAGACATTCAAATTGTAGCTCAATCCTTTCTTTTGGCTGGGTTTCTTTATCTTCATGTACTAGTTTCTCCAACTTTACGGACCCTCTTAAATCCCTCTGAGACTCTGAGGGATATAAGTCATTACTGATATCAGTAAGCTTATAGAGTATTGGGGGTTCTTCTGAAAACTCATTATCTGTATTTACTGAGTTTATTTCTCCTACTGTTAGAGACCCTATCATAGAGTCTTTCATAACTTTTTTAGTTTCTTTTACTAACAACTTTTCTTCATAGTCAGAATCCTCTAGCTCGTCTTTGTCTACAAAATGCTTAAATTTGATTGGTACTGACCTATCTTCCTTGGCAAATTCTTCATGTGTCTCTCGTCTAAGTAGTGGTTTGGCTTTACCTGGTAACTCTAAATCTTTATCCTTAGTTGGCTCTGTTAGTACCTTTTCTTGAACCTCTGGTTTGGTCTTCTGTGGTGGCACTTGACCTGTGTCCTCAGTTGATTTACTTTGTGTCTTTAGTTCTTTTTTTGTAAACTCTGGTGTAGTCTTCTCTGGAGGCTCTAGACCTTCCTCTTCAGTTGACTCTCTTAGTGTGTCCTCTGATTTGGACTTCTGTTGCAGTGCTAGTCCTGTCTCCTTAGCTGATTTTCTCCGCTTATCTTTTTGAACTGTTGGTTCAGTATCTTCTGGTGGTTCTAGAACTTTCTCCACAGTTGACTTTCTTTGTGTCTCCTCTTGAATTTCTGATTTGGTCTTTCCTGATGACTCTAGACCTGCTGTTTCCTTCATTGGTTTTCTTGAGTTTTCCTCAGGAAACTCTGATTTGATCTCTTCTAGTGGCTCTGGAACTTTCCCCTCAGTTGACTTTCTTCGTATCTCCTCAGTATACTTACTAGATTTCTGGTCAGGAAACTCTTGTTTAGTCTGCTCAGATGGCTTGGTCCTTTCTTCCTCAGTTGGTTTTCTTCCTGTCTCCTCTGGAACCTTTGGCTTAGTATCTTTTGGAGACTCTAGACCTGCCTCCTCAGTAGGCTTTCTTGGTTTCTCCTTTGGAAACACTAATTTAGTCTGCTCGGATGGCTCTGTCTCTTTCTCCTCTGTTGATTTTCTTTCTATCTCCTCTGCAGCCTCTGGGTTGGTCTCTTCTGGAGGCTCTAGATCTGCCTCCTCAGTAGACTTCCTTGGTTTCTCTTCTGTAAACTCCAGTCTGGTCTTCTCAGATGGCTCTGCCATTTTGTCCTCGGGTGACTTTCTTTGTGTCTCCTCTGGAAACTCTGGTGTGGTCATCTCTGGTGGCTGTAGACCTGCCTCTCCAGTTGGTTTTCTTGGTTTCTCATTTGGAAATTCAGGTTTGGTCTGCTCTGGAGATTCTAGACTTGATTCTTCCTTCTGCTCTCTAAGTAATTCCTCTGGAACTTCTGGTTTGGTCTCCTCTAGAAACTCCAATCCTGTTTCATTGATTGTGGCCCTTGGAAGCTCAGACTCGGTTTCCTTTGGTAACTCTAGATCTATTTCCTTAGCTGACTCTATGAATACATCCTCTGTAACATCCGGAGCAGCCTCCTCTGGTGGCTGTAGCTCTGGCTCCTCCTGCTTTTCATCCACAGGAACCTCCAAATCCTCGAAAAGCTCTCCTACCATCCCTTTGGGTGTCTCCAACATTAACTCTTGGAGAATCTCTTTCTCAGTCTTGCTAGAAAGGTCTATCTCTGACTCCTTGGGAATCTCTTCCTCGGATGTCCTGGTTGGTCTTAGGTGTGGGTATATATTCTTAGCACTCTCTGGCACCCAGTCTTTGAAGTTCTCATCCTCAGTCTCTGGCCGTGGCTCTTCGTCAATCTCTTCAGGTAGCTCTGGGCCCGCCTCTGCTGTGATGTCTGGTTCTGCATCTTTAGCTATTTTAAGAATCCCAGGCAGTTGTGGTCTCTCAGACCCTAGATCTTCACCTTCATCTGGGTCGGAATCGTAATTTTCCGGGACTTCAGCCATGACGCAGATTAGCCTACGCGCCCAGGCCTCCTAGCAACCCTAACTTCCGATAGCGTCTCCACGGATACCACGATTTCCGGCCAGGTCTCCCTGAATTTTCTCTCGGTTTTGTTTGTTCTTGCACTCCCTGAGTTTAAAAAAACCTGCCTTCAAAAGCACGCAGTAACCCTTCCCGCACCCGTGTGTTGTCAGTCCCGCAGGCTAGAGTTCCTGCGCCAGCTCGGGGCCGAAGCGCAGCGCCTTCCGGCCGGCGGGCTCAGCTCGGTACTTCCCGGCGCGCACTCGGTTTTCGGCTCTTTCCGGAGCCACTCGCGGCTGGCGGCGGAGGCGCTCTCCGAGCTGCTGCAGATGTCGGACCCGCAGGCTGAGGGGCCGGGCTTCTGGAGCCCCGTAGCCGGTCGAGAGCCGGCCGGCGGCGTCGGGGACAGCCCGGGAGTGGAGGGAAGCCAGGCGGCCGCCTCAGGTATGCAAGGCCTGGGCACCAGCGAGGGGGGCGCCGCGCGGCCTCAGGGCCCCGCACCTCTGCTGCAGGCTCGGCCGCGGGCTGCTCTACCTGGGCAGCCCTGCGCTCGCGGAGTTCCTGTTTTCGCTCCTGCCGGGGCCCCGCTTCTCCGGGCCACGACCCCCGGCCGCCTCGGCGCCGCCACCCCCTGGGCCCTGGTCTACACTCAAGGTTCTTTTCTACTCCAGTTTCGAAACGCCTTGGTTGCTGCCCCGCTTCCTTTCTCGGATCAGCCCAGATGGCAGTGACAGGGCTGCTCCGCCCCGGGCGTTTCTTCGGCTCGGCTTGTCTGCCGATCGCTCCTTGGCTGCCGACCCCAACCCCACCGGCCTCGCTGTCCCACCTCTGGCTCCCCACCCCGATCCCCACCTCTGTCCCCAGCCCCCGCTTTCTACGCGCCTCTGCCCCCATCCCACTTGGCTGTAGCCTCCCTGCCCCTAGGCCCCTGCCTGGCCTCCATCCTCTCCACCTCAGAGTGGGACCCGCGGCTGGGGGAGTTGGCCCAGGGGTCTTCTGAATGAACGTAGCGGCCAGGAAATAGCGGCTGAAATAGGAACCTGGGCGACCTCCCCCATTCTCCAGGACCCTCCTCTTGTTCAGGACACTCATCTCCATTTCTACCCACTCAAGCTCTTCAGAGTCCAAAGGCAACGGGGTGCACCTGTCACCGTTTTACCTCTCGGGACTATGATCACCACACTCGTCGCAACTGAAAGCGTGCTCTTTTGAGAAGGCTAAGGGGAGAGAACTGGTCTCACTACGTAGCAAGTACAACTTCCCTGTCCAGGTCTGAAATGAAAATAGACACAGTAAAGCATAGCGGTAGAGGGGGTTCCACACTACGTGGGTTGGAGTCTGAATTTCCAGTTTACTAATTAAGTGACCTTAGTAAGTCACTTCTCTGTGTCTCGGTTTCGTCCTCTGTAAATTGTGGGTACCTGCCTAATAGGGTTACAGGGTTACATGAACCACTGTGCGTGAGGCCCTTGGTGCCTAGCCCACGAGACACCCCGAACTGGTGCTGTCCGTTCTTGGGGGAAGGAGAATAAGGTCTGCTTTTGCTCATCTAAACTCCGTGTGCTGTCACGAGTGTTCCTGGCTGTGTATGTCCCAGCACGGTGACTTTTATTTCTATTCCCAGTATCTCTTATCTCCTAAAGCTGCTTGGGTCAAACACACATCTTTGAATCACCCAGCTTCTTCCCCTGACTTTATGTTCTCTTAAACATGTCACAACAGTTTGTCTTTTTTCTTTCCTTCTTATACAAGTAAATTCAAAATTGATGGCATGTATTTAACTTTATAGCAACAGAAAATTGAAGCCAAATTTTTAAAAGATAAGCAAACGAATACTCCGAAAGTCTCATAAACATCATTGCGTGTGTCAATATTTTTGAAATAAGGATTGTTTTTTACTTCCCTTTTGCATCTTTGTGTGGTTACGGCAAACACACCCAAGCATTTAAAATGGAAAGGCCCTGGCTGGGTAGCTCAGTTGGTTAGAGCGTCATACCCATATGCTAAGGGTGGATCTCAGGTCAGCAAGAAGCAACTAATAAATGCATAAATAAGTGAAACAATAAATCACTGTTTCTCTCCCTCCCCCTCTCTTTCCCCCTCATTCTAAAATCAATAATTTTTTTTAAAAGTTCCATATATATATTAGAGGGTAATGGGTTTGTCTCTGAAGGCTGTACCCTCCCCCCACACCCAGTGGGTTCCTATATGCACTTTTTCCACCCAGGACATTAGTAGAAATACTTATGGTTACTTTCTCCTCTTGCCCTCAAAACGCAGGGTGAGTGTTGATTTCTATTTATTTCATGCAGGGGTTTGTTATTTGTATTTTGGAGCAGGATCTTCTCCTTGAGGTAGGATTTGTTGCTAATAAAATAGCTAATAAAATAACAGTAATGACAGCTTACATTGCTTGCTTTGTGCCAGAAAAAGCAATGGGAAAAGATTGGTTTGTATTATCCGACTTTCTGTCAACAATCATTTTTTCCCCATTTTGTAGCTGAGAGAGGTTAACTTACTGCCCAAGTTAGCTGTGGAGTTTTACTGTCCCTGTGAAATCATCACCTTGTTATGGTGAAATTTACGATAGTTTATTTTTATTGGCCATTAATCAAGTTTTAGTTCTCCAGGGTATGGTCTTTGCTCTCTAGGTGTTTTTAGTTTGATGAGGAACAAAAACCAGCACTTCAAAACTTAATATAATTGGGTGTTTTTTATTATGGCTCTTGATGTACTTATCTCCCCCTCCCCCAAGAATCCTGTTTGAGGAATAGGATCTACATATCTTGTGTGTCTCCTAGAGCCCTTAATGTTTTGTCCTGGAGGTTCTGTGAATGTTTCCTGGATTGTGACACAAAATCTCAACATAGAGATTTGGAGAAGCACCACATGATTATGAGGAATTAGGGTTGAGAGAATCAGGAATATTCCTTGGGTTAAAGCAGTAGTTCTCAACCAGGAGCGATTTTGACTCTGCTGGGAGACTCTTTTAGTTGTCATAAGTCCTGACTGGGGATGAAGAGGAGGGTTATTACTATCTAGTGGGGTAGAGGCCAGGGATGCTGGTAAACATCCTACAATGCATGGGACAGCCCCCACAAGGCAGAATTATCAGTAGTACTGCTGTTGAGAAACTTTGAGTTACGAGTTAAGCTGGGTTGGCCAAGCAGTGTGGAAATCTTGCATTTGGCTTGGCTCAGAGTTTATAAACTTGGAGTAAACTCAGATTAGGAGTTTGATTGGATCCTTTTGCTACCTCCTTTGGAAAAATGATCTAATGCGTAAGCAATAGAGGCTTAAGAATGAATGAAATTGAAGGCGGTTTCTGTCATCCTTTCTTAGATAGAAAACAGCAATAAGAAATGAGGTTGGCCCAGGCTGGTGTGACTCAGTGGACTGAGTGCTGGCCTGCGAACCAAAGGGTCACTGGATCGATTCCCAGTCAGGGCACATGCCTGGGGTGCAGACCAGGTCCCTGGTTGGGGACATACGAGAGGCAACCGTACAGTGAAGTTTCTCTCCCTCTCTTTCTCCCTTCCTTCCCCTCTCTCTAAAAACAAGTAAGTAAAATCTTAAAAAGAAATTATCTAAGGTCTTAACTCTTTAAAACAAAAAGAAGTGAGGTTGGACATTTCAGTTGTTATTGAATTAAGGGTTTTGATTTCTCCATGTATCATTCCTTCAAAGCAGAAATTTGTAATCATAATAATAATCACTTGTTTTTTAAAAGTGTTCATGTTTGTTAGCTAAGGTTTTGGTGATAAAGAAAAGTGTTTATGTTTTTCTAAACTACGCTTTCCAGTGGTCATAGTGTTCTTACTGTTTTATGAGCCGTAATTGTTTTTAATAGTCTTTTATTTGGGACACCTGGGCTCTGCAGGCCCCAAGAGGAGAGAGATAATTACTCTTTATATAGTGAAACTCTCTGAGGCATACATGTTGCATCACTTAGAAGAAGGTTTTTTTTTTAAACAATTAGAAAGCTTTGGGAAAAATAAAGAGCAAAATCTGTTATGACCCTGAAATCAATAGTAGAACTTGTTTTGGTATATATGACCCTAAGAGCTATTGATGCATTTAGACATTAAGGACTGGAAACAGAGCTGATGAACTTGTTCATGGTCTTAGGTAGGATTTAGAGCGGTGCAATAAGTCTTTCTGCAGTGACGAAAATGTTGCATTTCTGTAGCTATTTCTATTTTAAATTTAAAAATTGGTAGCTACCATATGGGATGGAACAAAAGAGTAGAAGTCTATGTGAAAGAACCCTTATTTTTTTTTGCTTTCTCTTATAGTTTCATGTCAAAACGCCCTATAAATTTGTCTGCCCGTGGGTTATTTTTTTTTCCTCACAGTGGCGGTGTTTTTATGGTGTTGAGATAGCCAATCAGTCCTGTCATAATTCAATCCATAACATAGAACCTAAGGTTTATAATCTGACCACTCAGGAGCATATCCCACTCATAAGGGCTGAGGAGAAATTGGATCACATGGTCTCTGGATTTGTTTGGAATATAAACTCAGCCAATTTCTTTTTGTTTGAGCCTCTTGAGTTTATAGCCACATAACCTGCTTTTGGTTCCTCTGCACTTGAATGTAGTAGTGCAGGCTAATTATCTCTGTGCAGCCTGTTTAGTGAAAGGGAAGTCCTATGAGACCTGTTCTAAAGAACTTGGACTTGATAGTCAAATGCTTTAGTAAAGCCTACTTTTTGGTTCTCTTTGTAGAGAAAGTATAAGTACACAGTAAATTTAAATTTGTAGCATGATCAGAATGTCTGAAATCATATTCTGGTAACAGAAAGAAAACACATATTTTAAAAATAAAAAATAAGTCATTTGAAGGAAAGTTCTTTTTTTCTGTTTCTCCTTTGGCCGTTACTTATACATTGAGTTATTCTTGAGCTTCCATTTGCCCTTCTTCATTCATTGTTTTTAAGACCATGGCCATTCAGGTAGCACAGTCATATTTCTGCCACATTAGAGAACACATTCCAATATTATTTGATTATTATTTTTTCTTTAAATTGACATTTAAAATTTTGTTTCATTCTAAGTAATACCTGTGACATTGCTAGTTTGCTGTACCAGTTTTTCCTAATACATATTAAAATAAATACATACACATTAATTTAAAAGACATTTTCCCACATACTATCTAAATTTGCAGAACTTGTCCTGGGTTCTCTGGTCTCTTCTAGGAATACTTGTAGAATTGGTCTGTATTTGGCTGACATATTAAAATTGTCTTTTGCTTCTTTATAGTAGTATAAATTTCTTTAAATAAATTTAGGAAATTAAAAATCTGTGTTTGTAATTGTTTTTCCTTTAAAACAAGACTGCATCTTCTACACTTCACACTTCTGGAAATAAACCTTGGTATTTCTTCCTCCTTTTTTTACTTCCTGCCTCTCTGAATCCAGTTACAAGTTGTTTTACCAGCAGTTCTTACATAATTTAGCATATACCTTTAACCTTAAAAAATTAAAAGCAGTATTTTTTCACTTTTTTTCCTGCATACATTAACCTGTTGAGATGCTATGAGAAGCGGCTCTTAATGTATGAAAAATGCTCAACCTAACTCAGAAAATTGTAACTACACTGGGTATAGTTTGGTATCTCACTTTTTGTAAATATGTATAGAAACTAGCACTGTCATGCATTGCTGATAGCAGTGTAAATTGGTACAGATGCCATGAGGGCAATTACTTAATATCCACCAAAATGATAATTTATGCCCTCATTGATCCATTTCTTCTAGGAATTTATCCTATAGATTTATTCATGTGTCTGTTTAATGACACAGACACAAGGTTATTACAGCATTATTTGTAATGGTAAAATATTAGAAAGGACATAAATGTTATCAACAGGGAATTGGATAAATACATTATGGAATATCTAGTAAATGAACTAGATATTTCTATAGAAAAGAAAGGAAACTTTTCATATATAGTTATGGAGAGGTCTAAGATGTAAGTGGTAAAAACAGAGGGCATAGTCACATATCTAGTATTTTCATTTGTGGAAAAAAGAATATATGTGTGTATCTACACACGTACCTTTTTTATATGCATGAAATATTTCTGGAAGACTACACAAAACTTAAAAACATTTGTTGCTTTGGGAGGTGGCAGCTGACACAGAAGAAGGTTTTCACTGTATATGTTTACGCTTTTTGAATTTTGAATACATACCGTGAATATAATACCTATTCAGAAAAAATATACCAATGTGTTATGAGATTTTTCGCTATGTTTATATTGTAAGTTAGAGCCATTCTGTACCTTTCTATTACCTTTCTGGTCATCAAGAACTGATCTTTTCCTGGCCTTTTTCTTTCAGATAAGATTTGTACGAAATATAGGTCATAAATCTCCTTAGGGATTAATTTTATGTTATTCTTTAACCCAACTACGGTCTTCCATTATTTTTGTGCCAATTTTATTTCTGTCTAAAAATTCAACCTTCCTAAAGTTTTTATTATAATGTAAGAGACAGGCTAAATCAAAAGGGGATAGAATCATTACTTAGATATCTGAGCTCATACTGTTAGCCAATGACAGAAGGAAAACCTTTAAAATTTCTATTTTGTTTACATTTTATTCACTAAGGTATCTTTAAACTGAAAAAGGTAAAGAGGCAGTGTAGGTTTCTGCTTTGAGTAATGGCAGGCTAGGTGACTGATCAGTTCTCCCACTGGAGAGAATTAGAAAATAATTGTCGAAATATAAACATCTTCTTGAAGATCCTGGCGAGCTAGCCAGATAATGAAAATTTACCAGGCTATGATCCATGTCGGGGCAGAAGTATAAAGGTAGAGGACGAAAGAAGAGATTCCATGGTGAGGCTCCTTTCTACTCTGAGGTCATGTGCTGGATTCCTGAGTGGGGAGGCTGAATGGAAAGGCTGTGAAAGTGCCTTTCTGGACTAAGGCAACAGGGATTAATGTTCAGGACCAGTCAAGCAGACGAATCCTGGTGAATCCCCTTTCCTTTGGGCTAGGACCATGAAAGGCCGTATTCTAGAAGTAAGGGTAAATTAGAAGTAGGCTATTGCAGGGACTACAGCTAAGCTTCAGAAACATCTAAATTCGTATAATTAGATTAAGGTTAATCCAGGGCGCTTGTGCTCCTGGGTATGTGGAAGAAGCAAGGTAAATCTTCTCTGAAAGATCACTGTCGGCTTCAAATCATTTCTACAAACAGTTCTGCAAGAACAGTTTCTGCCACACGGCAAAATGACTAGATGGATGGGAAGAGACAATGTGAACAAAAATCAAAGAAACAACAGTGAAAGTGGATCTGTACAGGTACCAGATTCTGGAGTTACCATAAAGAGACTTAAAAATAATTGTATGTATTATTGTTGAAGGAAAGAAAAATTTGAGGTTTTTTGGCAGATAATTGAAATTTATAAAAATAGAACCAAATAGAAATTCAATAACTGAATGAAAATTAAGAAATTCAACTGATAGGTTTAACAACAAGTTATTACACTTGAAGAGAGAGTAGTGAGCTGGAAGAAAGGTCAGAAGAAAATATGTGTAAATGCAACAGTGGAAAATTCAGGAAACAGATAAGAGACATAGAGGATATGAAGAGAAAGGCTAATATTTGTATGATTGGCGCCCTAGAAGCGAGGACTCAGAGCAGGAATGGACAGAGCAATGTCCGATGAGATAATAGCTGTGAATTTTCCAAAACTAATGCAATCTGCACATTCAAGAAGCTTTATGTACCCCAAGCAGTATCAGTACAATGAAATCTACAAGAGGTATATATTAAGTTAAAACTGATATAAAACCAAAGCAAAGAGACGATATTAAAAGTAGAGAAAAATTACAGTTTACCTTTAAAGGAATAGTGATTAGGCTGAAAGCTGATTCTGCGCAGAGACTGGAAGCTAGATTATCTTTAAAATAGTGAAAGAAAGTAACTGTTGATATAGAATTTATTTTTTCAGTGAAGACTTCAAGAATGAAGATGAAATAAAGATATTTTCAGACAATCAAATAAAGGGTTTATCACTTTCAAACCTGCACTAGAGGAATAAATAAATCTTTCAGGCAGAAACAAAATTATCCCAGATGAAAGGAAAATTGCAATTTAATTTCACTCATTAACATAGATGCAAAAAGTCATCAATAAAATATTAGCAACTGAATCCAGCAATATATATGATGAAGTTGGGTTTTTCTAGGAATGAAAAGTTATTTTAATATTAAAAAAAAGTCAGTATAGATCACCATTTTATTACACTAGAGGATAAAAATTATCAGTTTAATAGACACAGAAAAAAGTGTTTGGTGAAATTCAACCTCCTTTTATGATTCAAAACTTTTAGCAAACTAGGAATAAAAAGAAACTTCCTTAATTATTGAATAAAGCATATCTACAAAAAAAAACCCTACAAGCAACTTCAAACTTAATGATAAAATTTGAAAGTTTTCCTCTTAAGACTGGGAATAAGACAAGGATGCTCACTCTCACCACTTACAGTTTATTATTTTACTGGATATTCTAGCTGGTACAGTCAGGCAAAAAAAAAAAAAGATAAAGATTAGAAAGAAATCCTGTTAAATCTGTTTGCAGATGATGACTATGTACCTGGAGAATCCAAAAGAACATACAAATAAATTACTAGTTACTCATAATAAGTTTGGCCAGATTGCTGGATACAGATCCAATATGCAAAATCCCTTTGCATTTATAAATATCAGCAACAACATTTTTAAAAATTAAAATATTTACTATAGAGTAAAAAATTAGAAATAAATTTCACAAAATGTATTTAAACCTTTCTGCAGAAGGTTGTAACACATTAAAGAATATCTAAATAAGTGGAAGGATGTAACATATTCTTAAATTGAAATACTCAATATTGTAAAGATGTCAATTCTCCCCAACTTTACTTCTACGTAAAATTCAATCCCAATAAAAATTCCAGCAGGGTTTTGGTGGGCTTTTTGGGTGGAATTTGACAAGCTGGTTCTAAAATATATGTAGATGTGAAAGGCCACAAATAGCAAAGACACTGGTAAGAACAAGATGGAAAGATTTGTTCTGTCAGGTATAGAGACTTAGTTTAAGGCTTTACATAATAGTCTCATAGGCTCTAGGAATAAAATAAAAGCCTAGAAACAGAATCCTTGATTTGCAACAAAGATTGTACTATAGAGTATTGGGGGAAGAATGGTAAATGTTGCTGGGACAGGTGCATATCCTAAGAGGAAAGAGAGAAGGAAAGAAAAGAAACCTGATCCTTCTCTTACACACCACACACACACACACAAAGTCCACTCTAGTTGGATTGTAGATCAAAACGTGAAGGAGACACAATAACCTCCTAAATATAGATAACATAGGATAATATTTTCTTGATCTCAGTGTAGGAAACGACATCTATCTTGATTAACTTATTTAGGCCAATAGTGTAAGTTTTCAGTTAAAAAAAATGGAGTGCCCTGTTAAGGTACTATGTCAAGAAATATTATGTCCTTATTAAAAGATTATTGTTTCAGTGAACTCTGCATGGATTCAAACACATCTGAAAAAGTTGTCCATTTAAAGTGCTTTCCTTAAAATGGGACAAAGTGGAACACCTAAATAAGGCCAACATGGCCAGAGATCATCTCAGGGATGTTTGAGATAACTGGAGGTGGTCAGCCTGGGAAGGAACCTGCAGGAAATGTGATAGCAGGCTGTAAATATTTGAAAGGATAATGTGGGGAAAAGTGATCAAATTGCAGGGTTTATTAGGAAGCAAATTTTACTTAGGTCGGCATAGGGAAGAACTTTGTATTCTCGTTATCGCTCACTGGAAAGGGCCTCTTCACGGAGTGGCGGAGACTGGGGAATATCTTAGACTCAGTTTTTGTGTTGAGATGTGTAAATTAACCCTTAGTCCTTCCCCTGTGAGTCTCTCTTTTACTCTCACACCACCACACTCACAACTCTCTGATACCAGAAGTGTGGGTGTTTACCCGCACCAAGCAATTCCGCAACCCCAGCTGGGTGTCTGTAATTTAACTCAGTTATGACACTCTACCTGGAGATAGGCTCAGTCCCACAAGACTGCCCCCCACCCCCACTTCAGACGTCAGTGTGAAAGTAGTAGGTGCCCGAGTTACCACGGCTTCTGTCCTGCTTGACTACAGATTGACCCATCTCCCTCTTGGATTTGATTATGTGTTAGACCAACTCGCAGAACTCAGGGAAACACCTTCACCAGATTATTAAAGGCTGTGGTAAAGGGTACAGATGAACAGTTGGATGAAGAGATACAGAGGAAGAGGTCTGGGAGGGTCCAGAGCTCAGCAGCTTCTGTCTCCGTGGAGCTGTGTGCCTTTGTCTCCCAGTAATGGATGTGCTCACCAACTTGGAAGCTCTCCAAATCCTGTACTTTTGGATTTTTATGGAGGCTTCATCACACAGGCACAATGATAGATTATTAACTCCATTTCCAGCCCCTCTCTCCTCTCTGGAGAATGGAGGGTGGGGCTGAAAATTCCAAGCTTCTGATCACAGCTTGGTCTTTCTGGTGACCAGCCTCCGTTCCAGGGGCCCACCCAGAGTCACCACCGGAACAAAAAGCATTCATATCACCCAGGAAATTCCCAGGGATTTAGGAACTCTGTCAGCAGCTAGGGTCAAAGACCTAATATTAGAGCAAAAGATGTTCCTCGTGTTCTTATCAGGGAATTATAAAGATTTTAGGACTTCTGTGCCAGGAACCAGAGGCAAAGACTAATATATATTTTCGCCCTGGCCCGTGTGGCTCAGTTGACTGGTTTGTCATCCTGTAGCCAAGAGGTTATGGGTTCAATTACCGGTTAGGGCACATACCTAGGTTGTAGGTTTAATACCCCGTCTGGCCACATGCAATCCTCAGTCCAGGAGCATCCAGGAGGCAACCAATCAATGCTTCTCTCTCGCATCAATGTTTCTCTCTCTCCCTTCCTGTCTCTCTAAAAGCGATGAAGAAAATGTCCTTAAGTGAGGATAATATATATATTCTATTATCTTACAAGAGGAAAATTGCATGGCATAAGCTCTTTTTTCTATGTATGAGAGTATGAATTGATGAAAAGACAAATACGTCTTATTTACATACCAAAAATGAGACTACATTAAACCTGGATCACAAAATTTGCCTGTCATTTGCACTTTTATGTTGCTACCAAACTCTGAAACTTTCAGGGTTTGAGGTTTACTGTAGTAAGTTGTATTTTGAATTAAGAAGTGAACTTTGGGCTTCAGTTTCTTGCTGTCTTAGCTAGAGGAAGTTAAACCAGGGGTTATCTAAATACACACTGAACCATGTAGTTATCTCAGTGCTCAAGGAAAGGCTAAATGAATAAACTACAGAACTAAGTAGCACCTAATGGTTGTGAGCCTGACTGCCTTGGTTTGAATCTTGTCTCTATGCCTTATTTTCCTTACCTGCAGAATGGCAATGGGCAGTGCCAACCATAGGGTTATTGTAAGCTTGGGAACATAGCTTTCATTATGCATTTCACCTTTGTACTCTTTGAATGTGCTTAACAGTATTCGATAAGTCATTGGAGAATGAGTAAGTGAATGAAATTATAGAAATCTTTTTCGTGATCTTGAATACAGTGGTCTGAGCTTGTTGAATGTAGAGGTGGCATTTTATACTTTGGCACTGAATTCCAGTTCGTTTATATTGTATCTCACTCTGCCCTGTATTTTCTGCCTAATTAACCATCTGCCTTCTGAGAAACAATGATTCTGAATTAGGATTAATTCTGTGGGGACTTGTTTTGGAAAATGAATTTTTTTTTTTTTGTAAATGGGTTATGACTATCTGAGAATACTTGGATGTGATGACTTGAATAATTTATGTACTGGGCCTCCCTGAGTATCGAGTTTATGCCCAGAATGTTTTTGGAAAGGGAAAGTTGCTTAAAACTGCCAGATTTTTTATATTGTTGTTTATTTTATTTTCTATTATTTATTTATTATTATTATTTTTATCCTCACCCGAGGACATGCTTAGAGAGGGAAAGGGAGGGAGAGAGAGAGGGAGAGAAACATTGATGTGAGAGAGAAGTATCTATTGGTTGCCTCTTGTACGTGCCACCGCTGGGAATCGAACCCGTGACCATTTGAGTTTGGAGATGACCCTCCAACCAACTGAGCCACACTGGCCAGGGCCTGCAAGATTTTTAAAAACGATACAAGATAATTATGATTGTGTTCTCTTTTAGATATTGAATTTTTCTTTCCATGATTTTCTAGAGAATGAAGATCTAGAAGACACCAAGGTCACCTCTCCAGTGGCTTCTGCCTCTGACCCAGAGCCCGACTCCTCACCCTCCAGGTAGGGACAACAGCTGCTTTGGAGAAAATGCTTTTAGAGCTTTTCTCCTGAGAGAAGGCATTGGTGAAAGAGGTGGGCAGCGAGTTAAGGGGGAAGACAAGTTGAAGTGAAGGGTATGAATGGTTTTGCCATTAAATAATCAGCCCTTAAGTATATTTAGGGGCAATATCAGCTCTATTTCAAGTTATAAAATTTTCTTTTACTCTCAGAGGATAAAACTGTAAGAAATAGTGTAGAGTCTTTATTTACATTCTCCTGAAGACTAGGTTCAAATGTGAAAACATTTGAAGTGGATCCCAGGTGGACTTCCAGGTGAACGTGTGTTTGATTTTTACTCATGAATGCGCACGCGCGCGCACACACACTCTATTGGAAGCAGTTTTTTAGTATGTAATTTTCAGATTAAACCATTATGATGACCTTCAAGTTATCATTCTTAAATTAATTTTCCTCCCCGTCCATTTCATCCCCCCACCGTCAGTGATATCAGAGTGTATAGCAGAAAGGGAAGAGTTGTACTGAGCCCTAGAATGAGTGGACACATGAAACATTGTGGAATAATTAATGAAAAACTATTTTGAGAACCCTGAGCTAGTGGATATTATAGTCCCACTAATTAGGGAATAGTACAATGTCAGGTAGAACCTATGGTTTTCATGTCTCACACAAAATTGATAGTGGGAGAATGTCAGGATATTTTTTAAATCTGTTACCTCTTGAGTAGAAGTTCTTTCTTCTTACCTTTGTATATGAAATAAAACTCTTTCCCCCAGAATTCAGTTGGTGATAATAATATAAGCCACACTCTCTTGAATGTTTCTCTGTAATAATGATAATAAAATTATTACTTTTTGTTGAGTATTTATATTTGCTCAGTACCATTCCAGGTGTTAAGCTGTTATCTCATTTGATTCTCATAACAACCCTCATTAAATAAGTTTAGCTATTGTTTTTTTTTTTAAGATGGGGAAAACATAACAGTGAATTCAGTAATTTGCCCAAGTTTACCCAGCTTTAGGTTTGTTTGACTCTAGAGCTTATTCTCATAAGTAGCAGTAGAAGAGTTTTGAGTTCTATGCTTAGAGCTACTAGGTTACTATATATATATATATATATAACTCCTTTTACAAGGTGCAGTCTCCTTAAGGCTTTATTTGAGACTATTCATGTTCTCATCAAATCTCCTGAGGAGAACTTTCCATCTTCCTGCCACCACCCTTTTTCTGTGGATTTGAAGGATCTTTGAGGGATGGGTTTTGGCACAGAACTGGTTTTTTTCTCCTCAGAATAAATACATTTTTTTTGAGTGAGGATTACTCGTATGGAACATTCTTAGAAAAAGAAATTTAATTTTAAAGTTTCGTTTTTAAAATCCAGTGTATGAAGAAAAAATGTCCAGCGATCGTGACGTTTAGTGTCTGAAGTTTAGTATTGTATTTGTGTTTTGTATGTATTAAAAATAGAAATGGCACAACTCTCGATCGTTTGTAGTGAGGCTGGCTGGCCAGGCGGGCCCCTCCCTTTGGAATGGCCTCCCTGTTCCGGGTCAGCACGACCAGAAGGCTTACAGCGGAAATTTTCCCTTTACATGGCTTATCATGGACATCAAGTGATTTGCAATTTATCTTTCCCAAAATACCCTTCACTGATTCTTTAGAGCATAAAATGCTAATGTGAATATTAAATTTATGTGGCTGTTGTATGTCTTGTTTAAAATATTTTTTAATAAGTAGACCCCATATTTGTGCAAAGTAACACACACAAAGGCAAAGAAAAGACTAAATTTTAGATGTCATATACAGTAAGGGAGGCTAATGGTCAAATTAACTGTTGTAGTCTCCATTCCAAATATTCCTCCTTTGTTCCTAAACAAAAATTTATTTATTCATTTATTTATTCAACAAGTAACAACTGGGTGTCTACTATGTATTCATTCAGAAGACATTTATTGAGAGCCTACTATGTACCTAGCACTCTTCTAGGCACTGAAGATGCCACAAATGAACAAGTAGGGGGTGAAGGGAATAGGGAACTAAAACGTAATTGGGGGGAAAAAAAAACCCAAAAAACTGATAAAGAAAAAAAAATGAACAAGCGATCCAAGGCCCTGGTCTCATGTAACTTATATTCTAGTGAGGGAGGCAGGCTGAAAACAAGTATATATTGTATTTCATAGAATCTAAGTTGCCACCAACTATAATATGAACTGCTATTCTATGTACCAGCAAGTAAGAAAGAAATGCCAAAGATAGTCTAATAAGAGACCCCGCACACAGAGCTTTGGTTCAACAAAAGCCTGCACCTTCAGTGAAAAGATAAACAAGGAGAAAAATCCCTCTATCCAGCCAAGGACAGCAAGAAAGCCGAGTGTCTCAACCTTGGCCCTGTATGAGGGCAGGGCAGAACAGGTCCTTGAGAATCTGAACCACAAGTCTAATCACCAGTTTGTTTACTAAATTCACTCTGCCAGTGTGGTCTAAACGAAACCCTTAAATGGAACTTCAAGTGGACTCCGTGGGTAGCACTCCTGGACTCTGGCAGAAGCAAATGCAAATCTCCTGTGGAAGGACTCCATGTCAGTCCAGGCCCAAGGCTGTTTGAAGACAGCACCAGTTTTTAGGTTGTCCCATATTTCTCTTAAAATCTGAAAACAAATATGCATCTTTCAGTCAACAAAATATGGTATATAATACGTCAGGCAGTAATGAGGGCAGCACAGAAAAGGGAAGCCAGGGAAGGTGTAAAGAGAGATGGGGCCAGGGAGGGGAGAGCCATTTTATACCAGACATCTGGGGAGCCTCCCGGAAGTCCTGGCTGAGCAGAAACCTGAAGGAAGGAAGCCAGAAGGTAACTGAGGGAAGAAGATTCTAGGCAGAGGCGGCAGCAGATGCAAAAGCCCTCAAGTGGGAGAATGCTTCAACTGTTTGAGGATTCTTAAGAGATTCAGAGGTCCTTGTGCCTGGAGTGGACTGGGCAAGGCGAGATGAGATCCTTCGAGGAGAAATGGGGTCAGAGGGCAGAGGGCGTTAGGGTTCCATGTGATAGGCTTGGCTGTAGATACTGGGCAAACAGAGGGGGAAGGCCAAGTTCTTCAAGCTCACCTAATGGTGAGAGAGGTAGTAATAAATAGTGTCAAGAAACAAAAATGGACCATAATTTCTGGGCTAGAGGATAAACTAGGCTCACAACACAGACCGATTTACAATTTACACAGGATTACCCAAGCAAACCCGTAAAAATCAACAGTACCCCACAGCTCTGATTTTCAGAGTAACTACCTCTTGTTTGCTCTGAGGTAGGTTGGAGTGACTTGGGTATTCCAAACAATGGCTCTGTTTTACCTAAAGAAAAGGTAATTTATGAGATAGAAGTGGTTTCTCTTGTGTTGGAAGGAAGGAAGGGAGGAAGGGAGGAAGGAAAGAAGAAAGGAAGAAAGGAATTTAAAAACTGATGATCTCCAAAATAAGCCATCTGTTTCCAAGGAAATGATGCCCTAAAGCAGCAGTTCTCAAACCTTACACCCCAAGGAACTTTTACTTATGTGGGTTATATCTGTCAGTATTTACTATAGTAATTAAAACTGAAAAATTAAAAAGCTATTGATTCATTTAAAAAGAACAATAACAAACTCATTACACATCAATATAAATAACATGTTTTTAATGAAAAACTTTTTTTAAAGCAAAAATAATTTAGTGAGAAGAGAGATGTTATAAATCTCTTTAAATGTCTGCCTTACTAAAGGCAATTAGATTCTCAGATCTGCTTCTGCACTCATTTCTGTTGCAATATCACATGCAGTCTCTCGAAAATGCCACTGTACTCTGGAGAAGATGAAAATGAAGAAAGACAAATGGTATTTTAGAATTACTTTGAAAAAGTTTTGGCCTCACAGACTCCCCTGAAAGAGCCGTAAGGACCCAGGGTCCCGGACAATATATTGATAACTGCTGCTCTGAAGAATCCATGCCACCTTTTGTGGGGAACAGAGTCCCAGGGGACCTAGGTGCTGTGTTCCAGTCCTGTCACTTCAAGCACTTCCTAGTCTCTCTGGAAGCCTGGGGAAATGGAAGAGAGCATAATTATTCCCTTGCTTCTTTAAAATCAACTACTCAAATAGATGTGGTTTAAGGCATCGAGATGGTAGATTAATGTGCGTAAAAAGCAAAGAAAGCAATTACCTTTTTCAGTTACCCCGTGAATTGGGTGCAATATGGAAATCCGTGATAGGGCTGCAAAAGGTAGGGTGTGGACTGCAAATGCTGAAAGACCGCTCCTGGGCTAACTGTGGACAGGGATTGCCTTGCTAATCAGTTTGCGCTTCCTTTGTTTTGGTGAGCAATTTCTTTGCTTCTAACCAGTTGCTTTATGTGTACTAGAGTCATAACTCTAGTATGACTGGGGAAACGATTTGTTAGGGCAGAGAAGCTAATACATAAAATGTGAGCCCTCAGAGATCACCCAGTTCAACCCTTCATTTTACACATAAGGGTACAAGGGCCACAGGTGTACAGTCTGTGGAAGCAGAAAGCCTCGTCTCATGAAATTTCAATATCTGTCACCTCTGTGTATCAAAATGTGTATCCCCTCTGTCATGATACATAGGGAATACATTAATTTTTCTAGCCCTGGCTGGTTTGGCTCAGTGGATTGAGCGTCGGCCTGCGAGCTAAGTGTCGCTGGTTCGATCTTCCAGTCAGGGCACATCAGAGAAGGAAAACTCTGACTCCAAAAAACCTCCGCTGCCTTGCGGCATACCTCTTCAGGAGAAAGGCTAAGGGAGTAAACCCCGACAGAAAATCCGGAGCCGGAGTCCCTAAGGCGGTTTGACGTTGTAGTCAACACCGGCAACTCCTGCGGCGCACCTGAAGCCAAGCTGTATTGACTCCGTCTTTCCCTTGGACCCTTCAGCTGCGAAGAGAGGGGGGGTCTGCTGCATGGGCAACAGCAGACCCTCCATATCACCCTGCCCAGGCTCTGTAGCTTCATCGCAAGATGTCGATTCAACATGGGAGGAGACAGATACCGTGTCACTCCCGAGTCGGACTGCACAGCCATTCTCGGCGGTGCAGATAGACTCTTAAGAAGCTACACCATCGTCTCTCGAGATGGACGGCTGCCGACGACGACGACTAGAGTCATAACTCTTGTTGAAATTTCACGTGGGTCCCAGTGAGGAATAGAACCAGACCTGCAGTTGGTCTCAGATGACGAGCTATGTGTTTGCCATGGTTCTTGGAGCCTGGGATGTCGCTTCATCAGCGTGTTGGCCCTCATATACGGTCACCGCTTTACTTTGGGCCAGTTTAGCCCTGGGCAGTGGTCAGCTAAGTTGACAGTAGACCTAATGCCAGAGGAAAGCAGGGGTTTGGGGGTGCGTCCTTTGCAAGTTGTTATATTTCTGAGTTTCTCCAGGGCTATTGTGCCTTTTTAAAAAGAGTCCTTGAACTGACCTGCTGTCTTTCTCCGAGAGGCCTCAGACGGTGTCTCCAGTGAGGAAGGATGCTACGGAAGATCAGCAGAAAGCAGCCTTGGAGGCTCAGGCCTTGGTGGGGCAGGAATTGCAGCCTGCAGACCAGACCCAGGTCCTCAACAAGGTGGGGAGCACATTCTCACTCTCTCTTTGAAAAGGAGGTGTTTATGGCACCAGAATTTAGACACATATGGATGGGCTGGAATTAGAAAGCACTGTGAGAGTGGTTCACAGATTCTCTTTGCCCTCTCTGGGCATTTCATTTTTAATTATTCGGAGAATGATCGTGTGTGTCTCCCACAGGGCCCATCACTGTACTAGCACCCAGTAGGTACCTACTTAAAAAATGAAGCATTAAAGTGAATGTTTACATATTGTCTAAAATCCTGTCAATGTGAGAAGGCTTAAACCATTGGACTGTGTTTTAGTCTTACTTTTCCTGTGCAAGATCTACTCAGCATTTATGGTAAAGATTCCATAGAAATGGTATCCAGAGCAGTGGTCTTCCTGCCATGGAAGACTGGGTTGTTTGTATCATTATTAACATATATATTACAATAACAAATGGTATTAGTGTCAGTAAAGACAGTGGCAAACATTATCATTATAATGTTTTATAATGCATTTGAGTTTATAAAGCATTTTACCCACAATATTTCATTTATTCCTGAGAACAGCCCTGTGAGTCCCCATTTTACAGATGAGGAAAACTGAGGCTAAGAGCTGTTAGTGACTTTACTAAGGCTTTGTAGCTAATAAGTTATAAGCTAAATCCTTTGGTTAGCCTTCTGGAAAATGAAGGACTCAATTAAGCAAGTTAGTCACAGTCTGATTCACCTCATTTGGCAATGGAGTTAAGAACTGAAAGACTTATTCTCCAGAAACAGATAGTATGGGAATATAGTCTGGGAGGGCTACAAAATTTCTTTCTTTCTTTCTTGCAAATATTCTAGTCTCTTAACTGGACCGCTGTCTCACTGATGTGTTTTCCCATGTTAGCAGTAGGTGTACTTTTTGAGTTGCCTGCTATCTGCTTGGAAAAGGAGCAGAAAGTTAAGGCATAATAGCGTGAAACAGAGGAACACTCATCTGAGTGATTTAAGGTGAGACCCACTAGGGGGAGACTGCAGGCTCCTGCCGTGGGTCATCATGGGCTTTGAGTATTGAGTGTATTTGTACCTCTCCATGCAGGTTAGATGTCTAGCAGCAAGTACACTATTTAAATGCAAGTCCTGGGGCTGGTCTAAGGGGAAGTTATAATTATTTACAGAATGTGGTAGTGGTGGAGACAACCAATGGGATAAGACATCTAAGGTGAGCCATGGATGAGAGAGACAATAAACTGGATTCTGTCTCTGTAGCGCTTTGGTGAATTGATTGACAGTGGTCTGGAAGTGACCTTCGAATGGGAACTGTAGCAGGAGGACCGTGTGGCACAGTGGGAGTTGACCTCAACCCTGGGTGCAAGCGTCGTCATGAATGAAGCTGTGGGGTGGTACTGTGCAGGCCGAGGGGATACCAGGACATGGCCCAGAAACACTACTGATGCAGATGTCAGTGAGCTTTGAAGATGTTTGCAGGCAAGGATTTTCTAAAGTGTCTCGAGTAGGAAAGTTGCAAAAGGTAGGAGAGAACAAGAAAGAATCTTTAAATTAGGGAACATTTTGGTGGCATTGAAATAGTTAGAATTCATTAGCAAACCTGTACCTGGAGGAAAGAGAAGGAATAGTGAATAGCACAGTAGGCTTAGGGTTGGCAGAGTGGAGGTAAGAGGGCAGTGTGGGCAGCCTTCATTTGGAAAGAGGCTAATTGGACTCTGCCACTTTAATACGTCCTCTAACCGGATTTCTGTTGTGCAGATGGCCAAGTACCAAGCTCCACAGAGGTCTGGGGACATCGTTATGATCCAGTCTGAGCACACAGGAGCTATAGATATTCTTTCAGCTGATTTGGAATCTGCAGACCTCCTGGGGGACCACAGGAAAGGTGAGACCCTTGGGAGCATGGAAGGTGGTTTTTCTGTTTCCACTGGGTACTTGAAGAAAGGCAGAGAGATGGAAGGAAAGAAAGTGACTTCTGAAAGGAAGTAAAAAAAAAAGAGTGCAGTAGAAATAATGTCTTTGACTGTGACAACCTCCCTAAGCAAAATGCCAGGGATGGCGGCATTTCCTTTTGGTTCCTCAGTGCTAAGCTGCTTGTCCTTTCAGTCTCCCCACCTCCGATGGCACCTCCGTGCATCTGGACCTTTTCCAAGATGAAAGAATTCAAAAGCAAGCTGGGCAAAGAGAAGAACAGCTGTCTGGTGGTGAAGCGGGGTGAGGTGGTGACCATCCGGGTACCTACCCACCCAGAGGGGAAGCGTGTCTGCTGGGAGTTTGCGACCGATGACTATGACATTGGCTTTGGAGTTTATTTTGACTGGACCCCTGTAACCAGCACTGACATAACTGTGCAGGTCAGTGATTCCAGTGAGGATGAGGATGAAGACGAGGAAGAGGAGGAGGAGATTGAAGGTAAATTTAACTTGAACATAGTGTGCAGTTTCCTTTCCGGGCGCGACCTCGTATCTAGCGACCTGTTAGAGTGCAGGCGAGGAGTCCCGTTGGGCATCTCCCGCTGAGTTGAGGGTGCAGGCCAAAGCCAGACCCTCAGAAAACATTCTGGCAGGATCGGTATTGATGCCTTCTTTTCCTTCTGATCAGTACCTGCTGTCTCCCCAACATCTTGAGGACAGGGATGGGGCAGGGGCAGGGAAATGGGTGGGTCAGTGTTGTTGTATATAGAGGGAATGTTTTTCAGATCACATATAAACCTGAGATGATTTTTCATTTATTTTAGTTTTATGGTATTTGCCTGTATTCTTGGCCTGGAACCAAACTGAGGGGTTACAATTTGCTAATTGCACCCATTCTCAACCCCTCCCTCGTCCCCCACCAAGTGGTCACAGCTGGCTGATGACTGTCGTCTTCTTTGTTTTATGTCTGCAGCAGCTTTAAAAGTAGTCTCTGGGCTCCCTTCCAGTTGTCACTCGCAATTACCTCCTCAGGATGGCCCTAAGGCATTGGGGGGGGGGGCACAGGTGATATAAGAGGAGGTTCTAAGCATTAGCTTTATTCTTTGGTTTTCCTATATTATCTTAAAACCAATTCCTTAACTTGCTTCTTCATGGACAAGCAAGTCTGCAGGAAAATCTTAAGGTAGTTAGGGAAGAAGAGAACCTCATATGTTACTAGCTGCTCTTTAGGAGGCCAAGTTCTGGGCACTGTACAGCGTGTTTGTCTGCCCCTCCTACCATTAGCTAGTTCTTTCCCCTATTGAATGAAAGGATGTGAGAGTCTCCTCCTCTAAATGTCTTTTTCTTTCCCTTGGAAATGTCCAGACACTTCTAGAGCTAGGTAGGCTCTGCCAGGTTAAACCCTTGTTTCTCAGTGGAGATGTTACTGGTATTTGGGGCGTGATGCCTGTTTGCTGAGCAGGTCCTGTCCTGATGTTTAGCGTCCCTGTACCCTTGGATCACCCAGACATTCCTGTAGGAAGGCAATAGCATCACCGCTGGGTGAAAGCCACTGGTTCACCTGGTCCATTCTCTTACCTTCAGGTAGGACTTCTGTGTGGTCTCTGAACTCATGTCCAAACACTCTACCATTTTGCTCATGCAGACCCTGTCCCAGCTGGAGACGTGGAGAGAGGCTCTAGGAGCTCCCTGCGGTGTCGCTATGGTGAGGTCATGCCTGTGTATCGGCGGGACAGCCACCGAGACGTGCAGGCTGGCAGCCACGACTACCCCGGTGAGGGCATCTACTTGCTCAAGTTTGACAACTCCTACTCCCTGCTCCGCAACAAGACTCTCTACTTCCACATCTACTACACCAGCTGAAGGCCCGTGGGGACCAGGCGGGCAGTGTTTGCTGGCTGGAGCAGGCTGCCAGCTGGTGCCTCTTGTTTTGGATCAGCAAGAGCTTGAAGTTTGAGCGTGGGGCTCCTGACCCTCACGCCCTGCCTGGCAGGCCTGACGTTGACCCCATGTAGCTTTTGCCCTTCCTTGGCTTCTGCAGATGGTGGTGTAGTGCCCTGGTCTGTGGTCCCTGACTCACACTCTTGCTTCAGACTCCAGCAAAATATGAAGGTGCCCATCAGTCAAAAGCCTAAAAGCAAGTTGGGTGTTCTCTTTAAAAATAGGTTTGTCTTGGTACAGGTGTATCATTCCAGTTGCTGCTCTCTCCTTTCCCAGAGCCTTTACTGCACATGCGTTCGGTGGTGCCCACTCTCTTTTTGGAAATGCTGGGAGAGGGAAAAGCATGTTGTCCGTGAAGGAACCCAGTTCCTGCCTGGAGAAGGCTCTCCCAGCCTCTCACCACTGCCATATTCC
This sequence comes from Furipterus horrens, assembly GCF_987537825.1. NCBI lineage: Eukaryota > Metazoa > Chordata > Mammalia > Chiroptera > Furipteridae > Furipterus > Furipterus horrens. The sequence goes on along the minus strand of NW_028327173.1, from coordinate 192,552,394 downwards.
CGCCTGCCGCCGCTGCATGGTCTCTAGCACAGGCCGGGAGCCCGCACTGCCTTTGACGGGTGTTATTAGTCCTGATGGTTCGCCCCTGCCTGTTTGCCTCCTCTTATCCCTTCCCTAGGCCTGTGTCTTTGCTATCACAGCAAGAACTTCCATGCAGTCTTCAGTGGTGATCAATGTATCTAGGGTCTTCTGGGAACAAAAACTGCCTTCATCACTTCCTGTTTCAAGAGGTTGTGTCTCTTACCAAGGGCACTGGTGGTTGAAGGGGAAAGGGTGGCAATAAGGCGCTGGACTGATGCCAGAACCCACATCTTTGAAAGTCAAGTGTTACTAAAAAAAAAAAGTTTTTTTTGGTATAATCATAGGACTGTCATCTGAGAGAGAGAGTTTAAAAAAACAAAACAAAAAAACAGTCCAGATTTCCCACTGCTTTCTTCTTTCTTTAGATTAGGAACCTTCTTTGGAAATTTTGCTTTGGAACCAATCAGACTTCCAAAATGTCTGTATTTAGGTTGCACTGAGGGCTTAAAGCTTTTGGTGTTCAGAGTTTCTTAGGAAAGATGGTAACGAGCTTCACTGTTGCTGCGGGTTGGATTTGTTCTTTACCAGGCCAGACCTTGCATTCCCTTGGCGAGGCCCAGGAGTGCCGCAGGGTGCTGCGCCGGTGGCCCCCAGAGCGGCAGGGGGCAGGGCCTCAAGCAGAGGAGGGACCGCGGCAGCTGTGGGTACTTCCTTGCTGCTTTTTTCTGTGTCAAGTCTGTTACTTCCTCAGCATTTTGAAGAATGATTAGATTTATTTATTACTTTATTTATTTTTTTAGCACATTTCTTCTTACCTTTGAAACAGTTTCCATCTGTTCCTTAGAAGGCTTCCATCTGCCCTGAGCCACTGAAGCCGCCTCTTCTATGGAGTTAACGATGATTTTAGGAGAAGCTGGGAAGTGATAATGTTCCATTCCTGCAGGTCAGTCCTGTGATGCTTTGGGAGGAATCTGCCTCTTCTGAGGGGGATCATGCTAACCTACCCCGACATTCCCTGTGCGGCATTCTAGGTTGTGAGAAAATCTGCCCGTTGGCCCCGGGTTGAGTGCAGAGGACTTGACTAGCTAATCAGATATTCTGTGGTTTCAGGTTGTCGAAGTCTTTTGCCTCCTCTGAAGGGTCACCCTTCTTCGGCTGTTTTCTCTGGCCCATTCCTTCCTGTGTGAGTGCCTTGCGCCAGGCCTCCCCTCCATACAGGAGCAGGAAACGGAAGAACAGGGCTCCTCACAGCAGGTCTGCGGTAGCAGCTGCGTCGTGAGCAAGGGCGACACACCCCGCACCTTCCATTTCCCTGGGCGCAGAGCCCGGAGCAGGGTGGGTGGGATTTGGTGGGCTGCCATGGCCTCCCGTTCTCTGAGCAGCGTCAGGCCGCCATTCTTTTATATCTGAGTGCGTTTTGTAGGGGATTATACTGGCCAAAATTTATATACCTTGTGTGAAATCAGAAATTATTTTCTTGACTGTTTGGGCAGCGAAAAGGCAACCTGCTGTGCGTCAGCCCATCAGATAACTGAATAACCACTTTTTCATCACTGATGTTGAATCACGCCTTTGCTATATAATCTTTATAAAATAGTTTTCTACTGAGCTGTTCTCCAGTCAGCTAAAGCCTTGCTTATTTTTCTTGCCTATTATTAACTTCTGACTTTCTCTTAAAATGGAGCTGCCAGGCCATAGCAAGTTCTCTGGAAAACACTTATTGTTTATTTTTACTGTGAGAGTCTCTGTACTTTTTTTTTTTTTTTTTTTAATCTTAGTTCAGTTGCATCAGGGAAGCCTAAGGGACTTGTTCCCGTTGCCTCTGTGTGCCTCTTATCGTCCGGTCACTTTTGAAGTCCTGGACATTCCTACATGTCGTTCTGTACTGGTGTTTCACTAACAGTCAGGGGTTTTTTGTTCCATTTGTACAAAATAGCTAAAAGAAGACATTTTAAAAAACTCATTTACCATTCTTAAATTAATGGAATTATTGAACTTTAAGGACAAAATATTATTTACTGAAGCATAGGTAATTGCTGAGAATTTCATAGCCCAGCAAATCCTAAGAGGTAGTTATTTCCTTAGTCTGTCCCTGTCCAAGTTTACAGAACCAAACAAGAAAATGAAAATCATTTGTTTTCACCCTCAACCAGTCTTCCAGAGCACAAATAAATATTAACAAACAATTGAAAGAAAGTACTTCATCGTAGGAGAGAGACTTGAATTCTCTACACAGAGTGGCTGAGTCCTTAAATTTTTTCCATTTGTTTAGTTTTTGAGATAGGGCTTTTAGAAAGGAAGACATGTTTAAAGGGTTAATTTTCCCCAACATTTTACTTTGAAAAATTTTCAGCAAAATTTAAAAAAGTAATATAAAGACCTTTATGCATACCGCCACCTAGATTTTCAAATTATAAACTGCTAACTTTTAATCAAAGATGACTCTACGATTCTTTTCCTTTTGACAAGTGTCCAATTAGAGGATGTTCCCTGCACAGACATCAACTCTCCTGGTCAGAGAGCTCCTGGATTTTTGCAGGCTTGTTTCATTCAACACGAGTCACCCGGAAGGTGGTCCTCACAAAAGTGTTTCCTGGTCTCCATCTTTCAAACTCTTGCTCTATTTCCCTTCTCCCTCAGACCATAATTTCTGCTGTTTTCTTCTCCAACATGCCAATGTTCAAGTGAGGGTAATTGTGAAGCTGCTGTGGAAGGACGCTATTCTAATTTCTTTTGCTTTATAAGATATCCTCAGGACTCTGAAATTAAAACTCAATCCTCAGACAGTATGTAGCCTTATAATGGAAGTAGGTAGCAACTTGAAATGAGGTCATTCTTATTTTTTTCCTAATTGATTCATGCACTTTAAAAATATTTTTATCTGTTATTTAGGAAAGAAAATCTCAGACTTTAAAATGTATATATTGTTCCCTATAATATATATGTGGAGGAATTAAATCTAAAAGCTCACTGCCTCGTTTTAATCAATGGGATTAGATATTATTGTGAAATGTATACAAAATATGAGTTGATGTGTTTTTGATGAGCCTTCCCAGTCCTTTTTTGAATGAATTAGGTAAAACCCAAACCCCAAAGCCTGTATTTTTATATTCATTTTTTAAAACCACTTTTCTGCAAAAGGTTGTTTTTTAACCCCAAAGTGTGTGGCTCTAAGGTACATTGACCCTAATATTTACATAAAAGACTGTTGTTTTAGAGGAAGCGGCATGAGTCAAACAGTTTGGTACAGCTCGAGAACTGTCTTTTGAAATTGATAGTAAGGAGTGAAAGCAATAAAATGAAGGGAAGAGAGAAAAGCTATCAAACGTATCCTGGAATTCTGCTCATCCCGATTTTGTTTAGTTCTTTAGTTTGTGTTCCGTTAGTTGGAATTGTTCTTTAAGCCAGAAGCCTCACTGGTTCTCATGGTGCTTATTCTAGAAATCCCAAACCCAATTTGCTGTCTTTTCCAATGGGATCAACTTTAGGAATATTTTTAAGTAGGTCTGTTATGCTCAGTGCAATCCTGGCCTGAACATTGATTTCATCTCTTTTATTCTCTGGGACCGATAAGTCTAGTGCCATGAAAAAAGATGGTGAGTTCAGAAAGAAGCTGGGTGGGGCTCCAGCTGTGTCACGGTAGCCCTGGTTGGTTTTGACTCTGGTCAAGAAAGGACGAAATAGGTTAATTTTGACCAACACCATAGAAGAGTCTCAAGCCACAAGAGTGTGTGTGACGTGTAGGAATCACCATCTTCTTTAATCTGGGTGGGCTGGCCTTCCACATAGTAGTAAATGGAGCAAACCAGAGAGACACAGTTTGTTCTCCTTGTTGGAGCTTCCATTTAGATTCTCTCCTGGGTCTAAAAGGTCCACATGAAACTCTTTAGTCTCTCCTTAGGACTCTGGAATCTGCTAGAAAAGGGAAGAGCACCATCCATCTAGCATCTCAGAGGAAAGTGAATTTCTGTCTGAAGGAGATTTCATTTTTGTTATCGAGAGGGATAGCTTGTTAACAGATTTATGCTCTTGAGAGAGCAAGTCATTATATTCATTGTTTGTGCTCAGGGAACCATGATGCATGATTCTTCGGGGAGTCAGTAGGGGATGGGTGTCTAAAACCAATCACAATGCAGCACTGCAATATGGGTAGAGTATCCACATGACCACAGTCCCAGTCTTCATGCACATGGGATCCTTTCCCTGGGAACCTCATTTCCTCACGGCTGAGAGACAAAGAGAGGGACTAGCCTCCTTCTGTTTTTATCTGATGTCTTGATTTTTTTCTGGTATTGTTTAGCACCGGCAGCATGATATCCAAGGCCTCAGTTTGCCCGATTAACCAGAATTATAATGATATAAAATCAAGTAGATAAAGTAATCCATCATGGTTGAAAGTAGGACTTTGTTCTTTAAGCCAGAAGCCTCACCTGGGATCCCTGGGTAACTCATATGACTGCAGTCGGAACTCTTGTTAACCTGACCAAGTGGGTGAAGAGGATGTGACAGTGCTGTGCTGATGAGGATGACAAATTAGTTGAGTTGGTTCGTACATAGAGGAAGCCCTCCATCCATGGGAACTGTATTCTGTTACTGGCTGTAAGTGTAATATCAGTGTGAGCTTGCAGCTCTTCAGCATCCTCAGTCTTGATTTCAGGTCCCACTAAAGCAACCAGTCTCCCATGGGCGGTCACTGTGGCATACTTCAAGGGAGAACCCCCTGGGAGTTGGTTCTTGGTGTTGTCTTTTCTGGGAATGGGGGCAGGCCCTTCAGCACAAACTGCTTTGGCTTTGTTGGTACCTGGTTATGGTCCATGTCACCCCGTTGCTCTGCCTGACCAGTCCAGCACCTCTGGGTGCTTCTTTGACATCTACCTACTTATTTATGTAATAAATAAGGTTAGGGCAAGATTTTGGACCCAAAGGGTGAGAAAAACTTTGCTGTGGGGGCAGATTTCAGAAATCACTGCTCCCTCTAAGTGTTGCATTGTCCCTGTCTGAACCAAGACAGCCAGACAAAGCGCCCCCTGTTGGACTCTCTCGTCACCAAGCTAAGAAAACCCGATTAATTGCCTAAAGCCTTGGTAAGGGGGGCTTACTTACAAATAATCATTCCCTCAAAAACTAAGTCCAAAGGCAAGACTCTGCCTTTGAAATTACTTGTAGCCCTGGTCACTGCTTTGAACTTACGATTTCTGTTATATGTACTTTGATTTCTTTTAGGCCCCAGGCATGTGGACCAGAGTTAATTTCGTGGCTCTTCTCCACTCTAAGAGATAAGGAAAAGGTGCCCCAGTAATTGAGAGATACAGACTTTTAAAATTATATTTCATGGTTTCGTGTCACTTTAAGCAGGTAGTTTTGACTTATCTAGGAGTAAAATATTATACATATGTGAAATGATTTTCAGGGGACAAAGTATATTTTCTAAAAGTTCTGATATAAGGTCATGAACAATTCTAAAGTTTGGCTTGAAATATTATAGTATATAGGTTACGGAAGAGGCCCAAACTGGCAGTCACTTTAAGGAGTTCTCGTCCTGAACTCTCATCCTCACTTATGTTTAAAATGCCTTGTCTGTGGTGCTCCTCATGATCGGTTGTTCTTTTTTAAAATAAAGATTTTATTTTTATTTTTAGAGGGGAAGAGAGGGAGAGAAACATGGATGTGTAAGAGAAATATTGGTCGGTTGCCTCTTGCATGCCCCCAACTGGGAACCTGGCCTGCTACCCAGGTCTGACCAGGAATCAAACAGGTGACATTTTGCCTTGCAGGACAATGCCCCACTCACTGAGCCACACCAATCAGGGCTGTTATTGTTGATTTTTAGGTTCAGGCAATAATCATCTGGAAAACACCATCTTAATTCCTTTTGTTATGTCCCAAATCATACATTTAACTAAGAAATTCCATATTAAAAACTCTACCACTATCCCTTTCTGAGATATGTCCCTTAAACGAAAAAAATTTTTTATATAATCAAGTTGAATTATTGTCACTTAGTCATGTACCCATGTTTCCTTAGTAATGGGAAGTGTTTTGAAATTCCCAGTAGAAAGCTGCTTCATAATCAAAGTGATGGGTTATAAGAAAGCCATTTGGATAAGGATAATTGGAATAGAGGGAGGTGCTTGAGGATTTCCTAAACTACTTTATGCCATTTCGCTTATTTCTGAAAGACCTGCTTGGGTGCCATGCACTGAGCTCTATCACATCAGTTGAAAGATGATCACGCTTTCTTGGTAAATATTTAAGCAATTGGCAATCACAAAGACATTTTTCCTTATTCTATTTCATGTACTGACGCTGACATTACAAAGAGGGGTCTGAAAGGGAAACAGTCTTTTATTTAAAATACAAACATTTTATTTAAAGTATCTTAGCCAATCATTTATTACAGTCAGCCTGTTTTACATGTCTCTGTTGTGAGAAATGCTGTCACCATCTCCTGTGATTTCTAAGAGCTCTGTACCAAATTGTTCTTTAATCATTATGTCCTGCTGAGTGGCTTTTCCTTTGAGGTACCATATTTTACCACCCCGTGGCACCGAATGTGTTGCTGTGATACACAGATGATCCTGAGCTATGGTTCTTTAGATAGCTCAGTCTTGTGTTTTTATATTATGTAACAGTTTTGTGATGCTGTTGTGCATTCTTTGTCTTCTCTTCCGAGTTTTTAAATCTGTCATAAATAAACTTTTTCACTATGCACCTGAAACATGTGAGTTATATCTTAATGAACCTGATTTACAGTTAACATTTTTATTCATCTCTCCTTTGCATCTTAAAAGGAAAGGTATTCTATAAATTTAATCTGTTGAGGTTGTACAAATTAAGCAAAACTGACAATTAAGAAAATTGAGAATAAGATTAATGATAGATCTTTCATCTGTGTTAAAATTCATGGCAGAGTATTATGAACTGGGAGCTCGGTTTAGCCCAAGAGTAGGAAATTGGATTTAGAGTAATGATTACTGAATAGAGCATTATTGAGTTCTGTCAGTATTTAGTCCCCAGTGATGCTCATGTTCCAATGAACTTACTTCCTCTGTTCAAATTTAGAAGGAGTACTTTGGACCCAGGGTAATCATTAACTCAGCCTGGGTGATACTAATTTAGCTTATTTTCATTTACAAAAATGACTCTGTAAAATATCTTTGACATCTCTTACAATGCTGCCTCTGCACATCCCTGGAGTCTGTTTCAGAATGAGAAGGACTCACATGTGAGCGGGCAGGAGTGCCATTTAAATATTTTCTTCAGTGATATCTGTGGTTCCAAGATGAGCTTGGTAGGTCTTTCTCTGCTTTCCTTTGCAACATATTCTAGAGGCTGTTGTATAAAAGAGGAAGAGATAGATGTAAAATAACTGTGTTAAATGACACACCACAACCAATAATGAAAAAAAAGCCCAGGCAGACTATATTTAGCTAGTGATATTTAATGAGTTATGATTTTTTAAAAATTACTTTTAGAGAAAGGGGGGAGGGGAATGAGGAGGGGGGAGGGGGGGAGAGAGAGAGAGAGAGAGAGAGAGAGAGAGAGAGAGAGAGAGAGAGAGAGAGAGAGAGAGAAACAGAGTCATTGATCAGTTGCTTCCCGTATGCACACCCTGATCGGGAATCAAGCCTATAACCTAGGTATGTGCCCTGACCAGGAATCAAATCCACAACCTTTTGGTGTATGGGACGATGCTCCAACCGAACCACCTGGTCATGCTCACCCTGACCACTTTTGACAGATGAGGGGACAAAGGCAGAAAGAGATTCAGTGCAAAGGCAGATCCAGAACTAGAGTTCAAGTTCAAGGGCTAGAGTGCAAGTCTCCTTCTCCCATTAGGGCTTGCTCATTTCCAGGCCTGGTCAGCCCACCCAACTTCTGCTCCTGCTGCAGCTCAGCGGTGCATGGTTTGAGAGCTAGCCCCTCAGCTCAGGGGGTGTGTCTGGCTGCCGGCAGGGGTGAGACACTTGGAAGGCCTCCAAGGCCAGCAGTGACTTGTTGATTCGGCTGATGGTAGGGTAGGGAGTGAGATCCACCTTGAACCTGTGGCAGAGAAACACCCACCTCAGCCAAGGTGCACAAGGGTACAGGGAGACTGCCCTGTGGGTGGTAAGGGAGCACAGAGGCAGGGCTGGAGGAGGCCCTGGGGCTGGCCAGGGAAGGGCTAGGAAGGTGGCCCTGCCAGGCGGGAAGCCTTCGTAGATAGCTCTCTAGGGAGGGGTAGCTCTTGTGCAGTATCATCTGGTGTCTGTCACTACTGTTCCTATTCCAAGCAATAGCTGTTTATTGAGAATGTACTACGTTTAAGACACAGTGCTAGATATTTATATATACAAATGCTCACTCCACCCACGTCAGAAGCTTCCTGGTGACAGAGAGCGTGTCTACAGTTCCGTATCCTTAAGGGTGCCTAACTCAGTGCAGGGCACAGACAAGCCACCCTGGGGATAGCCAACTTCTGGGGTGGTTTCTTCTAGGGGTGTCCCCAGGTGAGCCACCTCTTAGGACCAGGGTCTGCAGTTGGGCATGGTACAGGGTGTTCCACCGAATACCTCTGCTCCATGTCTTCCAGAGCACAGGGGCTGGTGTGGCCCAGCACAGGGGCCAGTCTGGGAGAGTCCCTATATGAGATGCTACCTGAGTAGCTGAAGTGGGGGTGGAGGGGCTAACTGTGGGAGGAGGCTGGGCATTTTGAGGGGAGGAGCCAGGAGGAAGGGGAGGGTGGCAGAGTTCTCTTACCTTTCAGCATTTGCCACCTGAGGCACTAAGCAGAGATCAGCCATGGACACCTGAAAGGGAGTTGCGTGTGTCTGCATCAGGGTGTGCACCCAGACTCACGCGCTGGGCTGGGTGTGTTGTTGGTGACAGTACTGGGTTGCCAGCCTGATGTTCCCATTTGCTTCTGGCTCTTCCATCCACCCCCACCACCCCTCCCCCCTCCTTGTCTCCCCTGGGCTGTCTGAGTCTGTCTCCAAGAGCTGAGAGTTTCTGCCCCGCCAACCAACTCCGTGGGTGGCCAGAGAAGGTCTGATGGCCTTATTGGATGTACTGTGCTTGTTAAGGAACACCATCACAGGCCCTTAGTGAGGGCTCCCCGCGGGAGGAGATGCCTCAGGGTGGAGGTGTGGGCCCTGGAACCAGAATTAGCACAGGGCCCAGGCCTCAGCCTCAGGAGGCAAGGGGACCTGTGCCCTAGAATCTCAGAATCAGGAGGGACTAACCCCTCAGCTGATGCCTAGACCGCCTCCCCATCTCAGAGAGAAGGTCTTCAGCTTGACCCACTCCAAAAATGAGACTCACTTCCTGTTGAGGCAGCTGATGAGGAATGGGCAGAGGAGCTCCCCATGAGCTACCTTCTGCTTGGCACAGAGTGGACAACCTTGGTCCCTGCTCCCCCGCACCCCAACCCCCACGCCTTCTCAGGAAGCCCACTGAGCTGAGCCTGCCCTGGGGTGGAGGGAGAGGGTGGGCAGGAGGCGAGAGGCCCCTGTGGACAGGCCTGGGAGGGCTTACCTCATCTCCCACACAGTACTTCCCTGCTGTGTTCTGCAGGATCTGCTCCAAAGCTGTGGGGGGACCACATGAATAAGCTTACTCTGGGCATAGCAAGGGGAAATCAGCCTTTCTGGACCTGGCCTTCACAGTACTGAAATGGGTGGCTCTGAGTGACAGGCTGGGGCACGTGTGCTGGAGAGAATTTGGCAGCCAGATCTAGAGTGAGCTGATAGACATGGGGATAAGATGATGTTTCCCGGGCTCCTCAAGTCCAGCTGTCATTCCCCCAGGGACAAGACCTGCCACTGGCCAAGGCAGCAGCTCATACACTGACAGGATGGCACTTTGCTGGCCTTGGTTTTCCAGCTGGAGTGGGCAATGAAGCAGAGGTTGGGCCATCCAGCTCCAAAGAGCCTCAAGTATTGAGGTTCCCAGAGATGGAGGCCAGGTTTGGAAGCTGCCCAGCCCACTGCTTCATCAGCCCTGCCCCCCACTCTCATCCATGCCACTGTCAAAACCAAAGAACCTGGAAGGCTATTTCACATGCTCAGGGTCATGGGCACGAGAGCCATTTCTCTGAGAGGTCATCTTGGGACAGCTCGCAGGAGTAGACTCACCGTGAAAGCCAGAATTGATGACCTTCTGGGCCCAGGATAGCTGGTTCTCCTGTCCCACTTGCTTCAGGACAGACAGGTTCTGTGCAGCCCAAGGAAAATCTGTGATTGGCTTTGGGAGCCAGGCTGGGCCTGCTCAGCCAAGCCCGCTCAGGGAAGCTCAGTTCCCATGTTCTCCTCCCGCACTCCCCCAGGCTCCAGGAGCCCTTTCAGGACCCTGAGGTTGAAGGGAGGCGGAGATCTCAGCAGCCACCTTCTCAGGCTGCCCCAGGGCCCCTGTAGTCTGGAAGCCTGTGACTCTGGCAAAGATGTGCAAGGGTGGGGACATGGGCCACTGCCTTGTGGTGATGATGGGCATGACCGTAACGGAGGCCTCCCTCCCTTGCATTCCTTCTCCCTTACATGGTCCCTTGTGAGGAGTGGGAGTGCAGGTGGCAGGGGGAAGTGGGGAGGAGGGACAGGGAAGGCACATAGGGCTGACTTTCAAGAGCTTTGGACACTCTGGACCCATCCTTGTACCCCTGGAGCCATTTCATTTCTGGATTCAGATTCCTCGTCTATAAAGTGAGGATGACTGTCTGCTACAATCTCCTTTGATACAAAAACCAAAGTGACATGTGGGGTGAGGGGACACAGGTGCACAGCTTCTAGTCCTGGGCTCTGGTCCTTGCTTCATCATACTTAGCTGAGTGACTGCAAAGTCACTCCATCTCTCTGGGGCTAGTTCCTCATTTGCAAAGTCAAGAGTTAGCACAGATGAGTTGTTTTATTACCTTTTTTTTAAAAAAAATCACTGATAACTTTATAAAAAATAAAAATCTTACGGGAATCCTGATCTGTGATACAGAACAGATGAAAGGGAGGCTGCTCTGGTTAATTAAAGGGATGAGGCCTGGACCTGTGCTGTTCAGCTGCTCCCCTATCGCCTGGCCCTTCCCCGCTCCAGCCCCTCTGGATGCATCCTTGGAAACCTAGGGCTTCCGGGAAAGCAACTGGGGACCCATGGAGTGGATGATTTTTGGGATCCCTCCCCTTTCCCCCACCCCACGGGATTTTGATCTAAGTCCTTGACAATCCCTCCCTGTCCTTCTGCCACCCTCACATCCCAGCTGGGCACCCCATTGTGGGCTCGCCACAGTCAGTGTGTGAGTGGGAGATGCACAGGTGCCACACCTGCAGGGGCTGGATGCCGCTGGCAATGAGGTCGGAAATCACGCGCACGGAGACCCTCTTCTTTGGGTCCTGAGGCAGGAGTCGTGGGGTGGGCCGAGTCTCCTCCAGGTACTCGATGATGGCCAGCTGCCCAGAGGAAGCAGTGAGGGGAGCCCAGAAAGGGCCCAGGGCCCCTGGACCAGAGTGGGCAGGGCATGCCAACTCCTCCTCCTTCTTGCCCTACTCAGCTTGAACCTCCTGAAGCCAAGACGCTCTCCAAGGTGACAAGCTCTTTTTGGACCCTCTTCCTGCAGAACTTGGCTTCCCATATGCTTGAGTCTCCTTTCACTTCCCAAAGTGACCAACCACCCTTCCTCCCTTGGACAAAGATTTACTGAATCCCTACTAAGCACTATGTGCCTTGGCCATGCTCAGGCAAGGAGGAGCTGTGAGGTCCCCGCTTCAGGACAACACTCCCACAGGGGCCTCCCAGCCCTGCACTCACTGACTGGCCGATGGTGATGCCATCGATCTTCAGGGCTGGCACCTGCTTCATGGGATTAAGGGCCTGGAACTCCTTGGACAACTGTGGACAGAAGACCCTGCTGGGTTAGGTGGCCTGGCCTGAGTTGGCTGAAGCAGAGCTGGGCAAGTAGGAAGGCCCCAGACCTGGTGCCTAGCCCTGCACCTTCCTCCCCTGGCCCAAGGTGATGCCTGAGCCATCAGTGCAGTATCCCAACCTCCAGGGGCTGCTGAGCTACAGGCTTCATCCCATGTCATTGGCCACTAAAGTATATCCAGAGAGCCCAGCATTGGTCAGTGTGGTACTGACACACTGGCCACCAAAGTACATCCAGAGGGCCCAGCATAGGACAAGGACCCACTCTCTCCCACCCTCCCAGGGTCAGGCATTGAGAGGCCAGGCTGTGGTATGAAGCCTGAAGCCTGGGTCCTTCCCATGGCTCCTCTTGCTGCACAGCTTGCCACCCATTCCCACGAGAGAGAGCCAGCAGCCTCCTCTGCCAGGGGACCTCTTGGAGTAGTCCGCATCTCCCGATGGGCTCCTCTCCGAGGCCTCCAATTCCCACACTTTGGCCCATGAGCAGCCTCCTTACCTGCTGGCCCCCATCCTTTATGAGGTTGATGGGCACTGTTTCATAGTCGACGCCCTTCAAGGCGAGAGCTAGGAGAGATGGCAGGCAGCAGAGTCAGGGGACACCCTCTGGCTCCACTTCCCGGGGCAACAGGAGGCTGCAGAGAGAGGCTCTCCCCACACTGCTGGGTGGCCAGGGCCCAGTGCGGCCCTCGCCCCTCCTCTCTGGCTTCCATGGTCACCACCTGCCCCCATAACCCAGACCCAAGACGCCCGGCCTCTCTTGCCCTGGCACACTGTGGGGTCTGAAGGACAGCAGGGAAGTGTCCTCTTCATCTCTGCCCCCCTGCAGGGCCTTCGACAGGGGCGAGCAGGGCTTCGCACGAGAGACATGCAATTATTCCCTCGTGAAGGCTTCTAAGGGCCAAGGGAAAAGGCTCAAGTGATCATAAAGCAAAGCGCAGGCAGAGGCAGATGACATTGTTTAGAGAACAGTCACTTTGTAATCCATTTTCTTTGCTCTGTTTACTACGGACTACAAGCAGGGCGTCAGGTGGTGGTTCAGAGCATCCGCTGTGACGCCCTGTGACCAGATTTCCCCTTCATCCCCTTTGATGATTTCCCCTGGCCAGGTGAGGGCAAAAACCCTCAATCAGCCCAATGTGTGAGTGTGTGCCTGCATGCTTGTGCACTAAAATACGGCAATGGCTGGGCTCAGGCAAGGGCAAAGGAGCTAGGGGAGGGGGTCGAGATGTGTCACAGTCTGAAGAGAGCCTGGGAGACATGGGGCCCCTCCTCAGCACTGGTCAGCTCCATTCTGGAGAGTCAAAGTGGTTGGAACCAAGCAGGAGAGACAAATGCATGCAGGCCCTACAGAGACAGCCTCGACACTGCTCTGGCTTCCGGCCCAGCCAGGGCAGAGGTTCTGGGCCCAGGGCAGGCATCATCCTGGAGAAATGTGTCCTCTGGCACCCCAGTGCTCTTGCCTCCTGGTTCCAGCAAATACTAAATGCCTGTGGGATGGGGGAGGGGTCATGGAGCACAGCTTCCTAGTTAGGGCCAGCTTCAGATTTCATCACATTCATTCGCTAGCTTGTGAAGCCTTGGGCAAGTAACTTCCTGAGCCTCTGGGCCTCAGTTTCCTCCTCTGTACAATTGGGACAATAACAGTACCTGCCTCATAGGGTTGTCCAGGTTTAAATGGAATTAGGCACATGAAAGTACTCAGCACATTCTACCCCAGTACAAGCTGCTAGCACCAGGACCTTTGCCAAACGCTGTGTTAAACCGAGGGAGGGAAGGATTAAGCTGGGGTGGACAATGGCCAGTTCTGTTTGATTTGCCAGGTCAGATAAGATAAGAACTGAGGAAGGCCAGCTGTTTCCTGCCAGTTACCAGGGTCCTCTAGATTTCGTGAGCCTGCTTTAAGCATGGTTGCTAAGCAGCTTTGTAGGGCACAGTGGGAAAGGCAGTGGGCCCAGGAGAAAAACCAAACCCCCTGCCAGCCACCCCCCCTCTCCTCCTGTTGGACTTCCTAGGTGGAGGTGCCATTCAGTGCTGAGGGCTCTAGGAGACCGAGGATGCTGGTTGCTGGGGGTGAAGCCTTGTCTGATAGAGCACCCCTCTGTCCCAGGCCATCTTGTTCTCCTAGGGCTTCCTCCACCCTATCCCACCCTCCCCAGGTTCTTGGTGGATGCACAGCTCTTACCGATTCGAACTCTCCAGGAGCAGGAGCTTCGGAAATAGGAATAGAGGATGGGCTGCGGAGAGAAAGGACGAGGCGACCATGAACCTGCACTTTATGGATTCCCCAGCTCAGGAGCCCCCTGCCAGGGGTTTCAAGCCAGCAGTTTCTTCCCATCCTGTTAGGCCTCCTTCCTCAGGCCTGCATCTGGGCAGCTCAGGCCAGACTCAGAACATTCTGGAATAGAGGCCTCAGGAATCTGGTGGAGTCCTTTGTCATGATTCCTGAAGCCTGACAGCCCCCCCCCCCCCCAAAGGGCAGCCAGCCTGCAAGTGCCCTCCTTACCGTTCCAGACTCAGTCATGGTGCTGTGGTAACCCCTGGCCTCCTGAAGAATGTCCCTTGACAGAGCAGCAGGGCAGGGGGAGGGATCCTGAAGGGGTGGAGCCCATGAGCCAATGGGGAAGCTGTGCTAGGCAGGCATCGGGGAACTTTGACTCAGAGCAGAAGGGGCACCTCTTTCCAACTTGTGGGAAGTTTCTTATGCTACTGGTGGAGCTAGGTTTGGTGTCCTGGGCAGACAGGGTAGCCTGGTTTCGAGGTAAGAAGTTCATGTGGTGCAGTGGGCTGGGAGCTAGCATGCTGGGGTCTGATCCCAGTGCAGGAACCAACTGTATGACCTTGGACAGATCCCTGCCTTCTCTAGTCTTCAACGCCCTCATCTGTAAAATGAAGAGTTGCCCTAAAACGATGGCTTAGATTCCTGCCGGCAGTAGCAGAAAGACCAGTAATTCTAATTCTTGATGCTTTGGTCCCTGTTGCTTTCAAATCCTTCACCCACCAGGCCTTCAGGCTATTAGCTGGTCTCATAAAAATAGCTGGGGTATATCCCCATCACTCCAAAGCTGAGGTTGCAAGCTGGCCTCCCAGTGTTCTGTTCGGTCTACACAGTATTTAAAAACATTTCGATTATACTTGGCTCCCCTCAGGTGTGGATTCAATCAACTGCAGGATGAAATATTCAGAAAAAAAATTACATTATTGATGTGTACTATGTAGTGAAGCCCACCACGGTTACTTTGGTTGGGTCTGTATTGAATATGTACAGAATGTTTTCTTTTTCCTTGTCATTATTCCCTAAACAATACAGTAGGACAATTACTTACACAGCAGTTATGTTGTGTTAGGTATTGTAAGTAATCTAGAAATGACTTAAACTATACTACGTTCTTTTATATAAGAGACTTGAACCTTGCTCAGATTTTGTAGCCATGGAGGGAAGGGGGCCTAGAGCCAATCCTCATGGATATCAAGGGATGATTGTAGTTACCAACATTAAAAAATCAGGATGTTTCATATACAAATCCTGCTGTTTTTCCATAAAAAATATGGAGACAGTGGACTTGGCTTCCTGAGCAGCAACTGATTGGAGCCAATTAATAGCCCCCTTAACTGAGGGCATGCCCTCTCTCATCTGCCACAGCCCCGCTTGTCTCACTTCTCTCTTTTGTCTTCAGGCCCCTGAAGGCAGCTGAGAGTGTGACCTCTCTTCTAAAGTTCAAGGGACTCAAAATTAATTCCTCTAGTGTTTCTTGGGTAACCTGCTTTCAAAGCAGTCCCCAGGGCAGTTACTAGAAATTAGCCCTCTTGAATCTTCCAGCAGACACATATATCCATATGGATGAGGGAGAACTCAATAGAATTTGTCTACTATCCCTCTATTATATACATTTCATCCAAGTTCCCTCTCCCTTTCACATGCTGCAGCACATCAAGCTGCTGTCAACCTGCTCACAACATCCCTGAACTACTAACTCTGTCTTATAGGTGGACAAGGGCACAAGTGATAACTAAGGCCCTCCCAAGTTTCTGAGCCGGGGAGTTCCACTCTGTACTGAAGGCACCTTTTGTGGGGAGAGTGAAGGGTGTCCTGGCACAGAGGGTGGGTGATGGGCAGCAGGTGTCCTTGGAAGGCCAAGAGCTGGGTGTTCTATTTTTGGAGCTGCATCCCTTTCTTTACCTCGCCAGGCTAGAGGGGCCCCTGGGGCCAAGACAGGGACTGCAGGTGAGGGACAGGACCACTAGAGAGCAGCAGACATCAGCTTAGATTCCTTGAAGAAATGCTTTTCCTGATTACTAAATATTACACCTTTGACTTGTACTAAGGGTGATCAGAGTCGCTGTAAATGCCAACCCCCTCGGGTTTTCTACTTATGGACCACCAGGAGACATACTGAAGGGCAGTTTGTTTCTACTTTCTTTTCCCAACGATAATTACATAAACCATCCCGTGTTCCTTTTTACACGTGTAGAGCTAAATTTTAAGCCCAAGTAAAGTACCCATCGCATCACCACCCTTGGAGGAGTTGTTTCCAATTTCAACATAGATTCTGACCACTCGAGCAGACTTTATTTTTAAACCGTCTCTTACACATGACTTTAAAGACTAAAATCCCATTTGGGAGTGAGAGGGCTCTACATTAAAATGATGCTATATTACACCTGATGTGCCTTCCACCCTCCTTTGAGCTACAAGAGCGGTGCTCAAAATTTAGTTAAGATCCGTCTGGCGCGCGCATTAAACATTCAGAGTCTCGGGCCCCTTCCTCCAAAAACCTATCCGGTGGCTCGGGAGCCGGCCCAGGACGCTACTCAGGTGATTGTGAAATGCCACTGCCTCCCCTCGCCCCAGTGTTCTCTCAAAATGCATACAACCCTGGAAGGCCGTACGTTTGAGCCTTCGTAGCGGGTAGACTTGCTAAGTGCTACCGACCAGCAATACGACCCGCCCAAGCACATCCCCGCGCGGTGCGCCGCCGCGACCCAATCTTTCCACGGACCCCAGCACGCCGCGGACGGGCGCAGAGCGGGGCAGCGCCGCGCACTGCAAGCTGGGAGTCGTTGTCGGAACTGTGGGCGGGGCGGAGAGACTCCCATTGATCCCGCCCACCCCACGTTTCTCAGTGTTTGAGGAGCGCCCCTCTCCGCGGGTGCGCGGTACAAACCTTCCCCACTTGCATCTCGCACTTTGGGCGACCCCTCGTCCTGATCAGAAAACTTCACGCCTGGGACTCTCCGACTTGACCACTGAGGCCCAGTGACACAATGACACGTCAGAACCTGGGCTTAAATCTTGGTAAAGAGGGGCTGGACTAGAATAATCCTTAAAAGTCTCCTAGCTCGCCCTGCCTTGCTGCCACGCCCCCAATCCAGGCGCTGCTGGGAATTGTAGTTCTTTGAGCCCATTTTCTTCCCGGCCGGCCTGGCCTGCCTGGCTCTCGCGGTCCGTCATGCTCTGCGCCACTAGCCACCTCCCCTCGGCCGGGGAGGCCACCGCGCTCCAGCCAAGCCCAAACGCCGTGGTCCACGACCCGCTGCCGGAGCAGGGAACTACATTTCCCAGGGCACACCGAGCTGCCCTTTGTGGCTTCTTGGCAGGACGACTAGCAAGACCTAGTCTGCCTACCGGCCGGAGGGCAACCCTGGGGAGGAGAAGGATGCCGTCGGCAGTGGGCGGAGGACTGGCGGGGTCCGAACTACGTCTCCGGAGGGGCCGCTGTGGGCCCCGGCCTGCTATAGCCGCGGGCCCGGAGGGGGCCGCCAAGGCTGCAGCGAGAAGCCCTAAACGGCCTGCTGGGGACTCGCGGCGCTTCGAGGCGGCCTGCCGGTGGGCCCTGCTGGCCCTGGTGACGCTGCTGTCCTTCGCTACCCGTTTTTACCGCCTGGACCAGCCGCCGCACGTTTGGTGAGTGATGGGCGGGACTCGGCAGGCTCCATGGAAACCAGGAGTAGAGACGCGTCCTCTGATTGGCCCTGAGGCACGGAGTGGGCGGGATTAACAGGAGGGGCGGAATCGCGCTGGAAGGGATACTGAGGTTTCTGATACTTGCTTCTGGCTAATAGCAGTCTGAATCTTTGCTGTGGTGTGTGGCGGTGGGATTATAATATAAGGATCCGAGGAAGCAGTCTTTGTGCCTTCCAGGTTATGTTGCAGTGTCTCACCTGGCTCTCAAATTGTGACTCTTAAAGGTGCTTTGAACTTCACAAGGAGAATCAGAAATTCTTAGTACTGAATTTCTAAGCTCTTGAGTTCCTAATCTGAATTTCCAGACATCAATGGAGGGCAAAATTCTTAACTGGGTATCTTCATCCTTGGTAGCAAGGGCAACTTGGGTGTCCGGGGATGGTGACAGGGATTCCTGGCAGCAGATCTGGGATCATCCTGTGAGGAGAGATTTATTTTCTGAAAGGTTTTAGTTTGTAGTCAGTTGCAGGACTGAGGTGTGGTCAGTTTTCATTAGCTAAGCTGGAAAAGTAGCCAACTGGAAGGAGGAAAGTTATACACAATCTGAAAATGGTTGATTTGTTTGGCCAACAAGTGATACCATGTTTTCTTATTATCACTGAGCAGAAAGTTAGTGTAGGGGATGTTAGAAATGGAACTCCTTGACTAAAAATCAAGTAAGCTAACAAACTATCAGGCCTACTGTTCTTGGAAGTTAATAAATTGGGTGGTTATTCATGAGTCTTGGCAGAAGACGTGAGACTCCTGGGTCAGAGACAAAGGACATATTGGAGTCAGTTTTTCTTGTTCCCCTAAATTCCACAGTGGGTTTCCTTGCAGCTGAGGAACAACAGTGTGGGGAACCTACTCTTTTATAGAAAGCAGTAAGCAAGCTTACTCTTTGTCCTGGAGAGAGACATTACATCATTATTCAAGGTTGTTTGGTGTGAACACAGCTCTGAGAAATGGCCCAAGTAAAGTGCAGTCAGGGCCTTGCATTTTTGGCTTATCCAGCAAGATGTGTGGAAGTACCAGTACTTTATCCCAACAGTCTCACCCCTCGATCCTACACAGTCTTGGCTTCTAGCAAATTCTCACATGAACATGCAACTCCATTGGCTCCTCTGATTAACCTGGCTGACAGAGGCAGGATCAAATTTATTCAGTTTGTCTCATACAGCATTTAATTGAGGCTGCTTTCAATGGGACTCTAAGCAGCAGGATGAGGACAGCATGTGGTATTGGGTTGGCCAAAAAGTTTATTCTGTTTTAAAGTAAAAGGACACATTTTTCATTTTCACCAATAACTTTATTGAACAGCGTATTCACCACTTTGTTCTACTACCTTCTGCCATCTTTCAGGCAACTTCATAATTTCATCTTCCCAAACTTTTTATCTTTTTGAGCAAAGAACTGTTCTAGGTACCTTTTGCAGTCTCCCAGGGAATTGAAGTTTTTCTCCATTAACAGAATTTTGTAAAGGCTGACATAAATGGAAACCCAAAGGTGCAATGTCTGGTGAATATGGCAGATGAATCAGAACTTCCCAGACAAGCTGTGCCAGTTTTTGCCTGGTCATCAAAGAGACATGCAGTCTTGAGTGTTATCCTGATGGAAGATTATGCATTTTCTGTTGACTAATTCTGGATGCTTTTTGTAGAGCACTGCTTCTGTTCATCCACTTGGGAGTGGTACTTGTTGGAATTAATTGTTTGGTTTTCCGGAAGGAGCTTATAATAGAGCACTCCCTTCCAATCTCACCATGTACACAACATCACCTTCTTTGAATGAAGACCAGTCTTTGGTGTGGTTGGTGGTTCATTTTGCATGCCCCATGATCTCTTCCATTCCACATTATTATAAAGTAGCCACTTTTCATCACCCATCACAATTTGTTTTAAAAACAGAACGTTTTCATTAACGTTTAAGTAGAGAATCACATGTGGAAATGCGGTCAAGAAGGTTTTTTGCTTAACATATGTGGAATCCAAACATCAAAGAGGTTAGCATAACCAAGCTGGTGCAAATGATTTTCAACGCTTGATTTGGGTATTTTGAGTATGTGATTCAGCTATCTCCTGTGTGGTATAACATTGATTGTTCTCAGTTAATGTCTCGATTTGATCGCTATCAACTTCAGCTGTTCTACCCAACCGTGGAGCATCATCCAGCAAGAAATCTCCTGTGAAAACTCTGCAAACCACTTTTGATATGGTCAATCAGTCATGGCACCTTCTCCATATTCTGCATAAATCTTTTTTGCATTTCATTTGCATTTTTACCTTTCTTAAAATAATAAAGCATAATAGGCTGAAAATGTTTCTTATTTTCTTCCATCTTCATTTTTAAAATGGCTACACAAAAATTCACCAATTTTGATGTTTTTTTAAAGTGCACTCTGATATGACAGCTGTCACAATACAATTAACAAAATTGTTTTGAATGAAGTTAAAGATAGCTAAGAGCTACTAGAGCCATCTTATGGAATAAAAACAAATGAACTTTTTGTCCAACCCAATATTAACCTCAACCATGCTTCCCAGGGTCTTGGATTCAACCACCTCTGAATAATTATGTGTGGGGGCCAGGGGGTGGGGAAGGGACCTGTAGGTCTTATTTTAGATAGCTGGGATATAGTTTAAGGCCAATCTATTAACCATTATGATCTCTGCACAGTGTTTAGACTGACCTCTAACTTTTGGTGTTATTGTCCATAATAATAGTGAGTCCCCATTTTAAAAAAAAGCAACTCCCATGCCCAGTGGTTATGGCCCATTCTTCCCTACATCCTAATATATTACCTGAAGGGGTGCATGTCACTCCAGTTCAAGACTTTTTGTTAAATTTATTTGGATCACCATCAAATTTGATTTAGATCACATTACAGTATTTTGCTTAAGTCACATAGGCAGTGAGTGTCACTGAATTGTTGCAGCCTCAGTCACTAAACAGGGCATAACCTAAGGCTCTGAGGGTGTCAGGAGAAGCATCTGAATTTGTATGAGTCAGATTGATAGAAAGTTTTGCCAGTATGTGCGTTTGCACACATAGGAAGAGGTCGATGCGAGTTGATGTTGTTACCAGGCACGTCAGAATATTGAAGACTGGCCGTGTCTATGTGAGTTTTTCCAATTTCATAGCATGCTGACAAACTCAGTAGCAGACTTGCTAACTTATAGATTCCACTCGATTTACGTGTAGCATGTGAATGTTTTGCCAGGCTTTGGTGTTGGACCAAGAGGACAAAGAGCATTAATTGTTTCCCTTTTCTTTACATTTACGGGGGTCTAAGATGCTACTGCCTGAGGTGCCAGAGTTGTTTCTTTTCTTCCACTGCCATATAATCAAGGTGTCCCACTTAGTACCTGTAACTTTACCTTTTCTCCAATTATCCCCTACTAACATCCAGACCTTTGTTGCCAAGGCCATTATTAGCAAATTGGGAGAGACCATTATGTCTCCCAGCTTGGCCCACATGAGCCACTGTAGGGGGACTTGACAAAAAGTGTACTCAACCAAGTGGTCATTATCTTTATGCTCTAGGATCATGTCACTCAAACAAGAAAATCCAGGTGACTGAACTAGAATTAAATATGAATCCCATAGATGTCTCCGAGCTGATCTGAAGTTGCTTTTAGGGAAAGAAAGACAAATCATGCCCAGAAATACTTTGTGGAAAGTCTCAAATGTTCAAAATAGGTTTATACAACCTTCTACCCCTTTTCTCCTTATCATTACCCAGTTGGTGGCCAAGAGGAAATTAACCCTTTCTGGTAAACAAACTCCTTTTCTAAGGTGTGTGAACCAAGAGAGAAGTAGAGTCAGAAATCTTTTTGAGAGGACTGTTCAGTCCTTGACAATATCAGATGTCTGGATGGTGGGGAGTGTGGAATCTCATCAAATACCTTGACTGTTGACCCATTATTGGGTGGTCATTGCAAAAAGGAGGGGCACCATTGTCAGACTGTGGCTGCTTTGGAAAGCTGAAAGCATGACAGTTTAGTTTAAAGGGTCACAATGGTATGTCTAGAGTCAGATTGTACTGAAACAGCATTATCAACATCGTAATCTGAAAAAGTGTCAGCAGCATTTAGGCACCAACGATAACCCAGAGGGGTAACCAAGTCCTAATATAGTCAGTTTGCTTGGAGCAGGCAGGGAAACTGCCCTGTGCCATGTGCCTTCATTTACTGAAAGATGAACAGGCCAACTTTTGGCAGGAGACACAAGCCACCGCAGTGCAGTGATGGCTTCTGCTTCAGAAACATATGAGTCCTTTACTTTGCACCCAGTTCATGATGGTAGATGTGTTTCCACACCTGGTGCAGTGGCAGCAGTCTGGGTGGTACAGGCTTGATAAGCAGCTAAGTCCAGTCGGTTTTATCAGAATATTGGCCCTTACTGTGGTCACCTATATGAGTGACCCGGATTGTCCCATCATCAGGCAGCCGAGATTTTATCCCATAGTTCTCAGCTCCAAAGAGAGGTGTTTTTAATCTCAGTCTGCAGTCTTCCAAGTGACATAGCAGATGGCTAGGCATTGTCAAACGCCCCAGAGTAAACAAAAATATAACCTGTCTGTTTCTTAGAAATATTGCCTAAGGCGAGGGTGAGGTCTTTCAATTGAGAACATTGTGCCGATCAACCCTTACTGCAGTCAGCCTCCTAGAGTTGTCACTGGGGCAGGATGACTGCTGCCTGCCCAGTGGGCACCATCAACTTCTAGCTTAGCCTAACCATCAGAGTCCCATGCTCAGCAATGAGAAAAACTTCTGTGAATACGGGCTCCGCTGAGGGAGCGGCATTGCTTTAGGTGGTAGAGTGGAAGATAGCTTTTGCCAAAGGGGGTGCTGCCACCTCTTCGCATAAAATCTGGATGCCTCCAGGGCCAGGTTGGCTATCGTCTTGACTATACCATTTCCATTTGACCAGCGAGGCTTGTTAAGCCCTTTCCTTGTTAGGCATAGATTCCAAGTTGACCCACTCCAAAGTGGCGGGGGTCCTAAGGCCTTCATGGTCAGGCACTCAATTTCAACAAGACCTTAGCATGGTAGTAGGTTGATAGTTGCCCCTTTAAAAAAGAGTGGATTTGGTGCCTGTGTTCAGCAGGGGGTGCTGTTATCCTGGAGAATGGTATTTCTGGGCACTCTAGCAGACACTCCATCTTTATTTTATATATTTATTCAAAAAATTTTAATGATTATGCTATTATAGTTGTTCCAATTTACCCCTCTCCACTCAGCACCCCCCACTCCTTCCAGCGACCCCCCTCCTTTGTTCATGTCCATGGGTCATTCATATAAGTTCTTTGGCAACTCCATTTCCTATACCTGCTCTTAACATCCCCCTGCATAGTCTGTAACAACCTATTTGTACTTCTTAATCTCTTCACCTTTTCCCACATTCTCCCAGACTCCCTCCCCATTGGCTACCATGCCAGTGATCTCCATATCTATGACTCTGTTTCTGTTCTGCTTATTTGCTTAGTTTGTTTTTTAGATTCCGTTGTTGATAGTTTCTATTTATTGCGATTTTAATGTTCATAGTTTTGATCTTCTTTTTCTTAAATAAGTCCCTTTAACATTTCATATAATAAGGGCTTGGTAATGATGAAGTCCTTTAGCTTTACCTTGTCTGGGAAGCACTTGATCTGCCCTTCCATTCTAAATGACAGCTTTGCTGGATAGAGTAGTTTTGGTTGTAGGTCCTTGCTTTTCATCACATTGAATACTTCTTGCCAATCCCTTCTAGCCTGTAAAGTTTCTTTTGAGAAATCGGCTGACAGTCTTATGGGAACTCCTTTGTAGGTAATTATCTGCTTTTCTCTTGTTGCTTTTAAGATTCTCTCTTTATCTTTAATCTTTGGCATTTTAATTATGATGTGACCCGGGGTGGTCCTCTTTGAGTCTAACTCGTTCAGGACTCTGTACTTCCTGGACTTGCATGCCTATTTCCATTACCAAATTAGGGAAATTTTCTTGTGTTACTTTTTCAAATGGGTTTCCAATTTCTTGTTCTTTCTCTTCTCCTTCTGATGTGAGTGTTGGAGTGCTCTAAGTTGTCCCAGATGCTCCTTACACTATTCTTGATTTCTTGGATTCCTTTTTCTTGTTCTTGTACTGATTGGATGTCTTTTGCTTCCTTATGTTCTAAGTCATTGATTTGAGTCTTGGCCTCATCCACTCAGCTGTTGAGTCCCTGTAAATTGCTCTTTATTTCAATTAGTGTCTCCTCCATTTCTGATTGGAACATTTTTATGCTATTGAAGTACACACTGAATTCCTTGAGCATCCTTATAACCAGTGTTTTTGAACTTTGCATCTGATAGATTGCTCATCTCCATTTTGCTCTTTTCTGGAGTTTTGATCTGTTCTTTCATCTGTCTTCTCATTTCGGCAGCCTCCCTGTGTTTGTTTCTATGTATTAGGCAGAGCTGCTTTGACTCCATGTCTTGGTAGCGTGGTCTAACGTAGTAGGTGTCCTGTAGGG